>NW_024070201.1:42914213-43484213 GCF_014754425.2 Oryx dammah | reverse complement strand
CAGCTTGGCTGAGTCTTGGCCTCCATGGCTGAGTGGTGTCATTCCTCCAACCTTGTCTGTCTTCCTTCCATCGTTAGTCTCACCACTTGGCCCTGAAATCATCTGTCTACCTCTGTGTGTGTCTCCCTTCTCCTGTCCAGTCACAGAGCCAGGCACTGAGCAGACACTCCGTGGTTTTCATTCATTTGTTCATTTCTCGAGCCCTCACGAGCAAGACCGGAGAGGCCATACAGAGATGGTTAAGAGTGTGGCCATCTGAGTTCAAGTCCGACTCTGTCACTTATTAGCACTGTGACCTGTGTGTCTTTGAACAAATTGCTTAACCTTTCTGGGCTTCCGCTGAAGCGACTTAGCAAGCACGCAGAGTTGTGAGAAGTGCATGAGTTGACAGTGTCAGGAAACATTTTCCACATCACACAGGCTACTATTCTTAAGATGGGTCTCTGACTTGAGTTTGCTCACCAAGAACTGTGCTGGGGGACAGCTGCTTGTTTCCTGGTGTGTTGGGCCATGAGAACTCAGAGAAGGGTTTACCAAAGGGATTGGTGGGGGGGGGCTTGTCAGGCATCAACATCAGACACTCAGCTGAAGGGTGGAGTAAGGTCCAGGGCTCGGAGGATGGATGTCCAGCCCCAGCCATCCCTCCTGCCTTCCAGGGATGCTCTTACTCAGGGGGAAGGAGGCATGCTCGTCAACTCTGGGAGATCACTAGCCCTGCCCGGAAGCAGTCCTTCAGTCCATATGCTCCCAAGGGAGGGCAGGACAAGACCCAAGCTGGGGACAAGAGGTTCACAGGGTGAGAACTGGTCAGGGCTTTGGCAAGATGGGGCTTACTCCAGGGGGCGTGGACTCCATCAGGAGATTGGGGTTTGCATCCTGAAGAGGACTCTTCATCTCTGCATGCCTTGGGTGAGTCAAAAACATGGCCCTTGCCATTCCTGGTGGCTGAAGACTGAGAGGGACAGTGTCCAAGGAAGTGCACTGCCAGCCTCATGGCATCAGGCTGGCAGTCAGCCTCACTGTCTCCCAAGGACCTTTAGAGGTTTTACTCTCTTTCTCTCCAAGCCCATGTCCAATTAAATTCACAGCCTGTTGGTCATACCTTCCAAATACGTGCAGAATCTAGCTGCTCCTCACCACGCTCGCCCTAACCTAAGACTCTGTTATCCCTTGCCTGCGTCACTGCGATAGTCTTCTGGCACTCCTCCTGCTTGTCCCTCCTGCAGACCATTTCCCCCACAGCTGTCAGTAATCTTCAGGGGTGGGAGGTGGGAGGTAGGTGAGAGGGAGAGGACACATGTATGCCTATGGCTGACTCATATTGGGGTATGGCAGAGACCCACAGAACATTGTGAAGCAATTTTCCTTCAATTAAAAATAAATTTGGAAAAACAAACAAACAAATATCAGATCACGTCATTCCTTAGTGGCGTCTCAAGTGAAACTTCCAGTCCCTCTAGCTCCCGTGTGATCTGCCCGTCCCTCCTCCTCCTGTATCTACCCCTGCACCCTCCCTCTTGCTCTCTTACTATTTCCACACATGAGTCTCCTCACGGTTCCCAAACTTGCCAAGATTCCTCATATCCCAGGCCACTGGGCTGCCTGTGCCCTCTGCCTAGAAGGTTCTCCCCAGATATGTACATTCATTCCTCGATCCATCTCTTTGACCAGATCTCTGCCCACATGTCACCTTATCCATGAGCCCTCCTTCCTGGTTGCTGTCTTCCTCCCCTGCTATATGTATTTTTGGTACTTATTATTTATAGGACTTATGGTTACAGTATTGTATAATATTATTACAAATACAGTATAGTAGTAGTGTGTGTGTGTTTGTCTCCCCCATTGCATGTAAACTCCATGAGAGGAGCTATATTTTATCACTGATGTGTCTCCAGCCAATAGCACAATGCTCGACATGAGGTTGATACTTGGTAAACACCTGTTGGTTACACTGAACATGGACACCAGAGTTCAGTGAGGCAAGCTCCTAGGGGTGTCAGAACAGGAGAAGGCAGAAAGGGTCTGAGCCAGGCTGGTTTGTGAGGGGTCTTTCCCGCAGACGCAAGGCTTTGTTTGTATAAAATCTGGGGATTGGCAGCGGGTTGCTGTCCAGATGTCTCCTGGCCAGGCCCAAGGGGCTCCTAGCTGGAGATGCCTTCACTCAGACATGGTTCCCACCTGCTGCGAGGGACGGAGGCGTATGCTCAGGACTCTCAGCTCTTTCTGTGAGCTGCAGGATGAGGACTGGATGTCAGCAGGACCCCTGAAGAATCTGGATTGGTTCAGGTGGCTGATGGCAGACGGGAGCAGAAGTCTCGCATCCCACTGAAATACACAGCCCCTGGTTTGGGCACGGGTCTTAGCTTGGCCACTCACTCACCCTATGACTCTGGATAAGAACTGCCCACTCTGGGCCTCAGCCTGCCTATGTCTAAAATGGGACTCCATAAGCTCCAAGGCTGACTTTGACTGTGATCTGCCTTCCCAATGAGGAAACTGAGGAGCAGAGAGGTTCAGCAACTGGCCTGAGGTCACACAGCAGCGTTAGTCCCAGAGCTGGCCCCTGTCCCTTCACTCCCACCTTTCCATCCCCTTGCCCTGCTGTGTTCAAACTCTGACTTAGAGAACTGGTCTCCTCTCATCTTGGGACTTGTTTCCCAATTAGGCTTTGAGCCCCTCAGGGCAGGAACCACATCTGTTTCCTGCTTTTCCCAGTTCTTCAGGATTAGCCAACCAGCAGGTTCTGGAGGAAGGCTTGGCAAGTGAAAGAAGAAGCTGGGTTGCCCAAGGGAAATGGCAGCAAAGCCAGGACCCCCACCAGGTCTTAATGGTTCCCCAGAGCCTGCTGATGCTAGGATTTGAGTCATTCATTCACTCATTCGCTCACCCAAACAATAACTGCCAATCACCTGGTATGTGCCAGTTAACAACCAGAGTGCTGGGAATCCAGCAGTGACCAAGCTAGACAAGGTCCCTGCCCTCTGGAGCTTATGTTCCAGTGGAAACCAAATCCAGACACAGAGCAGTTTGAGATGAGGATAAGACCTTTGAAGGAAGCAAAACAGGAGGTAGACAGAAGCTGGGTTGGAGCTGGTTTAGATCAGGCAGTCAGGGTAGGCCTTCTCTGAGGAGCTGAGACCTGCAGGATGAGAAGGAAAATCCCAGCAGGCAGAACAAAGAGCAAGTACAAAGGTCCTGAGGCAGGGAAGATCTCTCAGCATGTGTGAGGAACAGACAGAAGGCCTGTAAGGGACAGCTGGGCCAGGTGAGCTGGAGAGGTAGGCAGGGGCTAGATGACGCTCTTGAAAAGAGTTTGCAGGCTTCCCAGGTGGCGTTACTGGTAAAGAACCTGCCTGCTAATGCAGGAGTGGTAAGAGATGTGGTTAGATCCCTGGGTCAGGAAGATTCCCTGGAGGAGGGCATGGCAACCTACTCCAGTATTCTTGCCTGAGAAATCCCATGGACAGAGGAGTGAGTACAGTCCATGGGGTCACAAAGAGTTGGACATGACTGAAGCAACTTAGCATTCATGCAAGAAATTTGCATTTTACTTGGAGTTGGGAAGTCTCTTGGAGAGGGAAAAGGGGATCAGGAAAGATTAAAATACATAATCGATGTTTCTAAAGCATCTCGCTAACTCTAGAACTTCTTGCTGTTGCTAGTAGGGGAACCCTGGAGTCTGTGGTTTTTTGCCCAGGGAGAAGAAAGCCTTTTCTCCCAGGCAGCCAGAGGTTGTGGTGGCTGATGGGGGCAGGGCAGCCCACAAGAGAACTGTGGCTGAGGTTCTGGTCTGGAGGAGCGCAGCCGAGTCCCACCCCCACCCCCAAGATCCCATCAACCACCCCCTCCCCCAGATATCCCAGGGGTGTTACAGAAAACTGTGCCTGCAAGATGTCTAGGCCCCCACTCCTTGATTATATTAATGCCAAAATGTATTAAAGAAGCGTGGTAGAAATGCCATTCTAATTGTTTCGTACACACGCCACTGGGAGGGAACTGATTGGACACAGCTCACAGGCAGTATGTTAATATGCTATTTTCATATGATGATAGCTTTGCATAATCTTCCCTTCTCCCAGCTTTGCAGGGACCTGTTGTTAACCAAGCCCCAGGAGAGAGGGGGAAAGGCAATCTGACTTCAAGTCCACTCCCCGCCACATTAATTAGTCATGTGGCTGGGGAAAGGTGTGCGCAGTCAGTACAAAGTAGACTTTATAATTTATACACCAGCTGTTTCCGTCCATTCTCTTCCCTGCCTGCCTCTAATGAAATCGTGTTACCAGAGAACTGACTGGCGTGAATTGAGCCTTTAATCCCATTGACCCTGGCCTGGCTGGTGGGTCCCAGGGGAGGGGGCGGGGTGGGGCCTTTCAGCAAAGGGCTATGATTTGAAGACACTGGCAGACACGACCGTTCGGTCCCCTACCCCAGCCTGCCAGCCTGCACAATGGAACAGCTTGGCACAGGAAGAGGGTGCTGGGAGTGGGGGCCTGCGTGGCTGAGCAACCCTCATGGGGATCCCTGGAGTCTGGGATGGCTCACATTTATTGCCTCATCTTCTGAGATCCAGCGAAGCACAACATTCTCATCTAGGTTGTTCCTTTACTTAGAGAACAGGCTAGGCCAGACTGCACAACCAATGAGCTAATGCTTGCTTTTCTGACTCTGGGGGTCACTGGGAAGACAGAGACATGATTCCAAGGAGAGAATGCTGCCTCCGGCCCCCAGCAGCAAACCTAAAGTCTCCTGACCCAGGAAGCTGACTCTGAGCCCAGGGGCCTCTTCCTGGAGACAAGGGGTAGAGGTAAGACAAGGGGACAGGCCCTAGAGCTGGGTTCTGGCCTGTCCGAGAAAGGCAGTGATGGAAAGGGTGTGTCTCTTTCCCTACTCCCGCAAAAGAAAAACAAGCAAGATCAGACATCCAGAACCACTCAAGCAAATGCCTGCAAAACAGAGCACATTTGGCGAGCAAGAATAAACACAGCAATTAGCACCATGGCAGCCTCTTAAACAAACACATGGGACCAAGTCATGGGTGGGGGAGATGCGTCTGTTAGAGGAACCAGAGGTTATAAAGATGAGGCTTGAGTGGAGGGAAGCTGAAAATAAGAATGATCAGGCTAAGCTGTTGGGGTGGGGCAGATCTACGGGTGGATAAAGAGATGGGGTAGGGACTGGAGGGCTGCAGGCTCAGGAAACACAGGAAGGGTGGTAACAGGGCATGGGGTGTTGATGAGGTGGGATAAAGTGGGGACAGTGTGGCCTCCTGGCTGCCATCTTTAATTTATTGGGAACCTTGATAACCTCATAAGGGTATGAGGGCCCTCTGTCTGGGAAATCAGTAAGGTGCAATGTGGCAACCTCAGGCCTCATTTCCCACAAGGGCTTGAGTGGGCAACCTCTACCCAAGCCCAGATACACTCCCAAGTCACATTGCTTGGCCTTGGTTGTTGCCTTCTCCCTCATCTGGAATGGAAGCTTTCGCTTCTTCCCCCAGCTAACTCCTAGATCTTTCAAGAGTCAGATCTGATGTCAGCTCTGCCTTTCCTGATTCCCCACGCTGGTCTGAGCTGACCCCATCATAGCCTACATCTCTATCTTCCCTATTCCTTGATGAAAGGGGCCATGTCTGCATCCCTTGCAGCTAGCATTGGGCTGGACAAGGTAACCTGGAATGGGTCTCCTCCTTGGGCTTGTCCTCAGTTTACTGATCTGTAAAATGGATTAGATGCTGTCCTAGAGCCACTCTGATTGGCTGAGAGTCTTAACTTTATTCTCTCAGGCCAAAAACCATACACTCTCTCCTCCTAGGAGGAGGGAAACTGTGTTGTGGGCATCCAAGCTGATTTATTAGCTCTGAAATAGCCAAAGTACTACTTTTGCTTAATAGCATTAAAAAAAAATGTGACCAGTCCTTTTTTTTTTTTAATGAAAGTGTGGGGGAACATCAGGGGAACCTATCCAGGGAGAGAAAATGAAGTTGTCATTTTTCAATGTAATTAAACTTGGTTTTCAAAAAATCTCCTGATCTGAAATGTGAATTATGCTAATTACTTCTGGTGGCTGCAACATTGATTTCAGTGTTAAAGTTAATGGACTTAATGGGTGTTGCTTTTCCCTTAGACACGGCTAGGGGCTCCTTGCTGGAGGTCCTGTTCGTCCAGCATGAAGGGCTTCCGTTGGACCCTCTGAATCCTCTGTCATCAGCTTCTGCTGCCTGAAGTCCCCTCCATGTTGGTCCCTCCTTGTGCAGCCATCATTCTGGGCATGAGGCCCCAGGGATACAGTTGTCCCATTTTCCTGTAGGTGGATGGGGATCAGGCACCTACTTTATGCTTCATCAGTGCCAGGCCCTATGGGGGGCCCAGAGAAGGAAACAGCAGATGGAGGTCTGGAGGTCTCATGGCCTAGAGGAAGCCTGATAGGAGCCAATGGAAGGCCTGGGGGGCTGGCAGGGCTGAGATTTAGACCCAGGGGCTCTCTCGGCCCTGAGGGCTCTCTATAATGCCTGGCAGGTGGTTCCAGGAGAAAAGAGGAGGGAGAAACAGAGATGGGCCAAGAAGGCCAGGGCAGCCTTGCTCCCTGGAAGAATGGGTGCAGGAGCTGATTAAGAAGGTGGAGTACAGGAGTGAGTAGGGCAGGGGGATGGTCCCTTGGGGGCAGGGGAAGCAGGTGGGGCATGGTCAGGCCACAGAGTTCTCAGTGGGGGAGCTATGGTACAGGGTCTTGGAGGGCAGGAGGAGACTTGGGATATGGTCTTGTGTCTTAGCCAGAATGAGATGGGGCCTTGATGTGATGGTACAACCTGACAGCTGTCTCCTCCAGGAAGAACTGCTTCAGGATGCCCTGAGGGCAGGCCGGGCCAGCTGCCTCTGGCCCAGAGCGTCTCAGTTTCCCCCATTCAAGTGTCATCTTAATGGGGAGTCTGCAGGCCTTTCACGAAGGTCCATTTTTCTAAGAGAAGATTTTGGCTTCTCCCTGACCAAAAGGTCACAAGATACAGGGCACAAAGTTGTAGTCATGAGTAAACATGTGCCTCCTTCACAAATGGACCCTGCCTATGCCAGGTAGAGGGCTCTGGGGACATGGGCACACTCCCTCCAACCTGCAGCCCCTGAGGACACAGCGCAGAGGCAGAGCTCCCCTGGGAAGCTGTGCCAGCCGGAGAACTCCTTCCTGAGGAGGCATGCAGGCAACTCACCATGTGGCCACCAGGAGGCAGCCCTGAGTCACTGCTAGAGACTGGGCTCCGGGGGAGCTAATGGGGGCCAAGCTGCAGTGGAGGGGCCTGCAGAAGGAAGCAGGGCCCGATGAGGGCAGCACAAAGGGTCTTGAAGGGGCTGTGAGATTTGGAGCCAGCTAGGGTCAGGGTAGGAAGGGCCTTGACTACCAGGCCAAAGACTGGACTGGATCCTATCAGGAGAGAGGGCAGGGGACTCCAGGCAGGGGGAGGGAAGGGCCCTCTTGAAATGAACTCCCTGGGGGCAGGGAGGAGCAGTGGGCTCCAGGAGGGAGAGTGAGGAGAAGGCCATTGCAGAAACATCATCAGCAATGAGGAGGGCCAGATGTCGCTGCTCCGCCCTCTCCCTCAACTTCACTCCTCCTTCTTTAAAAAAAAATAAAAATTTATTTATTTGGCTGCACTGGTCTTAGTTGAGCATGTAGGATCTTTTAGTTGCATGTGGACTCTAGTTCCCTGACCAGGGATTGAACATGGGCCTCCTGCATTGGGAGCATGGAGTCTTAGCCATTGGACCACAAGGGAAGTCCTCAAATTCCCTCCTTCTAAGAGGGAGTATGAGGTACAGTTCACCAAGGTTACCTCACACATTTTTCTCAAGTCCTTCCAGTTCTCTCCATCCCCTAGCGAGGGGCATTGTGACCCCTCACCCTGGGCCACCATCATCGCTTCCCTGGACTACTGCAAAGCCCTTCTCCCTCCCTCTGGCCCCTGCATACCACCTCCTCATGCCAGCATAAGTGAGCTTTATGACTTGGAGAGCTGACTTGTCTCTCCTCTTTGAAAGAGCAGTAGCACTTGCTACAAGCCAGGTACCTACCTGTAGCATTTTAGGTGAATTAACTATTTTAAACCTTGTAGTGATCCTATGGCTTAGTAGCAAATAATTGGCTTGCAATGCAGCAGGTGCAGGAGATTCGGGTTTGATCCCTGGCTCAGGAAGATCCTCTGGAGGAGGAAATGACAACCCACTCTAGTATTCTTGCCTGGGAGATCCCATGGACGAAGGACCCTGGCAGGCAAAGAGTTGGACACAACTTAGTGACTAGGCGCACAAGCAATGATCCTATGAAGCTGACAGTATTATGAATCGCTGGGTTACATTTAAGAAACTGAGGTTCAGAGAAGTTATTTCCCTGAGGTTATACAGTTAGTAGGTGGCCAAGCCAAGATTTGAACCCAGGTGGTGTCCACAACGGGGCCCTTGTGACCCCTTTGAGTCTGCTCTCAACAAGATAGTCAGCAAGCCACCAGCCATGTTACCTACAAGGCCTTCTGCAACCTGGTTTTTTCTTCTCTACCCCCTCCACTTCCCCCTCCTTACCATTTGTACAATTTGTTTATTGTAGTATTTGTTATCTTTCTCTTCCAGTAGAAGGGAAACTTAATGAAGACGAGGATTTTTCCCTGTTTTGTTCTTTGCAGTATCTCTATTACCCCAGCAAGAAGATCAAACTAGTCAATCCTAAAAGAAATCAACCCTGAAAATACACTGGAAGGATTGATGCTGAAGCTGAAGCTCCAAAACTTTGGCCTCCTGATGCAAAGAGCTGACTTGTTGGAAAAGACCCTGATGCTGGGAGAGATTGAAGGCAGGAGAGTAAGGGGGCAACAGAGGATGAGATGGTTGGATGGCATCACTGACTCAATGGACATGAGTTTGAGCAAACTCCAGGAGATAGTAAAGGACAGGGAAGCCTGGTATACTGCAGTTCATAGGGTCACAGAGTCAGATATGACTTAATGACTGGACAACAACAGTGCCCGGAACAGTGCATGTAGTGGTCACAATAATCTTTTTTTTTTTAATGAATGAATGTATCCTCACAGCTTTGTATGTTCCATTTCCTTGAAATGCCTTTTCCCCCGCGGTGCATTCGAAACTTCAAAGTGCTCTTTCTGTAAACATCTTCGATGGCACTTCTGCCAGGAAGCCTTGAGCCAGGACCCTCAGATGCTCACAGCCCAGGAAGTGGGTCTCCTGTCACCAACTACACACTGTCTCTCCTGTGTGGTGTTATCCCTGCATTTGACTCATCACAGGTAGGGATAGGGATATTCTGCCAGTGGGCACACTGGTGCCTGACTCATCACTTGCTTCGGAAACCACGTTCCCCTGCTTGCCAGGAGGATTGGGATGAGACAAACCCCATAAAGCAGAGGAGAAGGGAGAGGGTTCATCAGCCCATACTTAATGCAGCTTGTGGTTCCAGACATGCCTTTGCAGTCTTCTGCGACTTTACACCTCTGGTTTCTGCTCTGACCCCTGGGACCTTCGACTCTTCACTTCATTTCAAGTCCAAATCTTCAAACTTCTGTACTTGTCTCCAACCTGACCCTCACTTCGCCACCAGTATAGCTCCAGCAGGGCTCTGGACTCTGCAATTCTAACTCTGGGCCCAGAGTCTAAGTTTGCCATGTTCCGTTGTAGAAGTTGTGCACTGCACAATTTAAAGAGGTAGCATTCATATTGTAGACATATTGTAGACTGCATAAACACCTCTCCCTGGAGCTGGTGCAGTGCAAAGTAGCACAACCAGACTAGCAGACCTGTTAAGACTTCCACTCACAGTAACTCCTTGGGTAACATTCCCACTGTCTTTGGGTCTTTCCAGGGGCCAAGCCCTATTCTACTGGTGTCAGACTTAATCCACTCTGCTGCCCACAACCTAGCTGAATTGACTGAAGAGAGAGGAAGGGTTGAGAAAGAAGCATCCTCTGCTTTCAGTCTTCCTGCCCCTCCTGTGGGAGAGGCTAAGCCTGAAGAGGGGAATGAGGAATCCCAGCTGAGGAATAGCCTCCATGGACCGGGAGTTGAACTAGTAGCTAACCAGTTTCGGGCTCTATGAGCGTGATGGAGAGACAAGAAGATGTGGTGCACAGGTTACTTTGGGGATCATTCCTGGGCCAACAGAGACTTTTTGATGTGATTTGGTCACTTCTCACCATATGGGGTAGCAACAGAGGGCCCCTGGTCATCCCACCTCACCCTCGCTTCCTAGAGCCGCCACTTATCGCACTAGCTCAGCCCTATCCAGTTGAGCTGCCCACCTCCATCAAGACAGCCCACCCATTTCCCCATCTTCCTCTTTGGAATAACATAGACTCAGGCCACAACAACCATTGTAATCAGTCTTATGATTGTTAACCAATGTGTCAGACAAGATGGAGACATTATTATGCCCATTTTACAAACGAGCATGTCAAGACCATAGAGGTTATGTGACTTAACCCAACTCATCGTTAAGTGGCAGTTAGGATTTGAACCCAGGCTTGTCTGGCACCACGTCCTACATTCTGAGCCATCCTGCTTTCCTGCCTATAGAGCCTGTGGCCTCTGAACACCTGGTTGAATATGTATACAAGGCCCTCCCTACCCCAGCGCCCAGGTGCAGAGGATGTGGATGTTAACCTGCACCCAGTCTAAGGAGCTACCTGGGTAAAGTGTGGCTGGTAGGTGGGGGGATTGGATGGGGGCCATTCCCGTGCATCTTTGAAGATCTGAAGAACAGAACATGGGAGCCTGGGCCTCTCTTCTCCTGATGGAAGCAATTGCCTGAGTGGATCTCTCACTGAGCGGAAGTCAGGCTAAATCTGCTTCCTCCCAGGTGTTAGGTTGCTCCCCCGTTGGCTGGAAACTTGACTGTGGTTGATTTAAGATCCTGGCACCTGTGTCCATCACCCCAGCCTCCACCATGATTACTGTCCCTATAAAGTCCCTAATTCCTATACTTGTGTGGTGTCCTTACCCTCTGACGGGCCGGACCTCTGTGAGCAGGGAGATTGGGTTATTATGTAGAAGAGTTATAATAAGAAATATGACTGCAAAAGCCAAGTCAGTTGAAATTGGACTATAATTAAATGCTTAGAAAATTCTATGCTTGGCTCATTTTAAAATCAAGTGCTTCTTTGTAGCAATTTCCTTTCTTTAATTACAATTTCCTGTCTGGTTTGACATTTACAATGCAATCTTGGGGGACATGTTTGTGATTTATTATTCCTGCTCCTATCAGGATATCACTGTGCAGAAATGAGTTTATAAAATAAGAGCTCAAATTATTATGGCCTTTGACCAATAAAGCAGGCTCATAATTTCAGGCCTGAGAGAAGATTACCATTTTTGACAACCCAAGGCAGAAATAGTGGAGAGGGGGAGGGCACAGTCTAGGAATTCACTCCATGTTCAAAAAGCATGGCATCGTCTCCTCTGGGAAGGCCAGCTTTGGAGGCAGGGGTTTTAATAACCCCTTGAATACCTACAAGCCTTTGCAGCTTCGAAGAACTTTCACTGTCGCTGATTCCTATCCTAGAGCTAGACAGGCAGGCGTCATTATACCCACCTTGTTGCTGTTATTCAGTTGCTAAGTTGTGTCCGACTCTCTACGACCCTGTGGACTGCAGCACGCCAAGCCTCCCTGTCCCCTACCATCTCCAGGAGTTTGCCCAAGTTCATGTCCATTGAACTGGTGATCCCATCCAGCCATCTCATCCTCTGCTGCCTTCTTCTCCTTTTGCCTTCAATCTTTCCCACCTTACAGAGGGGGAAACATGCCCAGAAAAGTTAAGTGACTTGCCCAAGGTCTCAAAGCCCATGAGAGGAGTCTTAGAATCAGTACCCAGGTCCAACTTAGTCCTTTCCCCACAAAATAATAGCTATCTTAAAGGCCTGAGAATGGACCTGAGACACGGAAGACGCCCTCAGTATGCATCCGGGCAGGGAGTAATTCTGCCCCAGTTTCAGGAACTTTGACCAGTTCCCAGAGCAGTACATGCTCATGACCTACATGAGACCTCTGGGATTGTGGCCCCAGCCCATGAGAAAGGTAACATCATTTCCTTTTTGCTTTGATCTCAGAGTTTTACCTAGAAATCTGAGAGTCCTTACTGGCTTGCCTCATGCCTTTTTACCCTGGGCTGCAAAGGGAGACTTCCAAGCCCAGCATCCAAAGCGTTTGCCTTCATGTGCACACGTGGACGTATGATTGCTCAGCTACACGTGTGCCTGGACATGTGCACGTGTGTGGACATCTGTGCATATATGTGCTGAGCATAGTACAGGGACTGAGTACAGGAGGGGTAAGAGAGCTTTATTACTCAGGCCATTAGATATAATCTAAAGACCAGAAGCCAGTGTGGATGCACAAAAGGCCATGCATCAGAATTATGCAGGACTCAGTTCCAGTCTCTCTGGGAAGGCCTTGAAGAGAACGGGAAGCACAAGAGAAGCGGGTCTCTAGGGGTTGTCTGTGGCCCTTCATCCTTCTGTTCCTTAGAACTTCCTGCAGTGAAGGCTCCCATCAGTCTGGTCCTCAGTCTGGTCCTCACCTGACTTTGATCAGGTCAAGTACACCCATTGGCCCCTCTCTGAGCTGGGAAGTCTCTGGGGAGTGAGAATACACTATCCCACTCCCTTCCAGAATGCCAGCCAGGTCGGTGCCCTGGTCAGGAAGCGGGTGATATCATCTTGGTGAGGAGGCACACAGGAGCGGGGGCAGGCCCGAGAGATGGTGATAAGTCTAGCTTCCCAGGTGGCTCAGTGGTAAAGAATTCGCCTGCCAAAGCAGGAGGTGCCAGAGACGTGGGTTTGATCCCTGAGTCGGAACATCCCCTTAGGGAGAAAATGGCAACCCACTCCAGTATTCTTGCCTGGAAAATCCCATGGACAGAGGAACCTGTGGGCTACAGTTCGTGGGGTCACAAAGAGTTGGACATGCCTGAGTGACTGAGCGTGTATGCATGCACACATGCTAGTTGTGGACACAGTGGCAGGGGGCACGTGTGAGACACCTATGGGGAAATGTCCAGGCAGGTCTGGAGCCTGGGAAGAAGGTCTGAGCTGGGCTTGCCTTTTCTGCCCTGCCCCACAACACTTGCTGTGGTCTTCAGCCCCAGTGTTCCTTCCCTGCTTTCATTGTGGCCAGGTAGCCTGGATGGGGACAGATCAGACCCCTGAGGTTGGCTGAGGTAGTTGGTTCCTGGCTAGAGTGGCAGCCAGCAGCTGGTTGAAATGGGTTTGTAGAGCTGCTGGTTTAGGTTTGCTCACATGCAAGGCTTATAGGCCGGGAGCCGGGGTTTCTGGGGTGCTCCCTCCTGCCCCACTGTGGATCCCCTTCAGGACTGGAAGTCGGGTTTCCGCTTTGTCTCACTTGAAAGGAATCATTATGGGAGGTAAATCCCCGTCTCTGGCTTTTGGCTTCAGATTAAGTCTGTCCAGAGACTCATCTGTTGCCTGTGAAAATCCCTTTATTACTTCAAAACAATTTTAAGGCAGAATGCATTAAGATTTTTGAAGAAAGAGAAAGAATCATATCCCTACACCAGGAGGCCGGTTATGAAATTCAAATGGATGGGCCAAGCCAATCCTCTTACTGTGCCTCTCTCACATCCAACCAGGAGATGGGTGGGGGCTCGGGTCCACCCCTCTCTCTTCTGACCCCTGAGCAAAATGCTACTCTCCTAAAGGTTGTCGCTGGACTGGCCCTGCCTGGAACAATGGTTCCCTCCCCCACACATGCACGCACACGTTCACATCAACACAACCTCAAGCACGCAAGCACACACTGTCCCTCCCTGTCTACAGTTACTGCTTTGAATCACGTGGTATTCGGGGGGGAAGCCTGGAAGTCTATTTAATCTCTTGTTCAAAGGAGACAATGGAAGCTCAGAAAGGGGAAGTGACCCTTCCAAGGTCAACCAGGACCAGATCTGAAGTCTTCTTCCAAGGTCAGGACTCTCCCCTAGGAACCCCCATATCTCTAAGCATAGGTCTGAGGCTCCTCCCAGGTTCCTGACTCCATGAGGAGGGCCAGCCTGGACCCAGGTGATCTTGGGTCCCTGGTCCCTCCCTCAGTGAGTCTGTGCGGTTTTCTGTCCTACCCTGCCCATAGAGACAGAGAATTAGGCCAGATTAATGCTTCCGCCCTTACCCCACCCCATTCCTCTACTACATCGGCCCCAACAAGTCACAGCAGCAAACAATGACAATGGTCTGTACAGGAGGAGACAGTTTCCAGAACTCGTGGAAATCCATTCATCTCTGCATCCATCCTTCCATCCATCCAAGTTCAGCTCCACTATAGCTGCAGCAGAGAGTAAGGCAGCCACGGTTCTGCCCTCAAGTTGCCTGTGGAACTGTGAGAAGGCAGACAGGAAAACAGCCCTTGCAACCCAGTGTGTTAAGTATCAAGCCTGGAAAACTACAGGAAGCTGGGGGAGCAGAGGAATGTCACTTATCCAGTCTCCTGGCCCGTGAGAGATGCATCAGCCAGCCACATGTTCCTGGGGAGGAAGGAGATTGGACAATGCGTGATCAAGTTCTTTCCAAATGTTTGCTGGGGAGCAAAGGTTGGGGTAGGGATGGGAGTCTGGGACCTGGACCTGCCTCTGTTCATTGCCATGGAGTTTCTAGGAAGCCTTTACCTGACCTTACCTGGAGTCCTCTGACTCTGAACATCTATTGTAATTCCACCATTGCACATTCATCAGTAGGGACCTTTCTCTCATTTCTGTTTAAATATAACTATCTCTGGCAGGAATACTCCAAAGATGCATACCACACCTTATACTAAATGCTTTAGGAATATCATCGCCCTTGGAGGTAATGAAGCAGGTACACATTGCTTTGTGATGCTCAGGATGCAAGCAATGGTACATTTTCTTATTTTTGTAACACAAATTATATCTGGTGCCAGCCCAAGCTCACCCATGTTGGTGAGAGAGCCAATGCCAGTGATTTGTAGGGGGCTCTCTCTTCCTCTTCTTTTTGTATTATAAGAACTTCAGATGTTACACTTCCCAGAGAACCAGAGAGGCCTCATCCTTGAACATGGCTGCCTTTGCTCCTGACCTAGGCCCATTCATAGGCAGGTCCGTTTGAATGCTTGGAGCCGATCACGAGACCTTGGAGTCTGGGGCTTGATCTTCTAGCTGCTCCTCCAGTGGACCTAAATGCATGTTTTCCAGGACCTGAGGTTACAACCTGTGGACTAGAACATTTGGGGGACTTCTTGGTTGAGGCTCATAAGTTGGCCTAGTGACCTGGGATCCCCTTCAGCCACTCAAGGTCTTGGTTGTCAGCAAGCCCAGCACTGTGGGGACTTCTCACTGGCCACTGGGAAGGGTCCGGCAGCCTGCTGTCCCTTCAGTCTCCTCCCAAAGCCCTGCCAGCTTCTTGACTGCCTGCGGGCTGACCCAGCTCTGTGACAATTCAGAAATTGTGCATTCAGTAGGAAGATTAAGGCTGATTAAGAAATTTGTGCTAACGAACTGTGCTTAATTGGATTTGGGGAAGGACACAGAATGGGCTGCTTGACATTCCAGGGTCCTCGGCACAGTCCTGGGGCCGCTCTGGCTCCTCCTTGCAAGACTGACCATATCAGCAGCCCCCTTTCCCCCAGTGCCTCAGCCTTCGGCCTCTCAGCCTGGTAATGGGGAACTTCTCTGCCTAATCAGACTAATTAGCACTGGGGACACAAAGTCATAATCTACAAAGAATGCAAATGCCAGTTTTACAAAACGAAAACGCCATATGTGCAGTAATTAGCAAACCACGGGCACATTTTATAAATCATATTTATTAGTTTGTAAACAAATCAAGCTCTAAATGAAATGAAAGACGCCATTAACTCTGACTGCTACAGTGGCAGTGCCGAGCAGGCCTAGATAAGGGGGACTGAAGTACAGAGTAGAGACTGATCCAGGAGCCCTGTCTGGGAACCCATCCATCTCCACCCAATCTCCCTTCCAGCCCAGGAACCCTGGTGAGGGAGGCAGAGGTCTCTGCCCTGGCTAGCCAAGATCCATGGACCATTGTCCTCCTACCAAAGCCCCCTGGCAGGCTGTCCATCTGCCCAGCATCCCATGACCCTAGTTATTCAGACTAGAGCTTAAACAAATGATTGTTCCCACCATGATGACAGATGGCATCTGAACCCCAGCTCAGTACCAGACCCCTCTTTCCTTAATTTTGGAACCATAGGCCTCTTGGTCTACTCACATACCTCTAGGGCGTGAGGAAAAGTAAATGTTTCAGTTGAAGGAACTTCATACATTGACCAAGCTTGCTGCCCTGCTTCTCAGCCTCTGCTGTTCTTGGAGAAGAGCCTGAGGGAAGGGGACTTGCCCAGGTCGGTCCTCTCCTGTGCTGCACTAATGTGTTTCCTGTCAATCCAGCTGAGGTCCTGCCTTTCACTCAGCCACCCACTGGGCATTCAAAGTGTTGAAATAGAAATGTAACAGTAAGTCTAAGCTTTCCAGGGGGTCCAGATCATAAGAAGGGTTCCCATTGTGCACTATGATAGCCATGATTGTGTTCTGCTCAGTGTATTATCCTGTCTCCCTTCTTTGGGGAACTGTTCCTTCTTGCCTTGGGAAAAACCTCCTTCTGTCCAATGTGGCTTTCAGTCCAAGTATCTAGCACTACCTCCACCACAAGGTGGGCATGTAACCTATGTCACTGCGTTGGATCCACTAATACAAATTGTACCCATCACTCTCCTTATCCAGAATTTCTGAAAAGAGTGGGAGTGTCAGTTTCAGAATGACATAGCTGGTTCATACTTTGATGGTCTGACCTGGTTAACACAATGAGCAATGACAGTAGATTACATGAAGTGAAAACCAAAAGTTCATAGGCAGTTTCAAAAATAAGGTTAGTATCTCCATGAACCAGAAATGGAATACAAATCATATATATATTAGATGCACACACATATATGCTGCTGCTGCTAAGTTGCTTCAGTCGTGTCCGACTCTGTGTGACCCCATAGACGGCAGCCCACCAGGCTCCCCCGTCCCTGGGATTCTCCAGGCAAGAACACTGGAGTGGGTTGCCATTTCCTTCTCCAATGCATGAAAGTGAAAGTGAAAGTAAAGTAGCTCAGTCCTGCCGACTCTTAGCGACCCCATGGACTACAGCCCACCAGGCTACTCTGTCCATGGGATTTTCCAGGCAAGAGTACTGGAGTGGGGTGCCATTGCCTTCTCCGACACACATATATGTGTGTGTTTGTATTTGTATATATGTGTGTGTGTATGTATTTGTTGTTGTTTAGTTGTTCAGTCATGTCTGACTCTTTTGCAACCCCATGGACTGTAGCCCACCAGGCTTCTCTGCCCATGGAGATTTTCCAGGCAAGAATACTAAAGTGGGTTGCCATTTCCTCCTCCAGAAGATCTTCCTAACTCAGGGATTGAACCTGAATCGCCACATAGCCTGCATTGTAGGTGGATTCTTTAATGCTGAACCATGGGGAAAGCCACATATATATATAAATATATACATATATGTGTGTGTGTGTGTGTGTTTGAATAAATATGTATATATGTTTTAAAATATATATATTTTGATGCTTTCAAACTGTGATGTTGGAGAAGACTCTTGAGAGTCCCTTGGACAGCAAGATCAATCCAGTCAATCCTAAAGGAAATCAACCCTGAATATTCATTTGAAGGACTGATGATGAAGCTGAAGCTCCAAAGCTTTGGCCACCTGATGCGGAGAACTGACTCATTGGAAAAGACCCTGATGCTGGGAAAGATTGAAGGCAGGAGGAGAAGGGGATGACAGAGGATGAGATGGTTGGATGGCATCAGCAATTCAATGGACATGAGTTTAAGCAGTCTCTGGGAGATGGTGAAGGACAGGAAAGCCTGGCATGCTTCAGTCCATGGGGTCTCAAACAGTCAGACACGACTGACTGAACAACAACAATAAAATAAGCAAAATGAAGACTAATCTTTAGAAGGTGTTAAAAACAAAGTAGAACTAAAATATTTTATAACAATAGCGAGAAGATAGGAGTGGGGATTGAAGTTAAAACATTAAAAATTTTTGTATTGTTGGAGGCATATAAAGAAACTAAGTTTGGACTTTTAAAAGAGGTATAACATTCAAACCAGCAGAGAGAAGAAAACAGGTAATAAAAAGAACTCCATAGGGACTTCCCTGGTGGTCCAGTGGTTAAGAATCCATCTTATAATACAGAGGTCATGAGTTTGATCCCTGGTCGGGGAACTAAGATCCCACATGCCGCAGAGCAATGAAATCTGTATGCGGCAACTTCTGGAGTCTGTGCACAGCAACTAAAGATTCCCACATATTGCAACAAATATCCTGCACGCCGAAACTAAGACTCAAAGCAGTCAAAAAACAACAACGAAAGACTCAGTAAATCCTAATGAATACAGAAAAGGAAAAAAAAAAAGTACATGGCCAAAAATGTTAAAGATGGTATAAAATAGTTCAACTTTACCAGTTATTACAATAAATTTAAGTGAATTAAACCCACTTATTCTGAGATGGATATTAACTTGGGCAAACTCCAGGAGATAGCGAGGGACAGGGAGGCCTGGGATGCTGCAGTCCATGTGGTCGCAAAGAGTCAGACATGACTTAGTGACTGAACAAAAACATTCTGAGATACTCTCAGATAAGAAGTTAAAATCTAGTCATAGGTTGTTTATAAGAGACATAAAAACTAAGACATACTTTTGCAGAATGCTTGTTGGTAAAAGGACAGAAGAATATATTGTAAATACGTAACCAAAAGAAAGGAGACATAGTAATATTAATAGCAAGTGAAAGGAATTTTATGACTACAAATATTTCAGATTTAAAGAAGGTGAGTGTTTAGTGGCAAGAGGAAACATTCAATAGAGATCTGTATTGATGCTGAACCTGATTGCTATTAATAATATAACCTTAAAATGAAAGAATTATGAGGAAAAATTGACAATACATTAAGCAAAATTACATAGGAAAATTTGACAGAACTGTCAGAGAAACTGACAAACTTACAATTATAATGGGAAATTTTAACACTGTTTTTTAAGAAACTGATGGAACAGAAAAAAAATTAGTAAAAACGTAGGCAGTTGAATGGATGACATCACTGACTCAATGGACGCGAGTCTGAGTGAACTCCGGGAGTTGGCGATGGACAGGGAGGCCTGGCGTGCTGCGATTCATGGGGTGGCAAAGAGTCGGACACGACTGAGCAACTGAACTGAACTGAACTGAATTATACAATTAATAGTTGTTTACTATAAAAACACTGAGTCCAAGAGACTACACTTTATTTTCAGGTGTACATGAAGCATTAACAAAATTGATTATATAATAGGCCACAAAGGATGTTTTAACAGACACTAAATACTTGACATAATTAATGACACATTCTATGACTCCAGTGCCATAAAGTTAGAAAACAATTTAAAAAGGTCTAAAAAAATCTCATTCATTTTCTTCTTTGTAGTGAAACTATATGTATAAAAGAGTATACATAATATATATAGAATTTAAAGAAATATAATAAAATGAACATCTGTGTAACATCACTCAGATTTAAAACTATTATATTTCCAGACTCTTTCTTTACCAGCTGCATTCTCTTCCTTTCCCCCAGAGATAACCACCACTCTGACTTCTAGGAAAATACTTCTCTTGTTTTTTTCTTATTGTTTTACTGTTTATGTATGCATCCTTAAATAATATTGATTAGTTATCTGTTTTTTATCTTTATACTAATTGAAAGCATCAATTCTTCAAAAGCATCAATTCTTTGGCGCTCAGCCTTTTTTATGGTCCAACTCTCACCTCCATATATGACTACTGGAAAAACCAGAGCTTTGACTATACAGACCTTTGTCGGCAAAGTGATGTCTCTGCTTTTTAATACACTGTCTACGTTTGTCATAGCTTTTCTTCCAAGGAGCAAGCATCTTTTAATTTCATGGCTTTGAACCACAGTTTGAAGAATTGATCCTTTTGAACTGTGGTGCTGGAGAAAACTCTTGAGAGTCCCCTGGACAGCAAGGAGATCAAACTAGTCAATCCTAAAGGAAATCAGTCCTGAATATTCATTGGAAGGACTGATGCTGAAGCTGAAACTACAATACTTTGGCCACCTGATGTGAAGCGCTGACTCACTGGAAAAGACCTTGATGCTGGGAAAGATTGAGGGCAGGAGGAGAAGGTGGAGGAGGAGGAGATGGTTGGATGGTATCATAGACTCAATGGACATGAGTTTGAACAAACTCTGGGAGATAGAGAAGGACAGGGAAGCCTGGCGACCTGCAGTCCATGCGGTCGCAAAGAGCTGGACAGGACTGAGTGGCTGAACAGCAACAACAATACTAACTGAATCATACCCATATACCCTGCTTGGTGTCTAATCACGTGCTGCACAAAGGGATTATAGAGATAAATCAGACATGGATCCTGCCATCAACATGATCACATCTGATTGTGGGAATGGGCAATTATGACACAGTATGCAGTAAGAAATGGAAGCACAGAGAAGGGGTATTATCATAATCAGAATGGGAAAAAGAGAGACTTCTCAGAGCAGTTGACATCTGAGATACGTCTCAAAATTAGTCGCCTTATTTTCCAATAAGACAAGGGAGGTTGAGAATTACTGACAGTTTTGAATACATAGTGTGAAGCAATTCAGCCTTGTCTTAGTCGAGATTCAAAGTAGGCAAAGATAAATTTTGTTTTTAATTTACATAATTGAAAAGTCATGTGTAGTGGGTTCAGGCATGGCTGGATCCAGGAGCTTGATTGATTTTGAGGTTCTATTTCTCTCTACATCATTCAAATAGGCTTTTTCTATGTGATGAATCAGGTTGTCCCCACCCCTAGACTCACTGTCTTTCAGCGTAACATTATCAATAGGAAGTATTTTCTTTCTTAAGTTTCAGCTGTGATTCTCAGGGAGCACCCTAACATTCCTGCATTAATCGCTGTGCCTAGAAGGAATGAGTGTTGTTATCATCCTAGATCAAAGACCAAGATCACCTACCCATCTTCTTTCAAACCATGTAGAAATGGTTCAGGTCTCAGACGTGAGAAGACATCTCAAGAAAGCAAAAACAACCAGAATCCACCCGAAGTATGAGAGACTCCTTTGCATCTGAGACATGACAAGCTATTTGGTACACCTGGAAGATATGATGAAGAGGGATGCCCACCTTCATCAGGATGGAGGCGAGAGAGATGCAGAATATGTGAACTAGCAAGTTTAAATTTATCCTGGGTTCAACGGGGAACTTTCTAGTGATTGAAGGGGTTGAAGCAGAGGGTGAGGAGTTCAAAGGTTCACTCAGAATGATCTCCCTGGGACCTGTGGGAGGGAGGGACTGAGAGTGAGGGCTTTTATGATCATCTCAGTGAGGGGCCTGAAATGAGGTAGAGGAAAAGGAAAGCTTGTGGGGCAGAGGGCAGAGAATGATTGGATAGTAAACTGACAGAGAAGCAGAGACTGACTGTAGGATGCGGTAAGAAAGGATGGGGAGATGAAGAAGAGAGAAGAGTCAAGGTGACCTCCACGCTTCTCACGAGTATGGGTGCTCATCACTGAGATGCAGAGCATGAGTGCGATGGGTCCATTATTTTAAATGGAGGCTGTGGCTCTGCTCCTCTCCCCAACTGCTTCAAGCCTAGTGCTGCACACACACCAGGTTCCTGACACATCTTTACGGGGAGCGGACCAATTGGAAGTTGCATTGAAATGTAGATGTTAACTATGGTTTGTGCTTCAAGATGTAGGTCTCCTTGGGGCCCCCTTGCCAAGCCCTTGAGAGCCCACTGAGGAGGTCGTGCGCCTGTGGGAGATGACAGCCAGGTTCCCATGCCCATGTATCCTGCTGGTGGGATCAGGGTTGGCTGCTCCTCCCCTGCTGCTCTGCCTGGTGTGTGGAATGTCCCAAGACCTTCTCCTCCTATAGCTCCACTCTTCCCACCTCTGCCAAACCTTTGAGAAAATCCTAGAGAGGCTGGAGTGACATGTCCTAACCCCAGCCAGAGAGGGTGCTTCAAGGAGGGATCTGACCACAGACAGGTGCTCTACCCCACCATGGACAGGGTTCTATGATGCCTTCCCTCCACTCACCCTCACTCACAACACTCTATGAGGCAGACACTAGCCTTATACCCCAACTTACAGAGAAGGAAACTGGAGTCCAGAGAGGTAAAGTAGGTTGCCTGAGGCCCCTCGTTAGTAAAGTGGGGGATCCAAGTGCAGGTCCAATCAGAATCTTGGGTGCATCAGCTCATTCCAGAGCTATTGTCAGGAGGCAGGCAGCCTGAAGTGGTAGTGGCCTGGGAAGGACAAAGGCTGAGCTCAGATTTTCCTGGGCTCCAGAAAGGGTAGACCAGAAGCCCAGCTCCACAGTGAGCACATGGCCCCTCCCCCTTGGGCCTGGGTTCCTAGGGGCCCACGGTTTGGATGGTGACAAGCAGAAGGCTGGTAGCAATGTGGCAGGAGAGGGCTGGAGGAGTGGGTGGCTGGGGTGGGTTAATGCTGCTACCTTATGAAGGACATTTTTCAATTGAGCCAGTAACTGGAGGCCCTGAGCGTGTGTTCTGTCTCAGCAACTCTACAATCAGAGGATATGAACTGGCTGTAAGAAAGCCATCAGGGGCTGGCTATTCCCAAACTCTTGGAAGGCACAGAACTAGATTTAATAAAAGGGGAAAATGGAACATTTTCATTAGCACCAAATTTTCCATTTAATTTGGACTTTTGCAAATAAGTGGCCTAATTACTGCCATGATTTGAGTGTCTCAATAGGTTTCTCCTCTAAGAAGTTGTAGACTCCACATGGGCTCCAATGTCCAGAGCTTATTTTTGCACCATGGCCTCTCCCACGCCTTCCCTGGAAGCAGGCAGGTCTCAGAGGCCAGGCTGGGCCAGGGAAGCCATTGGAGGGGAGCACAAAGCTTTGGGTTGGCCTGAGCTCACAAGGCCCTCCTTGCCACCAGCTCCAGCAGCCGGCAGGAAAGCCACCATTCTAGGGCCTGTGGATCCCCGACCTAGCCTAGACTGTGTCTGAGCCTTGGCTTGAGTCTTGCTCAGGTGTTAGCTCAGTCCTGGGAGTGTGCAGAGCTACAGTGAACTGACACCATCCTGAGCCCTGTGGTCTGGCTTTTGGCTTTTTTTTTTTTGCTGCTCGCCCCAGGCCTCTGTTCTCAGCCTATAAAAATGACTGCAGCTCAGCAATCTCAGCCCACAGCCACTTATACTGACCGTGCCCATCCTGGAGAGGTCAAGAAAGAGGAGGCAGCCCCAGTCCTGAGTCTCATAGCTCTGGTCCGGGACCCTCAAAGGCCCTTGCTATCCCCACCCGGTATCGAGTCTGGAGGCCTAGGGCTGGAGCCCATTCCTTCAGTTCTTTTCACCCCTCCCCTACTCATCCCACCAACAGGCTTTTGCTTTTTCTCTTCCCTCTGCGCTTGAAGAGAATCAGGGATTAAAGAAACAGAGCAAGAAATTGCCATGAACTAGCCTAGCAGACGATCAGATAGAGTGATGGAGAGAAGGGGCCCTTCCCCCTAAAGCAGCTTGGAATGTCCAGCCCAATGGGCTCCCCACCCCCTCCCCAAGAGAGGCAGGGTTAACCAGTGGGCAGGGTCTGGGTGTGTTTAGTGCCAGAGACCAGCACACTTCCTCACCATCCCTAACCTAGACCCCAAGTTCTCTTCTCTCCCAGAGAACCAGTCCCTTAACCAGTTATTGTTGGGACTTTGGTCTAAGCACAGCTTTTTAATGCCCCCTCCCCTTCCTGCCCAGGACAGCAAAGCCCACTCTGAGCAGTCTCCAAGCCAAATTCAGCTGTCCCAATACTTCTAGGGGCTCCCACTTCTGATTTCCAGTGTCGAGGCATATGTCAGCCTTAGCACCCCAGTTCTGGCCCTCTTCTTCCACGGGAGAGAGAGGACATCCTGAGCCCCTTATGGAAGAGCAGCTAGAGGTTCATGGAGACACATCAAACAGCCACATTATAACTAGGATGTCGGCAAAGCAAGATAAGATGTTTCCTGGTGAGCTGGGGGTTCCCTTCAGACCCACAGCCCTTCCCACACCTGGGGGAGGGTCTTCTTATATCGGCAATTCTTAAGCCAGACCCTTAGTAGGGCAAGGAAGGACACAAAAGGGGACAGACACATCACCCATTCTCTGCTGAGAAGTTCCTCTGTGGTGCCTACTCTCATGGAGCTTGCAGGCCAGTGGAAAGAGATATTTGATGCTCTCCCTGTTTATGGGGCTTCCCTGGTGGCTCAGATGGTAAAGAGCCTGCCTGCAATATAGGAGTCTGGAGTTCAATCCCTGGGTTGGGAAGATCCCCTGGAGAAGGAAATGGCAACCCACTCCAGTATTCTTGCCTGGAAAATCTCATGGATAGAGGACCTGGCGGGCTCCAGTCCATGGGGTGGCAAAGAGTAGGATATGACCGAGCGACTAACACTTTCTTTCTGTTTATAGACTGAACCTCAGACCTTGGCTGATGTACTCATCACCCAGCTGACGGGTGATAGAGTTGAGATTCCAACAAGCTCCTTAAGGGCAAGACCTGTGCTTATTTGTTTGTTATCACTAAAATTTTAAATTTATGTAGAGCAAAGCGTGCAACAGCAGCTCAATGGTTTTTCACATATGTGTGCACCCAGGTAACCATCACCCAATTCAAGGGCGAGATTCCCAGCATCCCAGAGGCTCCTTTGTGCCCCCTTCCAGTCAGTACACTCCCACAAAGGTCTTCTCTATTCTGCACATCGTGCATATTTTTGAGAACAGGAGGATTCATTGGCCGAGAAGGGCTTTCCCCTGGTAGCTATGACTCAGATGTTGCTGGAAAAATGGCAACCCAGCACCTGACTGACACATAGGTGGAAACCCTGGCACTTTGAGAAGTGAAAAGAGTTATGACATCAGATATTATCAGGGACTGTCCCAGTCTCTCTCTCTATCCAGCCCTGCTGCTGCTCAACATGCAGGGAGAGTCCAGAGGCTCTAATGCAAGGTTTTTGATGGGGGCCTTTTGGGGCTTCCCAGGTGGTTCAATGGGTAAAGAGTCCTCCTGCAATGCAGGAGACCCGGGTCGATCCCTGGGTCAGGAAGATCTCCTGGAGGAGAAAATGGCAACCCACTCCAGTATTCTTGCCTAGGAAATCCCATGGACAGCTTGGCGGGCTGCATTCCATGGGGTCACAAAAGAGTCACACAACTGAAGCGACTGAGCATGCAGGCATGTGGGGGCCCTCACTTGTAGTAGGACCAGACCAGGCCCACCAATCCCTTCTAGGGGTCCACCAGCCTCAGGACTCAGCAAGAAGGGTGGGGGCAGGCAAGACACCCTGTAGGCCTGAGAGGCTTCCTTTGCCTCTGCTGGCAGCCAGCTCATCTAGTTCTGCCAGGCCCAGGCTGCACTTTCCTTGCATGTGGACTTCAGAGGGGGCTGGTGAGGACTCAGTATCTGGCATCCACAGGATGGAGACTGTCAGGAGGCTGGGGTCCCCCAAGAGAACTTCTAGGGTCCCAGGGATCCCCAGACTCACCCCACCCCAGCCAGCTACCCATCATTCACTGGCCAGGAAGGGACTGCCTAGGCAGATCCTCATTTACTTCAGTCTGCCTCTTTGTCTTTGAGCAAGCCCGGCCAGTTCAGTGTTAAAGCCGCTGGAGTGTCCAAGGAGACATAAAGAAAGTTTAGAGACTTTTAATTTGCCAGCACGGCCTCTCCTGCCGGCCAGCAGGTTGAGTGTTTATGGAGAAGGGCAGCCGCAATAAAGGCTTATTGTTCCTCCTCTGAGCCACCGCTTGGTGACTCCTTTCTTAAGTGAGACAAAGGGAACCCAAGGCCCATTGGCCTCCCCAGGCTTGGGGGGCTGGGCCCACAATTAGCAAGCATCTCCAGGCTCTCCCCAGAGCCAGGACCTGTGAGGAAGGCCCAGGTCTGCCCCCGCCTGGACTGTACCCATGGGAGAGGGTAGGCTGAGGGCACTGACTGTGGGACCCACACTTCAGTAGGGACTCCAGGGGACCCTAGAGCATCAGGAGGTGGGACTCTGACAGGGAGGGACCCCGAAGTCCCTCTGCAGGGGAGCCACAAGGCCAGCAGAGGAGCAGCTACAGGGGCCGTAGGAGACAAGCCTCATTTTCTAAGTCTTCCTGGGGAGGGTGTCCCAGGAAAGATTTCCATAACCAGAGAGGCTGCTACAGAAGGGAGTGAGTCCCCCACCACAGGAGGTACGTAGGCAGAGGCCAGAAACCCACCTGCTATGAGTGTGCCCAGAATGAAGGCTGACACCTGAGCCTGGAGCACACTTCCACTGCCCAAATGCCCAGACTCAGGATCCCCAAGGGGGTCCTCCTGGCCTGGCAGGGATGGGGTATGGGGAGCAGAGGGCTAGCACCTGAGGACACCACCTGGTACTGCACACATCTGGAAGCCAGGTGTCCCACGACCCTGGGAATGGAGCCTGAGAGGTGGTACCATGTCCCAGGGCATCCTTTGCTGGGAGCACCTGGCATCATATCTCATAGGCAGCAATGCCCAGGGCCCAGAAGGGAAAATGAACCATTTGTCTGTTCTGCCTACCCTCACCTGCTATGAGGTCCTCTCTGGAGACTCACCTTGCTTCACTGCCCAGAATGTTAATGGCTTTGGAGACATTGCACAGGCAGTGAGTTGCTTAAATAGTAGCATCCTGACACTTCAAGCAAGGGGTAGGGGTGTCACATACAGTTGTATAGGTTGTTCACTGCACAAGGGCAACGGGAACAAATGAGGATTAGAATCCAACCTGTGGGCCCTGCTTGGCTCACCCCTGCCTGGAGTAAGATATACAGAGGCACTGTAAGGGCTAGTGGAGACCCTGAAGGACCCACCTGGTCTGTGAGGACTGGTCATTCCTCTCCAGAGCCTCTGACCAAGGGTTGAATTTTTGAGGCCTTTATGACAGTCAAAGACTCAGCTGGTGTGTCCCCAGCATGCAGGGCCTTTCCTGGGGCTGGCAGCATGAACTGGTGCCTGTAACTTTCATGTCTGCACACGAGGCTTCAGCCCGTTATCTCAGGAGCTGTTACCTCAGTCCTCCTGCCTCCTCAAGCCACTTGCCCTTGGCTAATTCGATTGGGGGAAGGAAACATTATTTACCAGTCGCTTAGACCTATTCCTCTCTGTCCCCCACCTCCCATTCTCTGCCTTTGCCAAAGAATGAAGATGGGGGATGAAATGAATTCAAAAATAACCAATAAGGACCCCCAGAGAAAATACAGCAGATTTTATTAAACTTCTTCCAAGACCTTTGTGCTGAGCCTCTGCAGGCTGCCTGGGTGCAGCCTTTGCAGGCTTGGCTCTGATCCTATCGGCAAGGGAAAACCTCAAGGCTGGCTCTCTTGGTCCCTCCTGCAGACGCCCAGCAATAACTTGAGTCTTGGTCCTTCCCATGGCTGTCCTGAGTTGACTCCTATTTGAAAGGCAGTTAGAGCCACAGAAATGACTCAGGCTGTGCACTGCCCAGTTCTGAGGCTTTGGTGGACTGGTCTTTCTCAGCCGGACAAGGGTTCTGGGCAGCTGGTACCACTGGGGCCGGCTCCAGAAGCAACCGAGTTGAGGCTCAGGACCTGCTGCCATTCATCCCTGGAGTCATCTCTCCAGGTTGAGTATGGCACGATTTAATGCTCCCATTCCTCCATTCCTGCTCTGCATGACAAATTGTTTTAATAAACATAAACCGGGTAATAATAAAGTCATAATAAGCCCGCGACTCACCTTATATCACTGCAGTTAAATCCTCCCATAAGCCGGCGCTGGTTACAATGACAATTACGGCCCGGCCAATCCGCAGGCAGGCCTGCGTGCGGACAGATTTAATATCGTTTGTAAATATGATTAGTGGGCTGTCATGTTATTGCAGGCTGCTATTTACATTTCTCTCCGGGGTTATACACTCCGCCAAATCAACATTAAGTAGTGGGCCTCTCTTTCCTCCTTAAATCATACATTCCCTCTGCCTGCACCAATCCCGCTTAATGAAGAAAGGGAACCTGACGGCGGGCTGCGGGAGCTGGGCTGGATGGAGCCTCGCCTCGGCGTTTTGCCGAAGACAGATGGGCACCGGGAGCCCCGAGAAAGCTCCGCCCGGAAATTCCGGTGGGTGGATGGACCCTGCCCGCCGCGGCCCCCTCCCCTCCCGCCCACAGCCCCTGCCCCTCTCCCTGCCTGCTCGCTTATGAAAAATGTTCAAATAATGAATGGTTGTTGTTTACAGAAGTAATTTCATGCTACATTTCCATTATTGCCTGGATTTGTTTGGCTTCGCACACTACCCCATTGCCTACGATGAACTTTTAAGGAAATATTGCTCGTGCTTCCCGCTCTGCCGTTCCGCTTGTAATAGAAGCCGCTTGCATTGGAGACATATTGCGACACTTCATAACTGTGCGCAAATAAGCATTCTTAAACTGCTAGGCTCTATTAATCATTGCTGGGAAGGCTGATGTGCTCCTGGAGCACTAGAACACACCCCACTGAGGAGCGTGGTTGTGGGGGTAAAAGCTAAAAATAACATTGGGACAGCGCGCAGGGGATGGGAAGGGCGGGGAGCCACAGCTGTGCCTTCCAGATCATCCTGTCACTGGAAACAACACGGGGTGGCTCCTCTCTGTCCTCAGCATAGTTTAGGGTGGGCCCACTGGCCAGAGGCAGGAGAAAGGCTAGGGTGGAGTCGCTTGGAAGAAAAGAATAAAACTTGAATGTCATATGCTTCTGGTGCCTTCTCTAAGCATTCTAGATAGGATTTCATTTTCTTGAGACGGCCAAGGTCACCATTAATGTTTGGAAGTGGAATAAATTGATTCACTCTGAGGCTAGGCAGACTTCCTAGGTGGCGCTAGTGGTGAAGAACCTACCTGCCAATGCAAGAGATGTAAGAGTCGCAGGTTTGATCCGTGGATCAGGAAGATCCCCTGGAGGAGGATATGGCAACCCATTCTAGCATTCTTGCCTGGAGAATCCCATGGACAGAGAGGCCTGGTGGGCTACAGGCCATAGGGTTGCACAGATTTGGACATGACTGAAGTGACTTAGCATGCACGAGGCTATGGGGGCTGCAGGAGTGTAAGTCCTTTCACAGAATGTCCCACAACTGTGTGTTTCTGAGCCTTGTGTATACAGCATGGGTGTGTACAAGGTTATAACCACCAGGGTGTCTGTCTCTAGCATCTTCACTTTTCATGCTGCTCCTAATCTTTGGCAAGCTTGGAGACCAGGAAGTTAGCTTTGGAGCATGAAGACTAGAAAACCAAACTTTATACATTATTTGTAAAGAAGATGAAATAGATTTTGTCATGAGCATGGGGACTCTCGTCAAAGGAAGAATCAGGATGTGCGTTTTATTCAGAGCTCTTTGTTTCCTTCCTGATTCTCAGCTGAGCTGGAGCTGAGAAAGGGCCTGGATGGAGGCTGGCAGGAGCTCTATCCTTATGCTGAAGTGTGTTCATTGATTCATTTTACAAATCTTTGTGTATCAAGCCCCGACTGTGGACCAGGCACCTTTCTGGGCACTGTGGGTCATAGAGTCTCCTTCTTCCCCTGAGGAGATGATGTTTGAGCTGAGATAAACACACCCCTCTCTTGGTGCCCACATGCAAATCCTTACAGACTCCATATGCATGCACACCTGTATGCATTTTCTTCTTCATTAATGACTCCTGAATGAAATAATTTCTCCTCATAATGGCCTATAGTTGCCAAACTTTGTATAATGAATATTTATTATTTTAATAAAAAGAGATAAAGATATAGTCTTTTCTTAATGTCAGGAGATTTGGAAAAATTTTTCATCCAAAAAGGTTAAAATGATAAAGTGGGTGCTTATACAGTCATACATATTCCACTGTCTAGAAAATGTGGACCTTTGAGTCAGGGTCGATGGTGTGCATGTTCGTGTGTGTGTGTGTGTGTGTGTGTGTGTGTGTGTGTGAGAGAGAGAGAGAGAGAGAGAGAGAGAGAGAGAGAAGGGGAGGCAGGGATGGATGTAGCTAAGGGCAAGGTGTTAGGCCCCGGCTTCCCAGGCAGTGTGAAACAAACCAGGGGACCCAGAGCCATGTGTTCACCAGGCTTGTCAGCCTGCACAGAGATTAGGGCTGGGACTGTGGCCAGAGAACCGTCTCGCTCCCCAGAAGCACAGAGGAAGAAGTGTGAGATGTAATGAGAAGTAGTCGCCCAGCACTTAAAGTGGAAAATGGTATTGATTTTCCTGTGCTTGGTTGCTCAGGGGAGCTCATCAGGTGCAACCTTACAGGTGTCCACCACCCTGGAGGGGTCTGTGGCGCCCCCTGCCCACCTTGATTCTCTGCTCCACAGAGGCCAGTTCCCCAATCCAGCCTTTGCAAATCCCATGAAATGCCTTACCCTCTGTCCCGGGGTCCACTCAGACAGTGGAAGGACAGGTGACAATGGACAGAAGAGGCCTGGGAAGACACAGCTCTCCGCTCTGAAATGTGTGACCAGAAGTCAGGCTGCTGCCCTGGCTCTAGGTCCCTACCCACACCAATCTCTGTGGCTTCCAGGCACTCAGGTAAGCCCCCAGCAGCCCCCCAGCACTGGAGCCTGTCCCTACACAGATCCAGAGCCATGTGAAGGAAGACTGAGCTCCACTCTGGAGCACAAAAGCAGTGAACAGAGGCAGAAACTCCAGTGAGTGACCCTGAATACAAGGTCAGTGCAGCCCCAAGGCTCATACCTACAAGCAGGGGTTACCATTTGAGGAGGTGATACAATGCAGCTGTTAAGAGTAGGGTGTGGGCAGGGGAAGGAGGTTCTAAAGGGAGGGGATGTAAATATGCTTATGGCTGATTCACCTTGTTGTAGGGTAGAAACCAACACAACATTGTAAAGTAACCATCCTCCAGTTAAAAATAAATTAAAAAAAAAAAAAGAGTGGGGTGTTTGGAGTCAGCTAGGCTTAGACTGGCATCCTGGTTCCTTCATTCACCAAGTATGTGAATTCAGACAAAATTTTTAACTTTCCTCAGCCTCAGTAGTCCCATCTGTAGAATGGGGATAATAGTTGTCTCCTTAGGGGTTTATTGTGAGGATTCCATCAGATAAAGAGATAAAGCAGGTAAAGCATTTAGCACTTGCATATTTTGTATAGTGCATCTGTGCTTATGTTTTCTAAAAGCACTGAACAGATTGAGGATTATAATCAGAAACTAGATGCAAATCCCTCAAAGCTATGGCCAAATGTCCCATCCCCATTTCCTGATAACTTCTCAAGGTTGAAGAACTTTGGAAGCCATATGGAGAGAGAAGAGCTCTGGTCCTTGTCAGCTTCAGGAGGATGCATTCCCAATTGGTGGAAATATGGCAGGGGGCAGTTGGTAAAGAACTGACCCCCTGAGTCTGGAATGTTCCTACCCTGCTGCTCTTACTCCATGGCAGTTAACCTCACTGAGTCCAAACTAGTCCCTCACCTGTGTCAGCATCAGAGTGAAGGTCACTGTCCCCCGTCCATCCTATGACAGTAGTCACAGTGACCTTACTCAGATGGAATCAAGTCACTAGACTGTCTGAAACCTTTAACGGCTCCCCATCACCTAGAGAGTAAAGTGCAAAATCCTTACCAGAGCATTCCAAGCCTTTCAATGCTTTCCCTTGAGTTAACCAGCCCCTGCCCACCTATTCTTCCTCTTCTCCCTCCCCAGTGTCCACCCCATCCCAACAGGCCACTGCTTCATGCCTTCAAGGCTGTGTCACCAGAGGCAGGTTAAAAAATTTGGCTTCCAATACCAGTAAATAATGGGGTCAGAAGTGGCCTCGAGTAGACCTTCCTTCCTTCTTTTCTTCCCTCCTTCTTTAATTAAACAAATACTTATTAGTTGCTTCCAGACCCTGATGATATAAAGATGATGAGACAGTGATCTCTAGGGGTTGGTTAACTCTCAAGGGGGAATGTTAGCCAGGCTGTAACTGAACATAAAACATGCTCAATAAATATATATTAAGCAAATAAGTGAACAAATGTAGTAAGTGTCACAGTAGGTTATCACAAAACAAGGCACAAGGAGAGAAAAGAAAAGAAGCCTCTTTACCACTTCCTGGAGATCAAGGAAGACTTCAGGAGGCAGGTGATGAGCTAGATGAATTCGGAAGAGTTGACTTAGAGCTTGCAGGTGGCACTGGGAAATACACTGAGCACAGGCACAGCCAAAGGCTGGGAGAGAAAAACGCCTGCAAAGTGTAAGTAGATTGGCATAACCTGGGCACAGGCACACGGGCAGGAGATGGGACGGAGGAGGAAGCAGGCTCTGGTCACAGACAGCAGTGAGCCAGGACTCCCTCCTGGGGCTGAAGGGGGCTCTTGCAGACACTCAGGAGGAAAATGACCACGCAGGGGCCTGATGAAGAGGCATTTGGGTGCAGATCCGTGGGACCTGGTTGTTGAACAAGCAGCAGTGGCCTGAGTGTGGTGGCCCAGGCTCAGAAGTACTTGACGTTTAATGCTCTGCAGTTGCCATCTTGGAATTCTTCTAATTTTACATAAGAATTTGTGTTTTGGGGGTGAAGCCCACTAGGTGAAGCATGTGCTGGGGGCTTGGAGCACAGTCCAGTTTCTACCTACTCCCGTGGATGAGCTCTGGGCCTGCTCCCTACCCCTGGCGGGGCCCTCCACCCCTGGTTACCTCTCTCCATTCCAGGTGTGACCTGTTGCAACCCAAGCCTGCATTACTCTGTGGTGTGATTCAGGGCAAAAGGCCTGATGTGGGTCCTGTGGAGGGAGTAAAGAAGGAGGTGTGAACCCCTTCTCATGTCTCAGCCTACTGGGCCTCTGGCCCTGCTTCCATGCTTCCAGGGACAGAGGACCCACTGCCTCCCAGGGGAGCTGTGGGAATGTCACTGGTCAATCCAGCACCACCATTCTCCTGCCTGGACTTCCTTCCCTCAGGGGCTAACTGGGTCCTCTCAGGGCTTGAATAATCCTTCTGCACTCACTGGGAGCTCAACACCCTCCTCCAGAAACTAAGCCTGCTCCAGGCCAATGCCCTTCCTGTCTCTGTCTGTCCAGACCCCCTCAGACAGTCACTACAGCAGCCTGGCCTGGGATGGAATACATAGTGTCCTGGGAGTCAGTAAGCACCAACTTAAAAATGCAGGAATTCTGCGAGTTAAACTGTTAGTAACTTAAAAGATGCCAAGGTAGAAGTATTTATACCAAGGAAATGCAAACACTACAAACCAGAGCCAATTTTTACCTTGGAGAGGCGGTTTACTAACTCACCGCAGCCTGGAACCCTGATTGCCATAGACCAAGGGTTTGGAAAGGCCTACAGGGTTTCCTGGCTTCCTCTGTGGCTCCAGTGGTAAAGAATCTACCCGCAATGCAAGAGCCACAGGAGACACAGGTTCGATCCCTGGGTCAGGAAGATCCCCTGGAGAAGAGCATGGCAACCCACTCTAGTATTCTTGCCTGAAGAATCCTATGGATAGAGGAGCCTGGCGGGCTACAGTCCATAGGGTTGCAAAGAGTCAGACATGATTACTAATACTTATATGTGTGTGTGTGTTTGCTTATATGTGCATGTGTGTGTTTGCTCTTGTGTGAGTCTCTATAGGTGTTTCCATGTGTGTGCACACATGTGTGTGTTTCAGCAAAGGGACTGGGAGTGTGGATTCTCTGACAACCAAAACTACTGATCGCTCAGTTGGTAAAAAATCTGCCTGCAATGCAGGAGACCCTGGTTCGATTCCTGTGTTGGGAAGATCTGCTGGAGAAGAAATAGGCTACCCACTCCAGTGTTCTCGAGCTTTCCTTGTGGCTTAGCTGGTAGAGAATCTGTCTGCAATGTGGGAGACCTGGGTTTGATCCTTGGGTTGGGAAGATCCTCTGGAGAAGGGAAAGGCTACCCGCTACAGTATTCTGGCCTGGAGAATTCAATGGACCGTATAGTCCACTGGGTTACAAGAGTTGGACACGACTGAGAGACTCTTACTTCACCCATTTTAGTAGGGAAAGTGTCCCCCAGAGGTCCAGCAGGGGACTCCACTCTGTGACCATGCAGGCTCTCCTGCCAGACCCCAGGGGCCTCAGTTCCTTACAATAATGGCTTGGGGCTTCTGTGCACATAAGCCCATTAGCAGCCCCAGAATTCTGGCAGCTGGTCTAGCTCTGTTCACAAACTGTGTTCTGATTCCTTTGGTTGTTTATTTTAATATTTGTAGAAAACACAATTTAGCCCCTTTGGAAAGTCTTAAGTCTAAAACAGTTTAAAACTAAATAAAATGAAAAACAAATTATTAATACCAGAAGTTAGTTAAGAGATAATCCTTAGCTTTTCATGCAAAGTTATACTCACAGGATCTCCAGAGAAAACCATGGAGAAGACAGAAGGAGGCAGTAAGGAGGGCCTGGTTCTATGGCAACTCCAACATGATGAGGAAAAAGATCGTGAAACGAGCTCAGTGTGCTACCAGGGCAGGGGAGAGCCTAGGACTCAGTCCAGCTCAGCACTGGTGGAAGAAGGTGGGACTTTTCCCCTCAGTCAACAGAGGCCATCAGGCAGACCTGGGTGCACCCAAAATGGGAAGGCTGACAGTGAAGTAACACTGCCATGGCCCCAGGCAGCTCACTCACAGGAGGTGCTTAATCAGTGTTGGTTTTTTGTTGTTGTTGTTGTTCTTTTATTTGGGAGTCTTCCTCCCTCTTCTTTCTTTCCTTCCTCCTCCTTCCTCTTTTTCTTTCTCCTGGATGAGGACTGAATATGTCTGTGCACCTGGATCCTCCAGATGCTGGTTAGAGCCCAGGATGTAAAGATAATAATTCAGGCCCCTCTCTCATCTTCCCTGAAGTTCTAAGAGGGAAGGACTATGTTGCTATGTCCCCAAAGGAAAGAAGCCAGGGAGGGCATCTACCTGCACAATGGGTGACCGAGAGGGTCAGGACATCAGGCCAGGACCCACTTGCTCTCTAGTTTGAACTAGAGCTCTCAGAGCAGTGCATTATAAAGTTTCTCAGCCTTCCTGCCACAGCCTCTGTCCTCAGCAGACCTGGAGGAACTCAGCTGTACCCCTACTTACTCCCTGACCATCCTACATTCAGCTGGCTGTACCCACAGATGGGGTCCTCCAGGAGGAGTCCCCAGGAACCACAGACTAGAGGCTCAACTTCCTGGTGCCTGAGCAGCTTCCCCCTGCCCGCCAGTCTCCTCTGTCCTTGACCTTTTCCAGGCAAGAGTTACTGGAGTGGGTTGCCACGCCTTCCTCCAGGGATCTTCCCGACTCCGGAATTGAACCTGCATCTCTTACGTCTCCTGCATTGGCAGGTGGGTTCTTTACCACTAGCGCCACCGAGGAAGCCCAATAGGGGAGTTACGGGAATGGCAATTAAGATATGTAACTCAAGTTCTCTTATCTGCTTTGCTTTCACAGATTATTTGCTTTTACAGGTTTTGTTGGAAGAAAAGGTTCAACTACTTTTTAAAAATTGTAAATCATCATTCTTAAGTGAGTGAAAGTTGCTCAGTCGTGTCCGACTCTTTGCAACCCTGTAGACTATGCAGTCCATGGAATTTGCCAGGCCAGAATACTGGAGTGGGTAGCCTTTCCCTTCTCCAGGGGATCTTCCCAACGTGGGATCAAAACCAGGTCTCCCGCATTGTGGGCGGATTCTTTACCAGCTGAGCCACGAGGGAAGCCCAAATCATTGTTCTAGGGGTAGCTATTTCATTAGGTAGGTTTGTTAATAATAGCCTTTAGAGGATTCCACATGAGGGTGGAAGGCTTGCATGTGTTTTATTCAAGATTCTCTGGCGCTCTGATTTGCCCTGTCTGAGCACTAGTAGCCTAGAGGGTCAGGGAAGGCTGAAGTGGGCAGGTCCCACAGGTCGTGTCCCTTCTGTGTCTCCACAGCATCCTCCTCGACTGGACGTGGGCCCGACTCCTGCCGCCTGTCTTATGCTTTTCTGGGTGCTGTCTTGGCTGTCTGGGTGGGCCTTCTTATGACTGTACTGGGGAGAGGTGGTTAGACCACCCTCCACCCCTGACTCCCTGCTCTGGGTGTGCCTCTCAGAGGCTGAAGGAGAGAAAAGGGGATGCTTGTCATCTCTGAGAACAGGGCATCGTCCCGCATGGCTGGGGCCACGGAGTTTCCTCTGACAGACAGGAGGAAGGAAGGGGGCCTTTGGAGAGGGTGACTCAGTCCCTGGGCCCCTCACCTTCCCCTGTCTCTCTCAGTGCTTTGGAAGTCGGAACCTAATGGAAAGGGTTCCCTGAGAGAATGGGGGGAAAGGGAGCTTGCCCTGGAGGAAGGAGGCTGTGCCTAAGGTTGGTCCAGGGCTGGAATTGGGACGCCAAGGGGCGGGGGTGGGGGGCGGCTGGAGCCAGACAAGAGGTGCTGGTCCTTGGACTGTCCTCCCTTCCTGGCCTGCAGGCTTTCCCCACCTCTCGCCACTGGCAGACCCTCCCTCTGCCTGGATGTCCCAGGCTGGGCCCCTGGTCTTCTCCCCCTCCACCCTCTGGCCCCTCTGCAGACCCAACCGCTCACTCCTGGCAGGGCACAGGAGTTCCTGTCCTGTTGTTCTCCCTGTATTCCTGTGCAGAGCTCTGTACCTGCCCAGGTGAGCCTGTGCCAACAGCCCAGGGCCTCTAGGGGGCAGCAGAGAGAGAGAACGCACAGGCTGAGCAGCCTAAGAGCCCTGTTCCAGGTGCATTTCTGTCCGTAAGCTGCTTGCTGGGTTCCTTGGGGGCAATCCACTGCCCTCTCTGGGCCTCCGTTTCTTCACTGGCTTTTTGGGGAGATGACTCACAATCCCCTTCCTGTCAGAATTCTGTAACTGAACTACTGCAGAGAATCCAAGGAGGAGGTGGAGAACAGAGTATTCAGGCTGCCTGGAAGAAGTGTAGGAGGCTAGGCAGTGGGGCGGCCCCAGCAGGTGTGTGCCCCTTCTCAGCATCTCCCACCCCCAGGACAGCAGACCAGAGGCTACAGACAGCGGGAAAGCATGGCGCTGGAGCATGGTGGCTGGTGTCGCAGCTATAGGCAAGGGGCTTAAGAACCAGAGACTACTGTGTGCCTGGAGGAGCCTAGTACCCCTGGGGCCTGACAAGCCTATGAATAACCCCTCCCTCCACGACCCCTACCAGGGTTTTCTCAGCTCTGATTGTAGGACTAATAGATTTGAGATTTCTTTTTGTAAAGAAATACAACCCCAGTGGACCCAGCTGTGAGGTCCCTACCCCACCCAGATGCCCAGAATCCCATGTGCCCCTTTCGCTCGGAAGGGCTGGAACTGGGGATCAGAGGGGCTTGGTTAGCCCTGCCCAAGATGGGCTGGGAAGTCGAAGAGGCTGGAGGGGCCTGTATCAGGCTCTGGCCTCTGCCAAGCTGCACTGGGGAGGCCCAGAGGGGTTTATTTGGATTTTTTAATTATCATTTTTACTTTTTTTCTCCTCATGAAAAAGTTTTAATATACACAGTAAATTAAGCCCAGAAAAAAGGAGGGGGGCACATTTCATCTTTAATCTATTTACTTCTGAATATTTAACATACAATTCTGGCACCAATCACCAAATTTAACTGGAAAATTACTCACTAATCTGTTTGCTTATTTGGAATAATTGGGTCGGCTGCCAGCGCGAGGATTTCCCCCCCTGTTTAATATCTCAGTTAGTAGTCCAATTTCAGCTTGGCGGCATAATTACTCTGACAGAGCTGTAGCCACGGGGCCTGTGAGTGGGGCTGCTTTTAAACCGTAAATTATGAAGGATTAGCATTTATGAATTTTAAATCAGGGCTGGGGTAGGAGACACTAAAGCTGCTTAACGCTGGGGAACAGCAGCCTCCACTCAGCAGCAGAAGCCGTAACCCTTCCGCTCCCAGGATGGGCCATGGGACATGGGAGCCTGGGACGCGGAGGTTGGTGACCCAGAAGGTGTGGCAACACAACGGACATAGGAGTGAGGAAAGCTGTAGCAGTGATGGAGCCCCCAGGAGCTGAAAGCTAGGGTGAGCAAGGGCTTTGGCCTCCCCACTCTCTGACCCGAGTCCATGGGGTGCAATTTCCTCTTGGTTAGTAACGGTTCACCTCCCCACTGCCTTAGAGGATGCTTGGAGCAATGACTTAACTGGGAGTTGAGGTCAGTCCCTGCAGCCTGCCTGCCACAGGAAGAGTCCCTACTGCTCTTAAGAATCCTCGTCTGGCCGTAAGCCAGTCTGACTCAGCGTCCTCTGGCTCTCAGTGTGACTTCCTGGTGTGCTTGGCTCAGGCCAGCTGCAGAATGGCCCACAAGGCTTCCCCAGGTATGTTATCCTGAGTTCCCGTCTTCCCTCTCCTCTTCCTCCATCCCTACTCCACCTTCCTCTGGCCCATGATGGCCTTAGACCCACCTTTGAAATCATATGAACCTGGGTTTGAAACCCAGCAATGCTTTTTAGAAGCTGTGTGACTATGGACGAGTTACTTAACCTTTCTGAGACTCCATTGTATTCATCAGTTAAATAGAGACAGTAATTCTGACCTTGCAGGGCTGCTGGGGACTCCCATCAGGTACTGTGGGTGAGACGCTAGGCACAATGCCCAGCGCACGGCAGGTGTTTATCCCATTAGCTCCATATACCCAAGTCTATGCCCTGCATCCACTGCCCCACCTCCGTGCCTCATTTCTATAGCACAGGGAAATCTCAGCCTCTAGCCACTCAGTCTGGCTTTATGATTGATGCCAAGGTTGTATCTCAAGATTCTACTGGACTCTAGGCACAAGTGGCCACTAGAACACTGACTCTGGGGCCACGTTGCCTGGATTTGAACTCTCACTCTGTCATTTACTAGCTTGGTGACCTTGAACAAGTTATTTAGCCTCTCTAGGCCTCAGTTTTCCTAATCTGCAAAATGGGGATCATAACAATAGTTGTGGCCCAATCTGTGGAACCTGCCTGTTCTAAGGCTCGAGTTTGAGCCTGAGGGATCGCTACAAAAACACAGGGAAATGAGGCAGGATCTGAGTGGGCAGGACAGGGCCACCAGATACCTCATTGAGGGCCAGTCTGGAGCACGTCTTTCTGAGATCAAGCAGTCCTTATAGTGGCCAGACCTCGACCTGTCCCATGTGTGGGTGATGGGACCTTTCCATCACCTGCAGTTCTGGAAGAGCCTCCTGATATACTTTATAGGGCAGATTCGGGGGCGCAGGCCCTCTGTGCAGGCAGCTGAGGCTGGAGAGCGAGGAATGAGACCACAAGGACACGTCAGCCCAGACATTCCCTCTGTGTGAGCTAGTGTGTCTTCCCAAGCTGGCCAAGATCCTGTCCTTCAGGTCCCCAGGCCTGGGCTAGAACAGGGCAGTGGCTGGCCAGGGAAGGAATGGCAGCGACTCCAGGCATCTCAGCCTGCAAGGTGAGCAGGCCAGGCCAGGCTGGGCTCAGAGCCTCCCTCTAGGTCTCCAGGGCTCCCAGCCCTTCCCACTGCCCCTCACCGGCTTCAACAACAGCCTGTCCTAGGCCATCATATGTACACCATGTGATAAGCTGCCAGTGCCTCCATGTGAGTCCTCCAGCAGTTCACCTTCCTGGTCGGGACCTGATTTTGCACATCTGAAAGAACAAGAGGGTTCTTGCCTACCTAGAGGTCTATGATTCAAGTTCACAGCCTGTTATCTCAGCAGAAAGGACACAGCCCGTCACTCTCCTGTTCTCTGCAGAGGAGGTCCCACAGCCCACCCATAGGTCCAGGTGGGGCTCAGTTTGGCTTCTTATGACATACTGGATGGGTTCTGCCATCCAACACCATCCATGACTTAAGGTTAATGATGGACGGAGCCACATAGCCTCAGCTTCTGGGCACAGGCTGGCTGTGGCAGTCCTGGGGAAATGCTGTTGCCCAGCCAGGGCTCACGGACCCTCATATAGTAATAATGCTCTTTTTTTAAAAAATTTATTTGTTTATTTTTGGCTGCGCTAGATCTTTGTTGCTTCCCACGGGCTTTCTCTCTAGTAGTGGCAAGCAGGTGGTGCTCTTGGTTATAGTGCATGGGCTTCTCATTGTGAAGGCTGTGTTGTGGAGCACAGGCTACAGTATTTGTGGCCCACGGGCTTAGTTGGCCCATGGCATGTGGAATCTTCCTGAACCAGGGATTGAACCTGTGTCCCCTGCACTGGCAGGTGGATTCTTAACCACTCGCCCACCAGGGGAGTCCTAATGCTCTTTAAAATATGTCCTGCCTGGAACATTGTATGGCAGCTCAAGATAGCTCAGACAGTTAAGAATCTGCCTGCAATGCAGGAGACTGGGGTTCAATCCCTGGATTGGGAAGATCCTCTGGAGAAAGGAATGGCAACCCACTCCAGTATTCTTGCCTGGAAAAGCCCATGGACAGCGGAGCCTGGCGGGCTACGGTCCGTGGGGTCACAAAGAGTCGGACACGACCGAGTGACTAACTCTACTACTATACTACTATGATAATTTTGCTGCAGCAAATAAGTCCTTAAGTATCTCTCCTTATACCTACATGTTCCCCACACCATCACTCTCAGCCATCTGGCCCTTAAGGACCATGATTTTGGGGATGAGTAAAGGAGGAAGGAAACCACCGCAGGGGCTGCCAGCAGCCGAAGAAGGACTGCACTCCCAGGGTCCCCACAGGACTTGCAGCACAGCTGGTCTGTGAGCACGCTGGGATGCTCGATGGATGGGAAGTGCCCGGCTTGTCGAGTTCTTGCTGAGCTTTGTGATAACTCATTGTATTTCTTTCTTTACAAATTGGCCCATTAGTACTCCCGAACTGAATGGAATTCTAACCAGGAGCATCCCAGCCTGGGCTGAGCCTGGGCCAGGAATTACCTGCGGCAGGAAGGCAGGAAGGCCTGCACTCTGGGGAGGAAGCCCGGGACGGCTGGCTGAAGCGGGGCCCTGCATTCTGCAAGGGAAGTGGGTTTGTTTTCTTTAAACTTGAGAGAATGAAAGAGTTCTAACCAAGCCCTGCTGGATTTAAATTGCAAGATCTGCCTCTCTGCTCACTGGCTTTCAAGCTGGGGACTCCGATCCCTGTTTGAGGGGTTAAACTCTAACCCCATTAAGCCATTTATGGAAAGCTGACCACCAGGGAGGAAGGCGGCCCCTCTTCCTGCAGCCTCCCTAAACCCCACAGATTCTGAAATTGGTTGTCACTCTCAGTCAGAGGATTCTAAACAAGTAGGCGCTAATCCCCTCTGTTAAGGAGATACTTATTTTGTCTGAAAAACTTCAAAGAGCCCATGACAGACACTCAAAATCAAAATTAGCATTCCAATGAGGATTTTAAAAAAATAATAATTCTTACAGTTCTGCTAAGGAGAGGAGGAGAGGGAAAGTGGCAGCCCTGGAGGCTGGGGGAGGGAGCAGGACTGTGCCTTTCATCTAGCTACCCGCAGGAGCTCTGGGCCTCTGTCCCTGCTGGTTGAGATGCCAAAGACCCCTCCCCAAAGGGGCAAAGGCTAGGCTGTAACCTGGGCCCTTCAGGGTGGGCAGAAAGTGGCAACCCCCAAGGGTCCTGCAGATGAGAAGCTCAAGTCTCAGAGAGGGCAGTGGCAGTTGGAGCCAGGCATTTGGACCCAGGGTGGGCCTTGGGTCTGCCTGCCTGAGGCCACACTGGTGCTCTAAGCTCACTGGGCTGGTAGGAGTGTAGAGAGCCTTACAGAGTGTGGAGCCTTGCTGTATTTTTTTTTTTTTTTAAATAATGATATTTTAAAATTTTAAAAATTTACTTGTTTTACTTATTTTTGGCTATGCTGGGTCTTCCTTGCTGCACACAGGCTTTCTCTGGTTGCAGTGAGCAGGAGTCACTCTAGTTGCAGTGTACAGGCTTCTTATCATGGTAGCTTCTCTTGTTGCAGAGCATGGGCTCTCGAGAGCAGGCTCAGTAGTTGTGGCACGCAAGCTTCGTTGTGCTGCAGTATGTGGACTCTTCCCGGACCTGGGCTTGAACATGTGTCCCCTGCATTGGCAGGCAGATTCTTAACCCCTGGACCACCTGGGAAGTCCAGTCCTGCAGTCTTGCCAACACATCTGTCCATGTCATGGCCGTGTCTGAAGGCACTGCAGGGTCTGAACACTCTCCAGTCCCGGCAGCCTCCCTTCTGGAACCCAGCGAGCCTCCTCCCACCCCCAAGCCTAACCTCTCCCTTTGCTGGACCAGTTCCGCCAGCCCAGCCTCACTCTGGCCTGCCCCTCCCCATGACCCGGGCCCAGAATGAGCTCCAGAAGGGCTCCCTCACCAGAGTCATTCTGTTATTTTCATCTCTCAAGGGACTCTCCATTCCAGATTCCAGATTCCCAGGCCGGGGAGAGCCTCCCACCTCCAGGCAGGGGGCTCCCCTCCCCTAGTCTCTATAGCCCTTCCTTTCTAAAGTCCCTCAGGGGCCTGCAGGGCCTCCTGGGCCCTCCTCGGCTCCTGAACCAAATCCTCCATTTGTACTCTCAGCTCCTGTTCGGCCAGGACCTATCCCTCCTGCTCCCCTCAGCCAGGATGCCCCTAAACCTGTTTGGTGTCACCCCTTACGAAGAGGACCCCCCACCTTGAAGACTTTTAATCCTCAGTCATCCCTCACTTCTCCCAATACCCACTGCTTTTCTGCATCACCTCCAAGCTCTCTCCATCACCTGCCTGGTCCTCACTAGGCACTGTGCCCCTCTCCAAGGCTGATGCAGAGCTAGATTCTGTCCTCCCACTCAAACCCTCTGCCAATGTGCAGACCTGCTCTGTGCCTGGCCAGGTCTGGGTGCTGGAGCACAGGGCCCAGACCCTGATCTTGGGATGCTTCCATCCAAAGTAAGAATGCTGGCCCATCGCAGTACACAGCCATCAGAGAGCTCTATCTGGGGCTCCCTGAGGAGGTGCCAGTGAGCTTCAGTAGGAAGTCACCAGGTGGGCAGAAGAACACAGGGCCTTCCAGTAAGTAGAGCAATGTGCAAACACAGGGAGGCAGGGGAGCCTGGGAATAACGAGAACTGCAACTCTCAGCCCGGGCAACCACAGTACCCCTTCCTGATCCCTAGCCCAGGTCCGCAGGCCCTATATGAGGTCCAAGTGTTCTAGTAACAGTACTGCCCAGCACAGAACCTCAGAGAGGGAAAGAAGGAAGTGTCTGTGATACCCTCACCTCCAGTGAGAGAGACCCCTTGAAAGCATCACCTCATCCACGACAATGGCCTTTGATTTGGGGACTAGAAAAGCCTGAAAGAGATATGCAAAATGCCCAGCTTTTGGCATTAGCCCTTCCTGAGGCAGGCCTGGTTTCTCCTGGCTGGCCAGTGTTATCCCTATGAAATTGGCTCTGTTCAAAGCACTCTCCCACCCATATCTCATGTATAGATCTCTAGAACATTCATGCTCAGAACCCACATACACAGGTGTTGTCCAATAGAAATACACTGCAAGCCACATATGGGATTTTTCAAGTTTCTAGTAGTCACACTGAAAAGATAAAGCTAGTAATTTATTTTCCTTAGTCCAATATTATTACTGGGTTTATGTAACCCAAAACATTATCATTTAAATATGTAACCAACGTAAAGTTATTAATGAGGTTTTTTTTTTTTTGGTAATAAATCTTAGAAATCTAGTGTGCATTTTACACTGACAGCATATCTCCCTTCCAACTAGGCACATTTTAAGTGTTCCGTGGCCACAAGCAGCTTGTTGTTGCTCAGTTGCTAAGGCATGTCTGACTGTTTGTAACCCCATGGACTGCAGCACACCAGGCTTCCCTGTCCTTCACTATCGCCAGGAGTTTGCTCAAACCCATGTGCATTGACACAAGTGGCTAGTGGCTACTAAGTGGACAGCACAGAGGCCAGCCCAGTGTGTCTCTGGGTGAAGAAACTGGGAAAGAGGGGAGTGGACTTCGTTATAGACTGTATGTTTGTGTCTCCTCAAAATCCATGTGTTGAAACCCACCCTCAGTGCGAAGGTATTAGGCAGTGGGACCTTTGGGAGGTAATTAGAAGAGATCACGAGGGCAGGCCCTCATGAATGGGATTAGCATCCTTATAAGAGTCGTAAAGAGAGCTTGCTTCCTCTCTCTGTTGGCTACCATGTGACACGTCGGCGGACTGCAGCCCAGAGGAGCGCCCTCCCCAGAACCCAGCCAACTATGCTGGTGCCCTGATCTTGCATTTCCAGACTCCAGAACTGTGAGAGGGAAAGTTCTATTCTTTACGCGTCACCCAGTCTATGATACTCTATTATAGCTAAGATTGACTTGCTCAGAGTCAAATGCAAACCCGACTTTCGGACACAGTCTCCTGACTCCAGCTTTTGGCCTTCCCATAGAAGGACCCTGATGGACGGGGGTCCAGGGCACTGAGGATGCTGAGGCAGAAGACACTGGGCTGGGCCAGAGGTGGGCATCACATGCTGGGTCTGCTGCTAACCTCCCCGCGCATGGTCTTGGGCGGCCAGGAGCGGCATGGGGACCCTACCAGCCCTGCCCTCCGGTCCTGTGGGCTGCACTAGGAGGCCAGATGAAAACACATCAAAGCAGGAGACATTGCCAGCAGCTGCTCTGTGCCCAGAGCCCTGTGGCGCGCTGGGGGCAGTCCTCGCGCTGAGGAGCTTGCGGTGGGGATGGGACAAGGACAGTACAGGCGCTGAGGCCCACCAGGAGAGAAGCACAGGCTGTGGGGGCACCGGGGACACGGTGTTGTTCATCTTTCATGGGGAGACGGGAGAGGCGAAAACTGACCTGGGTCTGGGAAGAGGAGGAGAAATTCTGCTCGGAGGTCTCTTTCTGCAGCTCGGACCCTCATCCTTTCCCCTAGTTTCCTAAGACCCCAGGGCCTCAGCTGTCCCTGAAGGGTGAACAGCCCAGGCGAGGACAGCCCAATAGCACAAAGTAGGCAGCCCAACCCGGCCCACAGTGCTGTTAGACAGGCAACAGCCAGGCTCAGGGGAGCCTGGAGCCGTGTCCCCCTCAGGAGAGCCCCATGGAGTCTGGCCTAGGCCCGCCCCCTTCCCTTCAGCCATTCCAGACTTGCTTGGGGTGAACTGAATCTGCCTGTGGAACCAGAGAGGTGGCCTGAGTCCTGCCTGCCGAAAGCCGGGGAAGCCACCATCTGAGAGTCCCGCTGGCCTCCTCCTGGGCTAAGGCCGGATGGCAGTCCCCGGGGCCTGGGGGTCTCTGGGGCTGCACTCTGCTGGCGAGGCCTTGCTGCCTCTTGCCCCCACCTGGCCACGAAGCCCCAGTGCTGGTAATGAGCATCTCCGGCTCCACCGTGGCTCAGAGGAGGCCTCCTGGCAGTCAGGCCTTGTTCTCATTGTCCCGCTCCAGCCCAAATGCACCAGGCCCAGGCCTCAATCACGATCAATGGGCCGAGGATGTGCTGAGGCGGCACTTTCATCTTTTCTCAAGGCCGGTGTTTGAACTTCTCCGAGCAAGCGGCCTTCCCAAACGGGCTTGTCTTCTAAGAAGGCGGCCAATCTCCTTTCCCTTGCTTCCTAAGCAGGCTGATCCTGACAGTTATTGAGGCACCAAAAAAAAAAAAATAAAATAAAGAGAGAGATGTTCAAAGGCAAATCTAAATTACCGTTCTCTTCAAACTGGGGAAAATTCTTATTAAGTCACCTGCGTGTGAATCCCGGCCTATTTCTGTCTGCAGACCTTTCTTCCTTTGTGGCACATAAATGGACACATCTTATTGATTTTCTTTCAACCTGGATCACCTCCATCGCTGTGAACATGGGCAGACAAATCCTGCTCCTTCCTTCCCAGCGGGGCAGAGGAAGAATGGGGGTGGCAGCCAGAGGGACCCCAGACGACGAGGGCAGCTGCCCGCTCCTCACCACCCGCTGTGTGCCTTCCCACAGGATCGGCATTTTTCTGGGGGAGCTGGGGAGGCACGGGAGGCCTCAGGGAGGCTCTGGGACTGCAGCCAGCAGACAGGGCCTTGCCAATCCTTCCTGGTTTGGGAGGACAACTCCAGGGGCCCTTGAACTCATCTCCCTGCTACACACCCTCAGCCTGTTCTCTCAGGTCCTGGGCCTCCTACCACTTGTCCTCTGTAACTCCCACCCTCAAGCACTGGCCACTCTGCTTACTCCATTTCTAGCCTTGGCCGCTTTGCTGAACAGCCCTTGCACACTCCCACCTCAGGGCCTTAGCACTGCTGCTCCCATGCCCGGAAAGATCCCCAAGCCTCTTTCCCTCACCTCCTTCAAGTCTCCACTCAAATGTCAACCTCTCAGTGAAACTCCCTTGGGCCACCCCATGTAAAATTGTACCCATCCCTCTAGGTGCCCCAGCCCCCTCCCCACTTTATTTGCCTGCATTGCACTTATAATTCACATGCTCTGTGTTCTACCTGCTTGTGTTGGTTGGTTATCTGCCCCCTCTAAAGTCTAAACTCCATGCCAACAGAGCTGTTTGCCCCTTTGGTTCACTACAGTGTCACCGATACCTAGACTAGCATTCAGTATACAAAGGTGCTTTGTAAACAATTATTTGGTACAAGTCATACAGGGGCCCTGGAGAAGGAAATGGCAACCCACTCCAGTACTTTTGCCTGGAGAATCACATGGACAAAGGAGCCTGGTGGACTATAGTCCATGGGGTTGCAGAGTCAGACATGACTGAGCGACTAACACACACATACAGAGGCCTAGCCCGTGCTAGCATCCCCCTTCTGATCCAGTCTCCAGCCTCCAGGGGACACCACACAGGAGGCCCAGGCCACAATCTCACTTCATCATCACCTCTACTTGAAGTGACCACAGGCTCCCAGGAAAAATATCCTTCCTTAGGCCTGCAGCTTGGCCTAGACACTGCCTGGTCCAGCTGTGGCCTCAGCCCACGTTTCTAAGAAGGCGGCCAATCTGCCATGGGTCTAAGCCCATGACCACATCTCGAGCCCAGCAGTCTCCTTCTACTGGGGATAGGCCCCTGGTATGAAGGTATTTCAACCCATCAGATCTAGCCCACCAGGGTGGTACCACAGGAACACTCTGGGTCCTTAGCTGCCCTCCCCAAGCCACCCCCAGAGGACAGATCCTCCTCTGGGGACCACAAGGCTGCTGCCCACCTTCCATGCTCCATCCCTATACTGGACAAGTGGTATAATAATTACTGTACACTGTGGTCTGGTTGTTGCCTCCAAACTCAAATGCAGAAATTCTAATCCCCAAGGTAATTAGGAAGAGGGGACCTTGGGAAGTGATTATAAAAGAGGGCTCACAGAGCTCCCTAGCCAGTTCCACCAGGTGAGAGCACAGCAAGAAGTCACAATCCACAACATGGAAGAGGGCCTGCCCTGGATCCTGACCACACTGCCATCCTGACCTTGGCCTTACAGCCTCCAGAACTGTGAGAAATCCATTTCTGTCCTGTGTGAGCCTCCCAGTCTGTAGGATTGTGTTCTATCAGCCCAAAGAGACTAAGATGCCGTACAAATATCCTGGCTGGCCACCGGGAGCCCCAGGCTAGCCTTGGCTCAGGAGTTACTCTCTGTATGGCTCCGAGGGACTTTTTTTCCATCTCCTGACTTGAGTTTCCCCATCTGCAACGTGGAAGGAGTGAGCCAGAGAACCAAGGACCACTTTGTAGGTCAGAGCCCCCTCTGGCTCATTCTGGGTTGCAGGCAGGGCAAGTCCACCAGCGAGACTGATCTTCTCAGGGCAGTTCATATCTTTGGGCTACACTGGGCCAGAAGGGAGGGTTGAGAGCCTAGGGCAGGGTGGATCCTTGGACCTGCAACAGTGCCCTGGCCAGGTCAGAGGTACATGTCCCAAGTTCTTACTTCATTCCCCTTTGTTCTTGGGCCTCAGATGAGCCACAGGGGCCAGGTGGTTGGGCTGCGAGCATCCAAAGGCCACCAAACCTGACATCAGCGCTCAAGGGAACTTTACACTGGTCAGAGACAGGAGTGACGGGTGGTAGCCAGGAGCATCTGACTCAGAGTCCACGACCCTGTGATGTCCCTTCTACCAGCCTGAATATGCTGAATAGAATCCTGGTCACAGATTCATGCCTGAGCTTGACTCTGTCACAGACCTTGACCCTGGACCAGGCCCAGCCAAGATCTCCTACCCCAGAGGCCATGCTACCCTCCAGGCTGCCAGCCTCTGGCTGAGCTGAGCTGCGGGGAGCATGACTACCTCCCTGCGTCCATCTCTGTCAGATTTCCTCTTGTGGCCAAGCAGGGGACAGCTTTGCCCGCAGTGATACACCTCACCCCACCGCCCTACCCCACCCCACCTAGCCTCCAGGAGGCCTGTTCTCTCATTAATCGAGGGACTCTCCCAGTGAGGCCCACCAGTGCTTCCTCCAGTCCCTCCGTCTGAACACAGCCTCTCCCCCATCCTCCCTGCCTCACCTTGACCGAGGTGTTCTCTCTCTAGGACCTCTGCAGCCACTTCCTAACTGGCCTTCCTGACCCTAACCCTTGGGCGGCACTGGGCTGGGAGGATGGGTTCCAGCACACAGCCACCAACAATCTTTCTAAAACAGTCTGGTCCTGTATCTCTCTCTTGGAAAACTTCCGTTGCCCCAGGGCCCAGACTGGGGCACAAAATTTAAGAATGCCCTCTCCCTCTAGGTTGTGTCAGCCAGTACAGGCCAGCCTAAAAGTCAATGCCACCTTAAATCCCTGCTGGACCCACCCAGTCCTAGCCCAGCGCCCTTAAATCCAGATAAATTCCAGATTCCTACACTAGGCTCAAGGTACCGCCACATCCCAGGCCAGCCCTCCCGTGTCTATTTCCTCCCAAATCCCACACTGCTGCGCCTGGCCACACTGACGTACCCAGGCGAGCACCCTCAGCACCCTCCCAGTTCGTGTTTCTACATGCTCCTGACACACCTTCTTTTCTCCAAGACTTGTCTTTCTTGTCCTTCTAGGCCTCACTGGGCTGTTTCTTTCTCCAGGTAAGCCTTTGACCAGGGTCCCCTGGGGAGCAGCACACGGCACTACAGTGAGTCCCCTGCATACGAATGAGTTCTATCCTGAGAGCGTGTTTGTAAGTCTAGTTTGTTTGTAAATCCAAAAAAGTTAGCCTAAGTATCCAACTAACACAATCAGCTATATAGTACTGTACAGCAATAGGTTTATAATACTTTTATACAAGTAATACATAACAAACGCACAAAAATAAACATTTTTGATCTTACAGTACAGTACCTTGAAAAGCACAATAGTACAGCACAATGGTTGGCTTACAGAGGCTGGCATCAAGTGAACAGGCAAGAAGAGTTACTGACTGGAGGAGAAAGACTAGGTGGGAGATGGTAGGCTGAAGGATCATCAGCAATAGGAGATGGATGGCAAGCTGCAATTTCACTCATGCCTGATGTTGATGAAACACACATTTGTATCTTTGAAAGCTCACACCTTGAATGTTTGTATGTAGGAGACTTAGAGTAGCCACATGGCACTATGCAGGTCCATTTTGGGTCCCTCTGTCTTGATGGTTGAGTCATCTTTGAGGACCTGAACAACATCTGCTTTTTCTCCAGCTTAGGGCAAGTCCCAGAGTAAGTTCTCAGTAGGCGTTCATGGAATGAAAGGTTGGATGACAGAAAGAAGAACCCACAGGTCCACAGACCCATAAAGGAACCATCCCACCGAGAGGCATCACGCATCTGCTTGCTGGAGAGAAGCAGACAGACAGATGGAAGGGAGGGAGGCCGAAGAATTCTATGGGGGGAAGAAGCTCATTTCCAAACGAGAGGCATACAGGCCATGGGAAGACAAAAAAATTTCTCAAAATTAAACCAAAGGAGGGGTTTGGGGAGTGGTGGGGCTCCCAGGGATTTATTAATGCACGCCTCCGAGTGATTCTTCCTCCTGCGATACAGGCACTGGGTTAGCACTGACTTCCAAATTATATTTAATTGGACAATTATTCAAACTGGAAAACCTGCACAGGAAACGAAGGTGGTCCTTAATAAACACCTTGTCTCCTCAGCCCCAAACAGGCAAGTCATTTACTGACCCAAGAGGCACAATTTTGTCTTTGGTAAATTTATTTTGAAGTAATTGCCGACTCCAGGAGTAACCATTTTTCAAAGGGAAACTTGGCTCTAGCCAGCAGAATAATAAATTGTTCCCTGACCTGTGTGAAGCCTAATCCCATTAGAAAGATGTGCGCTTAGAGGGTGGCGGGCCTTGGTGGAAAGGGACTTTGCAGCCGCCTCACCGCTGCCCCACCATGGACCCATGGAAGCCTCCTAGGCTGAGCTGGGTGCAACCACAGGGACCAGTGCAGACTTTCTCTGCAGGAGGGCTGCAAGGGCTGGGCAAGAGGTCATTACCCCAACACTGCCATGGTCCTCACGGCTGGGGAGAGAAAGCACACCTTCCCGAGCCATCCCTGGAAACTGCTTGGAGTCCAGTGCAGCCCAGCGGAGCCCTCGCATTCAAGTCTCTCCTCCTGGCTCCTCAACCACTCCTTCCCACCTCCCACCAGCTGGCCCTCCCACTACTCCCCCAGACTGTCCTCCCCACCCCACTGGCCCCTCACCCTGCTGGCTCCTGGCCCCACCTCGTTCCCTTCTTTGTGCCCCTGTGAGGTTGTGCAGTGTCTGGGCATAGAGGACGCACCTTTCACACAGAAGGTGCACAAGTCAACCCACACCTTGTTGAGCAACTGAGGGCCTTGAGGAACCTGCTTTAATGAATAGGAGTGCGTTTATAAATAGCATATCCATATGCAAATAAGTACCTCCAACAGCCTGGAAACTGGCTGGACTCTGATGGCTTCCTATTAAGCAAAAACAGTTGATAACAACTAGGCTGTTTTTTCAGGAATGTAATGAAGAGACTTCCCTTGATTTATAAAGGGATTCCAACTTGGTTTCCTGGAAGATCAAGGTCCTTTCCTTCACAGATAGTATAATATAACTCAATGCCCCCAAACCCCTGCTTGACCTGACACACTCTGTATCAGGGGTCCTTTTGTTCACTGATGCATCCAAGTGCCCACAGGTGTGCCTGCCAGGAGATGTTGGGCAATAAATACTGTTTACAGAGATGGAGTCCTGGGGAAGCCAGGCACCCCTCCCCAGGGGCCTCTGAGAGCCAGTCTTCAGATCTTGAGCAAAGTAGAGCTTACAGGACACCAGGGTTGGAAAGACTCTTGAGTGTGATCACTGACCCTCTGCTCTGTCATCCAGCTGGGGTAGCAAGCTCTGAGAGACTAAATCTTGGCCGACAAACAAAGCATGTCAGAGGCGGAAGCAGGGCTGGAGACTGGGTCTCCAATTTTCAGAGCCTAGTCTCTCCTGGAGTCTGGGCTGCCTCCCAACACCAGCTTGGCCCCATCTGAAAAGAAACACCCTCAAAAGAGCCCGAACAGTGAGCAGGGCTTCCAAGAGCACTTTGGCTACATGTTTCCAGTTAGCAGTCAGAGAAGCCAGGCTCACAGAATAGAGCCTTGCCTCTGGTCACACCTTGAAGGGGCTGTTTTCCTGACTTTCTGATATCAGCGTGCAGCCTCGGAGCTAAGGCCAGGCTCCCCATCACTGCCTTTGGTTCCCTTGGGGGTCACAAGGTTTAGTTCCATCTATCTAGTAAGGTCATTTGGTCAGAGGACAGGGATCTCATGGAACAGAGAGGCTGCCTCTTTGCCTTCTAACTCCTGGCTCATTCTACTGTCCCCACCCCAGCCCAGGCAGCTTTTGGAGCATTAGAGGGGGCCATTTCCACACCGCTCCCATGGTCTCCCTGAAACTTTCTTTGCTCCTGGCCCGTGGGCTCCCAGATCAGTTCTGCCATTGGCCTAGAGACACATCCACACACACTGGCTTCCTCCAGGATTTCCATGACCGTGTCCTCACCTTCTGTTTATGGAAGAAAAAATAAATTGTTCAACAATAATAACCTGAGGACAACTGGAAGCATTGGAGGCATTTTGCAAGAATAGACCAAATTCAAGGGCTAAATGGGAAAGCAGTTTAACAGTTAGGGGTTAGGAGAGCAGGTCCTAAAAGAGTCCCACCCCTCTTTTAATCAACTGTATGGCTCCCCAAATCACACCACCTCTCACAGACTGTTTTCTTGCCTGAAAAAAGGCATGATTTGCCTGGAAAATTTAGCACCTAAAATCACTAAATTGTTTAATAATGAGAGTTAATGTTTTTTGAACACTTGCTATATATCAAACTCTATTCTGAACACTTTACTGTTATTCATTCAACTTGCACTACACACTGATGCACTCAATATGCCAGCAAATTTGGGAAACTCAGCAGTGGCCACTGAACTGGAAAAGGTCAGTTTTCATTCCAATCCCAAAGAAAGGCAATGCCAAAGAATGTTCAAACTACTGCACAACTGCACTCAATTGCAGTCATTTCACACACTAGCATATTAATGCTCAAAGTTCTCCAAGCCAGGCTTCAACAGTACATGAATTGAGAACTTCCAGATGCTCAAGCTGGATTTAGAAAAGGCAGAAGAACCAGAGATCAAATTGCCAATATCCATTGGATCACAGAAAAAGCTTGAATTCCAGAAAAACATCTACTTCTGCTTCATTGACTACGCTAAAGCCTCTGACTATATGGATCACAATAAACTGTGCAAAATTCCTAAAGATATGGGAATACCAGACCACCTTATCTGCCTCTTGAGAAACCTGTATACAGATCAAGAAGAAACAGTTAGAACTGGACATGGAACAGACTGGTTCCAAATTGGTAAAGGAGTATGTCAAGGCTATATATTGTCACCCTGCTTGCTTAACTTATATGCAGAGTACATCATGCAAAATGCAGGGCTGGATGAAGCACAAGCCGGAATCAAGATTGCTGGGAGAAATATCAATAACGTCAGATATGCAGATGGCACCACCCTTATGGCAAAAAGCCAAGAGGAACTAAAGAGCCTCTTGATGAAAGTGAAAGAGGACAGTGAAAAAGCTGGCTTAAAACTCAACATTCAAAAAACTAAGATCCTGGCCTCAGGTCCCATCACTTCCTGGCAAATAGATGGGGAAACAATGGAAACAGTGACAGACTTTATTTGGGGGGGCTGAAAAATCACTGCAGATGGTGACTGCAGTCACAAAATTAAAAGATGCTTGCTTCTTGGAAGAAAAGCTATGGCAAACCTAGACAGCATATTAAAAAGCAGAGACATTGCTTTGCCAGTAAAGGTCTGTCTAGTCAAAGCTATGGTTTTTCCAGTAGTCATGTATGGATGTGAGAGTTGGACCATCAAGAAGGTTGAGTGCCAAAGAATTGATGCTTTTGAACTGTGGTGTTGGAGAAGACTCTTGAGAGTCCCTTGGACTGCAAGGAGATCAAACCAGTCAATCCTAAAGGAAATTAATCCTGACTATTCATTGGAGGGACTGATGCTGAGGCTGAAGCTCCAATATCTTGGCCATCTGATGAGAAGAGCCATCTTGCTGGAAAAGACCCTGATGCTGGGAAAGATAGAAGGCAGGAGGAAAAGGGGACAACAGAGGATGAGATGGTTGGATGACATCACTGATTCAGTGGACATGAGTTTGAGCAAGCTTCGGTAGATAGTGAAAGACAGGAAAGCCTCAAATAGTCAGACACGACTGAGCGACTGAACAACAACACACCTATGAGGTACATATTTGTTCCCCATTTTACAGATCAGGTACATGAGAACCAGAGACATTAGGTTACTTGCCCAAGGTCACACAGCTAGTAGGCATTCTTCCAACGGATGTAATAGACTTGGTACACTGTAAGCACTCAATTGGGCTTCCCTGGTGGTTCAGCTGGTAAGGAATCCACCTGCAATGAAGGAGACCTGTGTTCGATCCCTGGATTGGGGTCACCTGGAGAAGGGAATAGCTACCCCCTCCAGTATTCTGGCCTGGAGAATTGCATGGACTGTCCAAGAGGTCTCAAAGAGAGTCGGACACGACTGAGCAACTTTCACTTCACTTCACTTCAAGCACTCACTTAATAGTTTTATTGCTATCATTATGACTTGACTTTCTTTGTACCAGTCCAAAGAGCAGGATGAGCAAATTGCATGTTAAGGAGAGTGTAATGGAGCAGGTGTTGGGTGGGGCGGGGATAAGAGCTGCTTCTAACACTTCTGATGGAGCATCGAGGCACGTTCCCTCAAAGAGTTTGCCTCCAAGGTTTACATAAGAGCCAAGATGTATACTGGGAAAAGGCCTTGAATTTAGATCATATTCAATCATTTTCTATGGGCTCCAGGGCTCTGAGAGAGAGCAGAGAAGCCCTAGGTGAGCACCCAACCAAACAAGGGATGGTGGCTGGACTGAGGGTAAACCCAGCCAGATCAGGACCCCTGTGGGGATGTGGGGTCTGGCCCTGCAGCTGGGGGAGGAACACAGCCTGGCAGGCCACCCTGGGAGTATGCATGTACTGTGCTCTGTGGGGAGGAAACCATTACAGCCTGAGTCAGTTCACTCAAACCCTGAAGCCAGGCCGTCAGCTGTGTGGGACCCCTAACTGGCATGGCTGGAGGCAGAGCACCCCTCACTTGGAAGGGAAGGCCCAGAAGACACAAGTTGCACTTGCCATGCAATTGGCAGCAGTGAAAGTGTAAGGTGATGAGTCGTGTCCAGCTCTTTGCCACTGCGGGGACAGTACCAACCAGGCTCCTCTGTCCACAGTAGGGGCAGCAGGAAATGCTGGCACAGTGAGCTCCCAGGTGACACTAAATCCTGGCCAGGATTCTGGCTCAGTTGGCTGCCCCTGTGAGCACAAATCATGTAAGGTACTTCTGGAAATACCTCAAGCCCCCAAAAGACTTGAGAAAGGGAGATCTACAGACACCCGAACTGGAGCAGGGCCATGGAGATCCAGGGGCTTTGCTAAGGCCTGAGACATATAGGGTAGAACTTGCTAACATCAGAGAGTCTAACAATAAATCCAGCAACCTGAAATGAGAATGAGGTCTCTGATGCTGGGCGTGTGTCAGTAGAGGTTAAAGCACTGTCCACCAGGGTTGCTGAGGAGAGGTTCCCAGTCCTGTCCAGAGAGGTCTGAGATAAGCCTCCCTGATTCATCCTTCCTTTCTCTCTCTGCTTCCTCCCTTTCCCCTTTCCCTCCCCAGGTTTGCCCAGTTTCCATCCAATGCTTTTCTCTCCCAGGGTTTCTCTGTTCACACATCATCAGGCCCCCATACAGCCACAGAGCACAAAACGATGATAGAAACAGTGAGCTAACACATAGGGGAACTGTGTGCTGTGACTCTGTGCATCCTGACCCATTCGTGGCTTCAGGACAGGTCACCCAGGTATTATTATTTTTTTCACCCAGGTATTATTAGCCCTCATTTCACAGATGGGGAAACTGAGACCCAGAGAGGCTGAGTAGAAGAGGCTCAGCACTACACTTCTAGGAAGTGGTGGCACCAGGATCAGACTCAGGTGGCCTGGTCTCAGGTCCACACACTCAACCCCATTCCAGGTTGCCTCCCACCACATACGGCAGTGCCCTTGTGAGCCCCACATGGCTGGCCCAAGGCCTTGAGCCCTGGGTGGATCCCAGCCTGGAGGAGCCCATAAGAGTTCCCTCTTGGAGCCAAGAAGGCCCCAGCTGTCCTGGCTCAGTGGACTCTTCCTGTTGGACAAGAGAATTCACGGCCCTCAGGCGGGTTAGGGAGGAGTGAGGATGAGCTCCGCCTGCAGGAAGGAAGCCAGGGCCAAGGTTATCAGAGCTGCAGGCGGGCAACTCGCCGGGCAGGGCTCTGGCCACCTATCTCACCTCTGCTGTGATTTCTGCCACTGCCTGCAGGAAGCCCCTCGAGGAGACTGAGCCAGGGGTCTTGCTGGGGGCTATGAAGAAAATGACAGGTGTGGAAATGCGTGGTTTCTCACTCTACGACCCAGGAAGGAGAGAATGTCCAGGACCAAAGCAGGCAAGAACAGCTCCACAGAGGAGCGGCTGAGCCCTGGGCCATGCCCCAGGCAAAGGGAGAAAAAGGGAGAGGGGTCAGGGAGCTGGGCACCAGGAGGCCCCCTCCTCACCCCAGTTCATAGGGCTGCTTCCATTCCCCACTCCGCAGGCCCTGTCCTCACTAAGGCTGGGTGTGAGCCTGCTAGCCAGCCTCCCTGCCCCACCCTCACTCTATAATCCCCTACCCAACGATCACTTATTCTCCACTGCTCCCCACTGATTCCAGAACATACTTCTCCCTCTGCCTTGACACTGGTAACAGCTTCCGGTGGCTTCTCAGCACACAGGAGCAGAGCCCAATCCTCAGCCTGCTCTCGCCACCCCCCACAACTCTCCCTCCTGAGCCCCCATCACCTCAGCCCTTACCATTCTCCCAAAGGGCAATCTAATTACCAACTCAGATTCTGTCCTCAGCTTTGAAGGCCCTTCCACTCTCTTCTCCACAGGAAATTGTATTAGTTCTTCAAAGGCCAAACCCATCGTTCCTTATATCATGAAGCACCCCCCTACCCCCAATCCCTCTTTTTCTTCCCTGGAGCTTCCAGACAATAAGTACGAAAATGACAGCAACCACTTCTATAGCACTTGCTATGTTTCAGCGCTATTTGAGCACTATTCTGGGTTAGTTAGCTTTACCCCACTAAGTCTTTTCACCCTTACAGTTGTGTGACATAAATATTATATCTGTCCCATTTCACAGATTAGAAGACTGAGTATAGATAGGTTAAGTAATGGGTCCAGGGTCACACAGCTAGTAAGGAGTATAACTGATATTCAGACCTGGAGAGCATGGTTTCAGAGCCTTAACCATGATTTGAGACTTATGGGTTTGAGTGTCAGTTATAGGCTTTGTTTCCTTCTAGGTGTGAAGCAAAGAAAGAACTAAAGAGTCTTGATGAAAGTGAAAGAGGAGAATGAAAAAGTTGGCTTAAAACTCAACATTCAGAAAACTAAGATCACAGCATCCGGTCCCAACACTTCATGGCACATATATGGGGAAACAGTGGAAACAGTGACAGACTATTTTCTTAGGCTACAAAATCACTGCAGATGGTGACTTCAGCCATGAAATTAAAAGACGCTTGCTCCTTGGAAGAAAAGCAACCAACCTAGATAGCATATTAAAAAGCAGAGACATTACTTTGCCAAGAAAGGTCCACCTAATCAAAGCTATGGTTTTTCCAGTAGTCATGTATGGATGTGAGAGTTGGACTATAAAGAAAGCTGAGGGCTGAAGAATTAATGCTTTGGAACTGTGGTGTTGGAGAAGACTCTTTAGAGTACCTTGGACTGCAAAAAGTTCCAAACAGTCAATCCTAAAGGAAATCAGTCCTGAATATTCACTGAAAGGACTGATGGTGAAGCTGAAACTCCACCTGATGCGAGGAACTGACTAATTTGAAAAGACCCTGATGCTGGGAAAGATTGAAGGCAGGAGAAGAAGGGGACAACAGAGGATGAGATGGTTGAATGACGTCACCAACTCAATGGACATGAGATTGAGTGGCCTTTGGGAGTTGGTGATGGATAGGGAGGCCTGGTGTGCTGCAGTCCATGGGGTCTCAAAAGCTGGACACAAGCGACTGAACTGAACTGAGGGTGTGAAGAGGAAGCCTGTGTCTACTTCACTCCATAGCTCTTTGCCTGAGTGGGATTGAATTCCACAGTGGACTGATGACCCAGGCGGGCAGGGGCCTTTGATCCCCACCCCCTGCATCACTGGGAACATCTCGTATGGGCAGATCCTCTCCTGGGCACCATCCCTGTCTCCCAGAGCTTGGCTTTTCACAGCATTACCCATGTGTCTCTGGAGCTGCCTGACAAAGACCTCCCAGTTGGATCTGACAGTCCCCAAATCAGCTCAGGCTCCTAGAAAAAGTGCCAGTACAAACTTTTGCCTCTAAATCTCCCCATTCTCCCATCTCCACTCTCCACCATGTTCAGCCCCAGAGAATGGTGATGCTGGAGCCCTGTGACAACAGGCATCTCCAGAGCTCCCCTAAGAGGCTATGCAGAGTTCAATTTTTAAAAATATTTGCTTTTATTTATTTTTTTATTTGGCTGCACCAGTGTTAATTGCATCATGCAGAATCTTTAGCTGTGGCATGCAAATGTTTAGTTGCAGCATGTAGGATCTAGTTTCTCAAACAGAGATCAAACCCAGGCCCCCTGCATTGGGAGTGTGGCGTCTTAGCTACTGGACCACCAGGGAAGTCCCAGAATCCAATTTAAAATCTATTATCCTGCTTTGGTCCAAATTCCAACTGTTGACAATCCCAACCTTGTAATCTTAACACCACTTATAAAGTTCTGGCTAGTATTCATCATCAACTCACTATGTCTATATTAACACAATTAAAGGCCAGTAATTCTTATGCAAACAAAAGATAATGTGCCCAGGGCCTGGCACAGAGCAGATGTCATTAAACTCTAGTCTCCCTTCCTTCCTTCTGCACTTCTGTACCGAGCGCTTGCTGTGAGCCAAGGTTTGCGCTGGCTGCCCAGGAAAGTGCCAAAAAGCCAAAATACTGATCTTCATGGACTTGATAACCACCCGTTGCATGAGGTTTGAGAGCACCAGCAGAAGGAAGCCCAGGGAGCTGAGGACACAGTCCTCCACCTGGAGGGGTCCTGTGTATGTGTGTGTGTCTGTGAGCATCGTGGTGAGATGTGAGCTTCAGCAGAATCATTCTGGTAGAAGAGGAAAGGGGTGAGACTGGAGGCTGGCACACCAAGGAGGATAACTAAAATGGTCAGGAGAAAGATAATGGCCACCTCTTCTAGGAAAGTGTCAGTGAGGTCAGAGATAAATGACACTGCAGCAGTGTTTAGAGGTTACAATTAATTACAGCTTCTAGTTATCGAGTGACAATTGTGTCCTCGGTGTTGGATCTTTGTTCATTATCCATTATCTCCATCCTTACAGAAATTCTTCCACTGAGCTCCTATCAAACATGCTGGCAGAAGGCAGATGGCACCCTCAGACTCAGCACCATAAGAAGAGTTTAATCAATGGACTGTTTCACAGATGTGAGCAGGGTTAAGGAAAACTCTAAAGAATGGTGTTGCATCCTAGAGCCAGGAACCTGAGGCCAGAAAGGAGATGAAGAGGAAGCAGCTACTGGGACCCAGAGAGGAGAGCTTTGGGGTGCACCGAAGAGGGAAGGGTGCTTCAGCTGGCGGGGGCGGGGGGGGGCACACCACAGTGAGCACGTGGTGACCCTGCAGGAAGGAGAACGAGGAGTGTAACAACCACATGGAGGCAGACCAGGTGATCGGCCTCCTGGGCACAGGGCTCGGTGGGAGAGGACAGTCCTGGAGGGCCCAGCGCACGGTCAAGGCCAGAGGGCCTGGGGACTGAATGCAGAGGAGTTAAGGGTGACTCAGATTTCTGGTTGGACAATGGTGGCAGATGGTGGCGTGATGCTCTGAGATAGAGTCAAAGGGAAAGGAGGGCAGGACCTCTGTGGGGGAAGGCCCCTGCCTCCACCCCCAGGCTCCCATGTAGTCCCTGAGGGCCTGCCTTATTTCTAAAACAAAGGACTGACCAGCTACTTGGAATGGCCTCCTTTTGTCCCCCAACCAAGCACTCATCTTTCTTACTGTCACAACTCTGGGCCAGTACATGGCCCTTGGAGCCTTTCTCCCTACCCCCTAACTCCCTCCTTTCTGCCACCCAGGAGGGCAGCCTTTTAGGGAACATCTGGGGACAGTAAGAGAGAGAAAGGCCCAGGCTCTGGAGTCAGATGGAAGTTAAGTTGGGCAGGCACAAACAGGCAGAATTTTATACATTCAGATGTGCAAAAGCACAGACTCTTATTTTCTATAATTCATCTGATCTTGCGCTTGTGCTTGTATTCCCACCGATGCCAAGGAAAGGAGTGGGGGAGATCTTTTAATTCGTCAATTAAAGATCGCTCAGAATTTTCTAGCTTAAAACAGTCTCTCTTTGGCATAAATACTCAAGTCTCTCAAAATTCAAGATCTCAGTTTCCCCTTTCATTGTATCTTCATTTTACTCCCTTCTTGCAGACAGCAACGGACTGCAGAGGGCAGCTGGCACCTCTCCTGGTGGATGCGTAAAGGCTTTAGACACCCATGCTGCCCATTGGCCTCTCACTGGTCTCAGACTGTGTGACCAGCTCCCGGTATTCACTGAGGTACTGAGTCCTTGAGCTTTATCCTGGCTTCTAGTCACGAAGCCTGTATCAGCCAGTATCATCTAGGTTTATGCTGTGACAACAAACAGTCCCCAGATCTCAGGGACATACAACAACGGAGTATTTCTCACTGTGTTACATGTCCATCACAAGTCAGCCATGGGCTCTGAGCCATATCATCACTGCTCCCTTCAGGATGCAGGCTGACGGAGCAGTCACCCTCCGGAACACTGTCAGTGACGCACCAGAGGGAAGGAAGTGCGATGGAGGGTTTCACTTCATGGCTGAGTGCTCTGTCTGAGAAGTGGCACCTGTCACTTTTGCTCACGATGCTTTGACTAGCCCTGGACTTGTGACCCCACCACAGAGCCAGGATCTCAGTGCTTCCCTGTGCCAGGAAAGGGAAGGAAGCTGGAACACTTGGAAAACAGCACTAATGACCTCTACTAAGACTCCGTTCTGCAGCCTCCAGTACCTGACCAACCCCAGACCTACTTGAATCCACCATCATTCTCCTCCAAACCCCTTTGTGGGGTGGAAATACAGACAGGTTTTCTCCACCTTTCACCCCTACCATTGACAGAGTAGAGTGCGGGAGGTCTTATGGGGCTGCCCTTTAGCTCAGTCACCCAGATACCTTCATTTGCCATTTAAAAAAGTGTACGTAAGTATTATTTTTACCAAAGTATAGTTGATGTACAATGTTGTGTTAGTTTCAGGTGTATAGCAAAGTGACTTGGTTATATATATGTGTGTATATCTATATTCTTTTGTTTCTGTTCCTTTCCATTACAGTTTATTACAAGATATTGAATATGGTTTCCTGTACTATATAGTAAATCCTTGTTGTTTATCTGTTTTACATATGGTAGTCAGTCAGTTCAGTTGCTCAGTCATGTCTGCATCTTTGCGACCCCATGAATCGCAGCACGCCAAGCCTCCCTGTCCATCACCAACTCTCGGAGTTCACTCAGACTCACGTCCATCGAGTCAGTGATGCCATCCAGCCATCTCATCCTCGGTCATCCCCTTCTCCTCCTGCCCCCAATCCCTCCCAGCATCAGAGTCTTTTCCAATTAGTCAACTCTTCACATGAGGTGGCCAAAGTACTGGAGTTTCAGCTTTAGCATCATTCCTTCCAAAGAACACCCAGGGATGATCTCCTTTAGGATGGACTGGTTGGATCTCCTTGCAGTCCAAGGGACTCTCAAGAGTCTTCTCCAATACCACAGTTCAAAAGCATCAATTCTTCAGCACTCAGCTTTCTTCACGGTCCAACTCTCACATCCATACATGATCACTGGAAAAACCATAGCCTTGACTAGACGGACCTTTGTTGGCAAAGTAATGTCTCTGCTTATAGGCATCTGTTAATCCCCTACTTCCAATTTCTCTCTCTTTCCCCTCTCCTTGGTAACCATAAGTTTGTTTTCTGTGTCCGTGAGTCTGTTTCTGTTTTGTAAATAAGTTCCTTTGTACTACTTTTTAGTTTCCACATGTAAGTGAGATCACATATCCAGAAAAGATGAAAACTGTAAACTGAAGACACACACACCCCAGTGTTCACAGTGGCACTCTTTACAATAGCCAAGACATGGAAGCCATCTAGCTGTCCATCAACAAATGAATAAAGCATATATGGTATACAGACAATGGAATATTACTCAGCCATAACAAAGAATGAAATAATGTCACTTGCAGCAACACAGATGGACCTGGAGATTGTCATACATGGAGGCCTCCAGCCCCATCTCGGTGACGGACGCCACTTCCCTGGGTCTTCCATGCTGGGAGCAACCAGTGAATTGACCCTTTGCCTTTCTTCCTGCTTGCCGTCTCAGTGGTGTCCATTCCTCTACTTCCTCTGCCTGGAGAGGGGAACTTCTTCCCTGTGATATCCTCCATTCTCTATTTTCCCCTTCTACACACCAGCCTGGTTTTTCCCTTCTGGCCCTCTGCCCACTCTTGCTCTTCACATACTCATCCTGGGAGCACCTCCTTCATAAGCCACTTATACATGATTTCTCATCTTAGGGTTTGCTGTGGAAAATGCCACCTGGCACAGCACAGGCCCCACAGAGCTGTGAGCATGCACAGGTATGGTTGAGAGTACCAGCTGCTCATCGAGTGCCTACTGTGTGCATGGCCTTTCACGTGGTTTGTGTCAACCTTCAGAACTGAACTGCCAGCTAGGACACATCATTATTATTCCCATTTTACAGATGAGGAAATTGAGGCTTACAGCAGTCATGTGACTTGCTGATGACCATTGGGCCCATATGTGGTGGAGCAAGATTTGGATCCAAGACTGTGGGACCCTGCAACCTGCTCCCCCACCATGCACACCCCCACCTCAGGGTGCTCAGTGGGTTAACACAGCCCAGATTCCCACAGCAGGAGGTAGGTAATTAATATGAGGGAAGAACAAGATCCTTTTTGGAGGAATTGTAGAAGAGCAGGACTTCCCTGGTAGCTCAGATGGTAAAGCATCTGCCTACAATTCAGGAGACCTGGGTTCAATCCCTGGGTTGGCAAGATCCTCTGGAGAAGGAAATGGCAACCCACTAGAGTACTCTTGCCTGGAAAATCCCATGGATGGAGGAGCATGGTAGCTTACAGTCCATGGGGTCGCAAAGAGTCAGACATGACTGAAAACAAAAAGCTCAAAGTGGGGCCTTGGGAGGAGGGGCAGACCCCAGCCAGCAAGGGGGATTGGGAAGGGGCAGGGCTGAGCCAGCCCACGGGCACTACAAGAGAGAGGGGTCAGACTACAGACTGTTCCCTTTCCCACCCCATGCTGACACAGATGGCTTATATACAACATGGGATGTGTACACATCACCAAGACACAGACACACCAGGGGCATTCAGGGGGTTACAGCACATATCTCACCATTCCCTTGCAGGGACCCTGGTTGCCCAACATCACTCTCCTGGGTGCAGCCACTTCTTCTGTACACACAGCATAGCTCCAGCCCCCAAGGAGGAAGGGATAGGCTGTGTGGGACACCCAGGGCAGGGGGGTCAGCTCAGAGAGGGTCCTGGGTTGAGCTTGGAGACACAACCCCCACAGGACATGTTTGGATCTGAACTGGGGGAAAGATTATCCTGATCCAGCCCCTGATGAGGGGCCTGGGAATAGCATGGACCTCAGCTGGACAGTGAGGGTCAGCAGGGGAAGGTAGGAGTGACCCATAGCTGGGACCCATCATAGGGCAACTTCTGCATAAGACCCAGGAGGCTGCAGGAGTGGCTGTGGGTCAAGTGCAGCCAACACAGGAGTTCAAAGAGTGCCTTCCTAAGATCTGGGACCAAGCTTCCACCTGAGCTGCGGACGGGGCTTGCAGCTAATCACAGGTGTGGGCAAGTGGCCGTAGCTGTGGGCAGGGAGGAGAGAAAGAGAAGAGAGAAGCCCAAGAATCACTGTCCTTTGGAGATGGCACCATGCAGCCCACACTGGCAGCAACGGAAGTATGTAGAGACCTTCAGTTTCAGGACTTCCACAGGGTCACAGCCCCTAACACCCCTAGCCTCAGAAAATGGTTGGCTGGTGCTCTGTGACAACCTAGATGAGTGGCATGGGGTGGGAGACGGGAGGGGAGTTTAAGAGGGAGGGAATATATGTATACCTATGGCTGATTCATGTTGATGTAAAGCAGAAACCAATACAACATTGTAAAGCAGTTAAAAATACATAAACTTTTTTAAAAAAGAAAATGCTTGGGGGCAGGAGAGGGGACAAGGACAGGGGTAAGGAAGCATAGAACCCTGGGCTGGAAACAAGAGAAGCAAAACCTGGGAGTTCTCCAGGGGCAAGCTGGAGTAGCCCCTGGGGATGACATGCCTGGTCTTGTCCTCTGTCTGGGTCCCTAGATGGTATCCCCTAAATGAGGAAATCCTCCACCCGACACATACATAACCCCACCTGCACCCTCATCCAGGACAAAATCCTTTCCTGCTAAGACCAAACTCCAGTGCTATTCCCTGGAATAAAACTGACCCTTCTCCCAAGCTTCCATGGAAGCCTCCCTTGACCCCTGGCCTGAATTCAGCCTTACCGCAAGCCTGCCCTGACTGAGCCTAGATCCAACTGGAAACCTCACTCATGTTCTGCCCTGAACTTGAACGTTCTTTGTGAGCCTGGGACCTCAGTCCCAACAGCAGGTGCTGGCTTGCGTGTGTCCAGGGCCCTGGCTTCAGTAGTTCAGAAGGACCATGATTGGCACCTGGCAGCCGCCAGCCTCCGCTTACCTCGCCCTGAGTGCCACAGGGGACCACCTTAGAGTGCCCGGGGCTCCACACAGTTCCGGCTGCACCTGCACGTGATGCATGAGTGCTGGCATCATCAGCACCTCAGGAGGGACTCACCCATTTCCCTGCCTGTCACTTACCGCACTTTCTAAAGCACAGTAAGCCAGTTTCTTCTCTCAGCACCATTTGACTCCATCCCTGCCTCGGAGGGCTTCCTTGGCCCAGGACCCAGAAGAGATAGCCCAGTGTGTGATCATTTTGCTGACACTAACAGGCAGGCCATGTCAGCAGTCACACATTCTGCTGGCCACCTGGACCCCTCTGGCCTGGATCCAGAACTCCTGGCTCCTCTGAGGCCTCCATGCCCCCATAAGCATCTCCATCATCTTGGAGTCCGAAGAAGGCAGGTGAGGCCAAGGCCACTGGGGGTCCCTGTGACACTGTGTCTCTAGCCCCTCTGGTTGGAGGGACTTGAGCAGACTTTGCTGTGGACTCTCTCCCACCAACTTTGCCCTTCGCAACTGTCCCAACAAAGTACATGTGAGTGGTCTTTACTGCTGTCACAGGACCCTGTGGGCAGTGGATGGTTAGTGGCTGCATGACCCATTGGAGAGTTGGGCGCTGGTGTGGGATAAGTGATTCAGGAAGAAGCCTGCAGGTAACAAGGAGGAGGGATGCTGTCACAGAGCCTGGTAGGATCACCACTGGGACCTCAAAACATTGAAGGTACCACCTCCACCCCCCAGAAAACTGATGTGAACCACGGAGTGCTAGGGTTTCAGCCTGAGGCTCAGAGGCAGAATCCTGCCAGGAGGAGATGGAAAAGCGTTTCCAGACCTGGGGCCTCAGCTTGTGGGGTTGTCCTGTGGTGCAGCCCCAAGGTGCAGGGTGGCTGTCAGGGTGCCCCGCCACTGAGTACACAGGCTACCACAGGGTCCTGTGCCTGCGGCCACCAGGGGCTCCAGCCTGGCATAGTGGGAGGAAAGCAGAGTGTTGACAGTAAGGTTTCACCTCAATATAAGAAAACAACTTCCTAACACAGCATCCAATGTAAAAGAAAATCTAAAAAGAAGACATGTCCTCAACTCTCTGGCTGTTTATGGGCTTTGAAGACTGCCTGTAAAACCTCCTCGGTGATTAAGCAGAATGACTCTATTTTGCCACGTAAGCATGGTTATTGCTCCTGGGTGGCTGCAATGAATATAAAAACAGCTTAAGGAAGCCATCATCAAGGCATAATGAGTTTTTAAATATTAATTAATATGTTAATAACCATTCTAGATTAAGGGTGAGGTTTTGTGCTGTTAGCTCTCTGCCAGGGACCCAGGAATGCCTGCATCCTACTCTAGGTAACCTCCCCTTCCAGGTGGGACTCTTGGGGGAGCAGGAGCAGAGAGAAGATCCGAGCCCTGCTTTCCTCACAGCTACATGATGCGTGATGCCAAGTGCAGCACTCTGAAGGGCTGGAACCTGGAACGTGGAGCATCGGCTTTGGGCGGGCTAAACACTTCCCCAGATCTAGATGTGGCATCCACAGCTCCCAAGGGTCTGGGGAAAGAGCAAAGCCCTGGAAGAGGTTCTCAGTCTGCTTATCCTCCCAGGATGTAGAGTCAGAGGGGACGAGCAGAGGAGGGTTGGTCCCAGGACCCAGGGTTTACGCACTGCCTGGGTCATCAAGATATCATGAACCTAAGTTGGAGTTCACTAAAGCAGTCACATGGCCCAGCCGATGTCCTGAGTTCTGACTGTGGAAGCTGGCAAAGCTCTCCTTCGGTGGGAGGACAGTGGTCGGGGACGGTCTGCGGAGGGCACAGTAGAGGGGTGAAGCAGCCTGTTTTTGTTTTCTCTTGACTTTCTGGTCTACCTAGTAGAGGGCATGGCTGCCTCCGGGGGGAGGGGACACAACTAGGAGACCACTGATGCAGTTCTGCTCCCAGCTCACTAAAGCTCCTCCATCAGTCCCTACTGGTGGGACTTCCCTAGTGGTCCAGTGGTTAAGACTCCACACTTGTACTGCATGCATTCAATCCTGATCAGGGGAACTAAGATTCCACATGTCCTGAGTTACGGGGGAAAAGACAGGACATTAACGGAATAACCCAAGGCTGTCCCACCAACTTAGGCCAAAAATTCAGCCTCCCTTCCGTCTCCCCACCTTAAGTTCTGAGCAGCCCCACTGGCTCTGCTAGTTTACTCAGGGGGACCAATGACAGCACAGGCGGCAGAAGTCTAAGCAGCAGCAGAAAAATGCCCCCAAGTCTGAGCCTCACCTCCTCATTAAGTTCTTACAGGGAAACTAATGCCCCAAATGAAATCCCTTTCCATGTGTTAATCCATATTCAAAATTCTCCCTTCCTATCATTTATCATTTTTTCAGCAGCCCCAAGGGAAGAGGGCCTTTCTTGGAGGCCTGGGTGTTGTCAAGAGTACTTCTTTTAATTTTTATTTATTTATTTTTGGTTGCACTAGGTCTTCATTGCTGCACACGGGCTTTCTCTGGCTGCACTGCGAGAGCTTCTCATTGAGGTGGCTTCTCATGTGAGCTCAGTAGCTGTGGTGCACGGCCTTAGTTGCACTGTGGAATGTGGGATCTTCCTGGAACAGGGTTCAAATCCATGCCCCCTGCATTGGCAGGCAGATTCTTAACCATTGGACCACCAGTGAAATCTTTGAGGGAACCTCCTCACATTTGCAGCTTGGACCAAAAAACTTTGGTTTTCAAAGTCATACTTTGGTATACTTTGGCCACCTGATACGAAGAACTGACTCATTGGAAAAGACCCTGATGCTGGAAAAGACTGAAGGCAGGAGGAGAAGGGGATGACAGAGGATGAGATGGTTGGATGGCATCACTGACTCAGTGGACATGAGTTTGAGCCAGTTCTTGGAATTGGTAATGCACAGGGAGGCCTAGTATGCTGCAGTCCATGGGGTTGCAAAGAGTTGGACAAGACTGAGTGACTGAACTGAACTGAACTGAATTCAAACTCTCTCGTCTGTGCCATTTTCCCTAAAACTCCAAATAAAAAACATCAGTCACAGCCCCTGATCCAGGCGATTTGGAAACAAGTATGGCCATATTATCAATAAATAACATTCCCCAGGGGAAGTGAAGCTCTGACGTTTCTATAGGCAACCATGGACCACAGCCTCTGTTAGAACCCTGGACTGGGAAGCAAGAGGACCAAGGTCAGCTTTCAACTCTCCCTCTAACCCTACATGTCCTTGAGCAAATCAGTTCCACCCGTGGGCCTCAGTTTTTCCTACTGCAGAATGGGAATGATAGTCCTGCTGCTTCTTTCCCAAACCTATGGGAATAAACCGAGGGGAAGCACTTTATAACTGTGGAGTGAGACCCAAAAGGAGAATGCTCTCTGGATGTGTCCCCTCCTCCCTTCCTTGGCTTTCTTCTACGTGGATCAGCTCCAAGGCCAAGGTGGCATCAGTGAGGAAATGCCCCTGCCAGGCCCAGCCTGAGCCAACCTCCAGAGTCTTCTCACCCCTGCCCCTTCTTCCACTCTCACCCTCAGGCCTTATCTCCCTTCTTAACTCTGTGCCCTGCCCTGCCATCTCTGCTTACCCAGAGAGAGTGTCCTAAGGCACAGGCCTAAGGATACCTAGATGTCCAGATGTAAACTCAGGCACCAAAGCACAGCCCTGGGGTGCCCCACATCCGGCCCAGCCCCACAGAGGGCAGGACAGGTTACATCACATCAGGGAGTTTCTCTCCCAGCAATCTTCCCCAGGGGCGTGAAGGAAGTCCTGAGTGCTGTGAACACAGGGCTCCCACCTTTTGTCTAGATGGTTTCAGACTTGCTGGGACAAAGGGCTGAGCCCTTTCCTGGGGAGAAGCGATAGCTGAGCCCGCGGAGCAAGGGGAACACTGCCGAGCAAGCCTGAGCATCAGCTGGGATCTGACTGGTGGGGAGGGGGCCAGGTGGGCTGCGGGCTGGGCTCCAGCCCCACCATGGCCACAACCTTGCTTCCCTATTTGGAAATGGAGCCTGCAGGGCTGGACAGACTTCATGCTGAGAAAGAGGAGAGAGCCAGGCAAGGCCTAAAGGTTTCTGTTTCTGATCTCTTCTTGAGGACCAGAGCAAAGCTGCTGGGAGCTGCTTGCCTCTGGGAGGAGGGAATGAGCAGCAGGTTAAGCAGCGGCCCCTGCTTGCTAACTGCAGCTCCTGAGGCCTGACGGTGGGCTGCAGAGGCAGGTGTAAGGGTGGGGCTCTCATGCTTCCCCACCCAGCCCCTTCTCACCCTGTCCCTGTCATGCTCCAAGGCCCTGAAGGACACCTGAGAGAAGAGTCCTGAAGATTGCTGACTCTGAGCTCTACCCTGAGTTAAGAAGTCCACTAGTGTTCAGTATGGGGTGACTGATAACAGCGAAGGTTAATATTCCACATCTGAGTACTGAACACAAAAATGTGACTGGCGTGACTGAGAAACCCAATGTATAATTTTGTTGGGTTCATTTCGAAAGCCACATGGGGTGAGTGGCTACAGCCCTGGCCAGCACAGATCTAGACTGAAGTGAGGAAGATACTGCCCAGATTCCTTCCAGGTCCCCTCGGGGGCTCTGAGGAATGATGTGACTGCCCCCACTCCCTTTCTCTCCCCTGGCCTTTCCTTTCTCTCCGCATCCAGAATGGGTCCTGCCCGGGAGCCCCAGGTCTTGCTGACTGGGCTTCTAGGAACACTCAAGGAGTAGGGTTAGAAGCACGGGCTTTGGGGCCAGACAGACTGGAGTTCAAATCCGTTGTTCCTCTGCCACTTAAAATAATCCACCCAGCTTTTCTGAACCTCTGTTTCCTCACCTGTAAAATGGGGCATCATAAACAATACTAGCATCCACTCTGGGTTACTGTGAGCAAGGCGTGAGTTAATACATGTGAAGCACCAAGACCAGTACCTGGCACACAGGAAGCACTCAACAAATGGGAGTTTTTGTTGCTTTCACCACCATTATCATCATCACCATCAGTCAGCATGCAAAGTAGCAGCTAGAACTAGAAGGAAGTATTGACAACTGTCTTCTAAAGGGAGACTGTAGACCTTAAATATGCAGGTTGAGCCAGGAGCTTCTCTGAGAGCAACAGCGAGTAAAGGCTGTCAGGAAAAATCCTGAACACTGCTCTAACCAATAATGGGGAGAGAGGGCAGTACCCTCTGCTAATTGAGGAGGTATGTTCTTTCAGAGTATGGACAGACCTAATAATTGATGCCCCCTGCGTTGGAGGGCTGGGCAAGGGATGCACGTGTTGAATGGGATTTGTCAGCTGTCATGGGAACAATCAGGCCTGCAGCTCGCCCCAGTGGGGCAGAGATAGGACAATGCACCCAGAAGCTCCCATGTCCACTATGACCGTGGCCCTGGCGCTCTTCCTGCCCACAACTGAGCTGGGGGGCCTCGTGGTGTTGGACCTTAAAAGGGAGGGTGCTCTGAAGTGGATGACTGACGTGGGACTCTACACGGGGCAGACGGACAGATGCCAGCTGGGAGTGGTGAGGTCTTCCTGAGGCAGGTGGGTGGGATTTCAGATGGAGGTTTGCAGGAGAGCCCTGGTGGGTTAGTGGTCTTGGAACTGGGAGGGGGCAGACAGGGACTGGAGCGCACCCAGGCATCAACGCCTTCTCTTCAGGTCTGAGGCCTGTGGTGACAGGCCTGGGAGATTCTGGAGTCTGGGAGTCCTGTCAGCAAGGGCCCTAAACTCCCCATCCGCCTCCACACCCCCAACCATGTGGCACCACTCCTGTCAGTGCCAGCCCCGAGGATCTGGGGGAGCCTGAAGCCCTCCATTGAAGAGCGACATTAGCTGTCAGATGGCTGGATCATGACCCACCATGGTGGCTGGCAGCAGAGTCAAGGCCATCCGGAGAGCTGGGAGCGCCCAGGGACAACCCGCCATGCCAGGGGAGCACTCTGGAGAGCTAGAAGCCTGAGCCCAAGGTGACCCTGAGGGCGAGGAATTTGTCTTGGGTGGGGGCGGGGGAGTTGGGGGGGGGGGGGGGGGGGGGGTGGGGGCGGGAGCGAGTGCACACAGCTCCATTGCCTTGAACAGAATGAAGGTATATCCCCACCCCCTGGGAACGGAGGAGTCTGGGTGCCCGGCTGGCTCCTCCCTCCCTGTCACCCTTCCGCCCCCCACCCCCAACCGGCAGGGCTGTCATCAGACTCATTGGCTCCCAAGTTCTGAAATGAACTCTGCTCCAAGTAATTACAGCTCTTCAAGTTTCCCGTCCTCTGTTTAAAGAATTCGTCCTCTCGCCCTCCATGCCCCAACAGCTCCCTAATTAGCAGCGCGCGGCGCGATTACACATTCTCCGCAGCTCGCTGGGCCCGGCCCCTAATGAGTGTTTGTGGACAGCTGGGAGCTGGGCCGCCGCCGCAGCCCCGCCGAGCCAGGAGTCAGGGCCCAGGAGTGCGAGCTGTCAGCTCCGTGATGGGGCTGGAGCTGGTCGCAGCCCCGCGGGCCTCCAGGAGGAAAGGCCTTGAAATATAAATGAAGATGAATATTCATATTTGGTTCAATAAGTGCCAACTATTAATATACATGTCTGTCGGGAAGAGGCGGCAGCGCGGAGCCAATTCTGCTGGGCGTAATTGGGCTCCTAATTCACAATTAGCCTGGAGCTCCAGGCCTGTGCACGGCTGGAACTGGGCTCTGAACGGGGGCAGGGGTAGGGCTGCCCGCTGGGAAGACCCTGTACAGCCCAGGGTGCCTCTGCCCTGAGACCTCCCCACTAGCTGAAGGCAGCCTGCAGTGTCCCCTCCAGGAATCCCACAGGAATCCTGGGAACTGTGACCTTCAGGTGGACCCCAGAGTCCCATTTGAACCACACAGACTGCTCCCCCGTGGGGCTGTCAGCCCAGAGAGCTCTTGCCCAGTCCGTAACTGGAGCTCCTGCACCAGGAAGCATCTAGAAACGCATGGGAACTGAAGCCAGAAAATTGTAAGGACTCAGCCTGGTGTGGCTGCTGTCCATCATGAAGGCTGGCTTTCTGGGGACCCAACCTCTGTGGCCAGAGGGACTCTAGGTGCCATCCCACCCAGATCCCGGGTGTCACTCAGCCTCTCCACACTCTCTTGTTTGCCTAGACTCTGCCCAGATGACCTCCATTATGACACAGCTGCTACCAGGCCTTCACAGCCTAAAACATCACAGACTGCCTGCAGGTGGCCGGAGAGCAATGCTGAGCCCTGCCCTCTCCTGTAGCTTGGACTTGGAGACCACAGAGAAGGAGACTTCAGGGTCTTGAGGACTGGGAGGAGCCACAGCCCAGGAGGAGGGCACGTCTGAGCCCCGGGAATGAGCCCACACCGAGGGCAGCCCCCACTGGAGCCCATAGCCCATCCTGCCTCCTACACGCTAGTGGGTGGGGTACCAGAAGGCCCCTGGCTCAGCCCCAGATCTGCTCTGGCCAGGGTCAGGGGCTGAGGTGTGCCCCCCGGGAAAGGGCCTGCCTCTGCCCCACAGTGGGGATGGGAAGTGGGTGCCCAGCAGGCCCTCCTGAGAGTGAATGCAGGAGGGTGGAAGGATGGACTTTAAGCTTGTCCAGGTACACATCTGCTGGAGCAGTGGCCAAGACCAGGCTGGAACCATGAGGGGGAGGCAGGAGCTGCGACAAGGCCCTGGGTTGGGCCCCCCAGAAGGCCTGGAGCGTTGCATCCTCTCAACAGCGTGTGAGGTGGATGCCACTGTCTGCATTCTGCTCGTAAGAAGGATGAGGCACAGAGGAAGGCTGAGCACAAGCAAAGCCACTTACCAGTCTGATTCCCACAAGCTACAAATGGCAATGCCACGGGGGCCTGCAGGAAAGGGGGTGGCCTCCCATCACAGGTGACTGAGAGTGATTTTAAATGGATTTGCTATTCTTTCTCTTTTCTCCCTTCCCCTCCTCCTCTTCCCATCCCTTCCCTTTCCTTCCTTTTATGAACAACTTTGTCCAAAAGCTACTAGGTGAGGCCAAGCAAGGCCATTGTCTTCTCTGAAGGCCAGGAGAGGCCACAGTGGCCCAGAGCAGTGTGTCCTGTTGGATTTTGAGCACATGAACCCCATGTGGAGGGGTGTCCACTTCAGTGGGTCAGAATACAGACAGGGTGAGGAAGGTGCCTGGGAGAATGGTATGGCAGGGAGAGCCTAATTACATAGAGGAGATAAAATGTATAGATATATGGAGGATCATGGGATTCACGTTTCACACTTTGGGGGAAGGGATTGAATGATCCCAGGTTAGAGTTGGAGTTGTCAGTGGGAACTCACAGTTCTCGGTAGAGACATAGATAAGATTCCTTCTCCAGTGCATAAAAATGAAAGTGAAGTCGCTCAGTCGTGCCCGACTCTCAGCGACCCCATGGACTGTAGCCCACCAGGCTCCTCCGTCCATGGGATTTTCCAGGCAAGAGTACTAGAGTGGGGTGCCATTGCCTTCTCCAGATGATAGATAGATAAAAGCAAAAATATAGATGTAATGTGATCTACTGATCGATCGACCTATATTAATTTATTCCTTTGCTCAGTCCACCGAGAGAGCATGGGAACAGTGACACACCAATAGTAAAGAGTGTACCTTGTACCCAGATCTTGAATTCTAAACATAGTTGTCCCTGAAACAGTGGTGACCAATCTTTTTGGCACCAGGGACAGGTTTCGTGGAAGACAATTTTTCCACAGACTTGGGTGGTGGATGGTTTGGAGATGATTCAAGTGCGTTTGGCAACCCACTCCAGTATTCTTGCCTGGAGAATCCCATGCACAGAGGAGCCTGGAAAGCTACAGTCCATGAGGTCACAAGAATCGGACACGACTTATCGACTAAACCGGCATAAGTGCATTATATTTATTGTGCACTTCCTATTATCATTATATCAACTCCACCTTAGACCATCAGGCGTTAGATCCTGGAGGGTGGGTACCCCGTCCTAAAATAAACCAGCATTTCTTGGAGAAATGCCTGATTCCAGGGCCAGAGCAGGGAAAGTACCAGATTAACCTAGGATATCCTATTGTGCCAAAAAGCCAGTGTGCTGAGACCCCAATGTGGATATATCAAAAGGAAACAGAAGTCAGCTTGAAGGGGCTGTGCGAGCTCAGTCGCTTCAGCCGTGTGTGACTCTGCACGACCGTGTGAACTGTACTGCCAAGCTCCTCTGTGGCGCTTGGATAATCATGGGATTATCCAGGCAAGAATACTGGAGTGGGTTGCCATGCCTTCCTCCATCCCATTGGGCAAATCTGGGGCAGTTTGACCATCAAAATAAATAATGATAGTAGCAGTTTATAGCCCATTGAATAAAATAGGAAACCATGAATCCATAGTGACAAATGACTAAATGGAAAACTTAACGAGGAATGGGATATTTATATAGTCTCGAAGTACCTTCCCACATAGTTATTCATTTAAAAGGGGAAAAGAGTGATTTTACAATGGCGCAGCCTAGCAGACACCATCTAATCAAGTGATTGAAGTGAATATTAGTAATCAAACAAATAAAAATTGGGCATCACTTGATTAGAGACAATGAAAAGAGCCTTGCCTCACATCTGTCATGTTTCTGCCAAAGATGCTCGGTCTGAACCGAATCATGAAAAACATTGTACAAACCCAAACTGAGGGCATTCTACCAAAGAACTAGCCTGCAGTCTCAAAAGTGACAACACAAGGAGACTCTGAGAAACTGTTTCTGGATTGAAGTAGACAAAAGGAATATGATAACTCAATGAGCTGTGATCTCCCCTAATTGGGTCCTTTTGTTATAAGGAACATTACTGGGACAATTGGTGAAGTTTGAGTGGGGTCTAAAGACTAATTCGTAAGTTAGGTGTGGACGTTAACTTGCTGATTTTGCAGGCTGGCTGGTGGTTATGTAGGAGAATGTTCCTCTTGGTAGAAAACGCACCATAACCCATGTGGGTGGAAGGTGATAAGGCCTCATGTAAGGAATTTATTTTCAAATGGTTCAGGGAAAAAGACAGTTTTGTGTGTTGTAGTCACCATTTTTCTGTAATGTTGAGGTTATTTCAAAATAAGAATTAAACTTTATAACAAATGCTGGAGAGGGTGTGGAGAAAAAGGGACTCTCCCATACTGTTGGTGGGAATGTAAATTAGTACAGTCACTTTGGAAAATTTTATGGCAGGTCCTCAAAAAAAAAACCCTAAAGGTAGAGCTACTGTATGATCCAGATATCCCACTCCTGGGAGTATATCTGGAGAAAACCATATTTCAAAAAAGATACTTGCAGCCTTCACGTTCATAGCCACGCTATTCACGATAGCCAAGATATGGAAACAACATCCACTGACAGATGAATGGATAAAGAAGAGGTAGTACATATATACTAATGGAATAACTACTCAACCATAGAAAATGAAACGCCATTTGCAACAACTTGCATAGACTTAGAGATGGCCATGCTAAGTGAAGTCAGAAAGAGAAAAATGCCATATGATACCACTTATGTGTGAAATCTAAAATATGACACGGATGGACCTACTGGCAAAACAGAAACAGACTCACAGACAGAGAACAGACTTGTGATTGCCAAGGGGGAGTTTGGGAGTTGGGGATTAGCAGAGGCAAACTATTATATATAGGATGGATAAACAAGATCCTACTGTACAGCACAGGGAACTATATTCAATATCCCATGATAAACCATAATGGAAAAGTATATGAGAAAGAATGGATATATGCATATAACTGAATCACTTTGCTGTACAGCAGAAATGAACACAGCATTGTAAATCAACTATACTTCAATAAAGTAAGTTTTTAAAAAAAGAATTAAACTTTAAAAGGACTGGGGGGAGGTCCTGCTCTGGGCTGAGATCCAAAGCTGGAAAAAACAAGAACGCCGTTGCTCATGTTCCAGGGGAGGTCCTGGATACCTCTGCAAGGCTTGCCAAGGGGTGGCCCAAACCAGCCCAGGCCCCTCCCCCAGGCATCAGCCTCCATCCAGCTCATCGGAGGGAGAAGTCAGAGGCAAAGGGAAGATTTGGGAGCCAGGAATTCTCTGGACGATCACATACTGCTGCTTGCCTCCCACCTGCCCCAGCAGTGGGAAAGGGCTGCCAGGCCATCACAGGGTTTTTTGAGGGCATGTGGCCTCTCCCCTGAGTTTGGGGCAGGTTCCTGACATCTCCTAGGGAAATCTGAAAGTCAGAGGCCAGCTGCAGCCATCTCTGCTGCAGAGAGAACTCACACCCAGAGTGGTCCAGGTATGCTGGTGGCGTTTGGCTGGATGAAGGTGAAGGGGGGTCTCTAGGAGCAAGGGAAAGTTTGCATGGCTCAGCTTTCTTGGAAGAATCCTCCCCAAGGGGACAGTGTCCTCGCTGGTGGGCACAGTGACTTCAGGAGTTGACTCCAAACAGAAGGGCATGCAGAAGCCCAGCAGAGTGGTTGTAAGGACACAGTGAGCTGAGCTCTGAGTGAACTAAGTCCAGGGGTCAGAGGGAGCGCTTGCTCAGCCCGGGTCCGAAGTCTCCAGGGCTCACATTACACGACAGTCCTGCTCCAGGACCTATACACAGCCCCAGCTTCCTCCCCAGCTTCCTCCCCAGCTGCTGCTCAGATGTAGATGCTTGTAACAGTCAATAATTGCTGTAACATCAGTGTGACAAACCCCTCCAGAAGTACATGGAGACAGCAACCTCTCTCCCAGGTTGGCAGGTTGGGTAGGTGGCCACTTCAGGATGCAGGCCAGCTGGGTTGGCTGCAGGTTTTTGTTGGGTCTAGGCAGTCTTCTTAAGCCCAGCAGAGGGCTAATAGCTCCCTGGGCTTGTGCTTGTTAGCCCATCAAAGGAAAGAGGAGGCTGAGCAGAAACACAGGGCCCTGTCCAGAGCCTACTTCCATTGTTCAAACAAGTCACAGAATGTGTCAGTCTTCTACTGCTGTGTAACAAAGTACCATAAGCTGAGCCACTTAAAATAACACCCATTTATTAGCTCACAGTCTGTAGGTCAGAAGCCCAGCTTGGCGTGATGGGTTCTCCTTGTGCTGCTGTGCTGTGCAACCCTATGGACTATGGCCTGCTAGGTTCGTCTATCCATGGGATTCCCCAGGCAAGATTACTGGAGTGGGTTGCCATGCCCTCCTCCAGGGGATCTTCCCGACCCAGGGATGGAACCTGCGTCTCTTACATCTCTTGCACTGGCAAGCGGCTTCTTTACCACTAGTGCCACCTGGGAAGCCAGATGGATTCTCTGCTCAGGCTGAAATCAGGGTGTGAGCTGTTCTCATCTAGAGCCCAGATCCTCTTCCCAGCTCATTCCTACTATTGTGGTGGTAGGATCATTCCTTGAGCCCATTGAAGGCCCTACGTCCTTGCTGGCTGTCTGCCAGGGCTGCTCTCAGCTTCTGGAGGCCGCCCACATTCCTTGTCACGTGGCCTCCCCGGTCCTTCATATAGCAACGTTGCAGCAAATTCATCTCATACTTTGAAACTTTCTGACTTTGCTTTTTGCTGCTGGCCAGAGAAATTGCTCCGCTTTTAAGGGGCTTATTTGACTGGGTCGGGCCCACCTGGATAATCTCTGATTGTAAGATCAGCTGACCTGGGACTTTAGGTACGTCGGCAAAGTCCCTTCACAGCAGCACCTAGATTTGTGTTTTATTGAGTAAGTTGGGGTCGGGAAACCTGGAGGTTGGAGGGCATCTTTAGAATTCTGCTTACCACACAAGACTAAGTCCAACATCTGTGGGTGGGAAACGATGTGCCTCCCCAGAGAGGGAAGCGACATGTTCCCAAACCATTATTGTATCTCTCACGTGTTCCTGAAAAACCTTCTCTAAATCCACTCCTGTGACCACAGACAGTCTTCAGAGGCACCTGGGCAGAACCTAAGAGAAAAGGAGGGCCCCAGGCCTGTTCCCAAGGAGCTCCATCACTGTCCTCTTCCCAGGATAGCCTTGGACCTAGGATCTGAGCTCTACCCAGGCCTCAGGGACCCTCCTGAACCCCTTGCTTTTGGTTCCTTATCCTGTCCCACTCTGGGTGGTGGTCCAGCCTTCACTTCACTCGCTTTTTGTCACGGGCTCTGGGACCCCCACTCACGATGGTTGAGTGTCTGAGCTGCCTCTGTTTCCCTAGGGGTGACATGTTTTGGAAGAGTGTCTCTACCTCCTGGGACTCAGGACCCAGACTCAGTTTAACAGAGAGGGTGAGCTGACTCCCTGGGCGCTGGCTCTGAGCATTCTTTAGCCGGCAGCCTTGGGCCTGACCGAGCAGCTGAGGGGCTTTGAGAACAAGGTCACGACTTGGCAACTGAAAGCCAGTCGAGCTCCTTCCATCAAGTTTTTAACTAGAAAAATAGTGTGCCCATTTCTCTGTAATACACCTCTGGGCTTTTTTTATTATGACTTCATTTCCCCTTGTAATATTGGAACGTCTCTATAATTGTAAAAGTGTAATAGAATCTAATAGAATTTCATTTGGCGCCCGGAATGCTCCGTGCCATGGCCGCTCGTTCGGAGTGAAATAATGATGTCTAATGCCCACACACGGCTCCCCGTGACCTTATTCAATCTTGGGGCTGATCGGGAAATATATTGATTCAATTATACACTGATGACAAATGAACTCAAAGAAAGAGGAAAAAAAGGTCAGCATATATTTGAAAATGTAAATCTTAGCAATGTCTTTGGGGTTCACCCAAAAAAAAAAGCCATTTCAAAATGCCATTTGTGGCTAATAGTGTGGAGTTCCAGGCTCGATTAGGGAGACTCGTTGGGTGGCTGGAAAGGCATTAATGGGGCATCGCTTCTTTAGAGCAGGGATCAGGCCCAAATCTGCCCTCAGCAGCTCCTGCCTGTGCAACCTCTCCAGCACTGCCTCTTCCCCTGCAGCCAGGCCTTCCTCCCTCCCTGCCATCCTCCTTCCTTCCCTCCTACCCTCTGGAGAGATGGCGAGGAGACAGGGTGACAGGTCAAACCACTAGGCGTCTGGACAGAGTGAGGACAGGGAGGGTTGAGGATGGAGGGTGGTGTCCCGTCAGCAGGGCGGCACAGCAGACAAACGCACAGTTGGGTAGCAAGGGGCAAGCTGTGCCAGAGGAGGAGGGACAGAGATCCAGGAGGCCTGGGTCACAGGAGTCAGGCAGGAGAAGAGTTTAAAGGAGGAAAAGACCAGTCATGTCAAACACTCAAATTCTAGAAGAAGGAGCATAAAACTCTAAGGTATTCATGGAATTTCTCTAATTAAAAAATTCTTTAATTAGGACTATCTTATGGCAGCATACATAGATATGAAGTGTACAGCTTGATGAGATTTTTTTCCAAATTTATATGTGCCTGTAATCACCACCCAAATCGACATAATCGACATATAGGATATAGTCAGCCCTGCGTATTCATGGCATCTGCATCCATAAATTCAAAATATTTGAGCTTTGAAAGTATTTGGGAAACAATAATTCCAGAAAGCTCCAAAAAGCAAAATTTGGTTTTGCCACACACTGACAACTATTTATGGACTACCACAGGTGGCTCAGTGGTAAAGAATTCACTTGCCAGTGCAGGAGACACAGGAGATGCGGGTTCAATCCCTGGGTTGGGAAGATCCCCCGGAGAAGGGTATGGCAACCCACTCCAGCAATCTTGCCTAGAGAATCCCATGGACCGAGAAGCATGGTGGGCTACAAAGGCACAAAGAGTTGGACTCAACTAAAGTGACTGAGCATGCATGGGAAAATATGCACAGATTACATACCAATACTCCATCATTTGATATAAAGGCCTTGAGCATCCTTGAGTTTTGGTATCCAAGGGAGGATTCTGGAGCCAGCACCTCGTGATACCAAGGGACCACTATATTTCCAGTACCCAGTGGCCTTCCGACTCCTTGAAATTAATCGCCCCACATGGCCCTAGGTAAACACTGTTCTGGCATCTATCCTCATACATTAGTTTTGCCTGCCTTTGCATTTCTTGTAAATGGAATCACAAAGTATGTACTTTTCTGCGCCTGGCTTCTTTCCTTCAATTTTGTGTCAGTGAGACTCATCCATGCTGTATGCACCAGCAGTCCTTGCTTTGCACAGCAGGACTGTGAAATGAATATATAGGCTGAAACCACACGAAGTGATCTTGATAGTTGGTGGGGAACATTATAATTGCTCTGTGACTTTAAAAATTTTTAATCAAAACATTAAAAACACTCTTCCGGTTGGTTATAAATTACAAGGAAATGAAAAAATAGTAACACTAATATTTAGTACCCTGTAATTCAAAGCATTAAAAATTAAAGTGTTGTATTTTTTTGTAAAAAAAAAAGTATCAAGAGTAGTTTGAACAGTATTTGTCTCCTTCTGCTTGTGCTGTGTAACTTACAATACAGAGCAAACTGAAAGAGCTCTATTAATTTCAAGGAGTCATGAGAAGGCTGCTGGGTGCTGGAAATATAGTGGTCCATTGCTATCTGCAAGGCATTGGCTCCAGGCCCCTGTGCCTTGGCAAACCGTCCTGCTGTTTTCTAAGTCTGGATCAGCTTCCAACTTTGTGCCTTTTGTGCTCTCAGTGTGGTGAAATATCTCTGAAAGTTCTTTAATTCGAAGTTTTGTGTGAGCTTCCCTTTCTCTGGGACATCTTCATCCATTCCATCACAACCATGTTCCTCAGTTATGATAAGCTCGTCCTCACTAAGTTCCTCTGGCTGCCTGTCTAAAGTCAATCCGTGGCTATGTCAGCATTCTCACGATCAGTTATCTCTTCTGTAACTCCGCTTAACATTTGATTCAGATTTCAACTCCATCATTATTGATTTTCATTTCTTTGTTGCACTTTCATCTTTGTGACTAATTCCTTCTTTCATGTAACAGTTTTTGCAAGTGTAGAGATGAGGCGGCACCACAACGATACAGCTGCCGTCTGTACATAAACAGCAGATGCCCAGTGGTTAGTCACCCACAGACTCTCAAAGAAGTGACATGACTGGCCACAGACCATGATGTGCACCTGCTCTTTAAGTAGCGATTTGCAGACTGAAGACCGAGTAGGGAAGTTTGTGTTCCACACAGGTGCAACCATGGTAACTAAAATTTGAACTGTGTTATTGTGAAATTGCATTATCTGTCTAAATTATGGTAATTGAGGTTTATGCATATTGGAACCATGTAAAATGAAGCTGGCTTGTGTCAATATTGGTTCTTTTTCACTGCTGTATACTACTCCGTCATGTGACTGTGTCACTATTTGTTCCTCCTTCTGTTGATGGATACTTGGGTTGTTTCCAGTTTGCCTCTATTATGAATAAAGCTGCTATGAATTTCATTGTACCTGTCTCTGAGAACATATGCACTCATTTTGGTTGGTTAAAGCTTTTTCTATCCAATTATTTCATGGGACCCAAGGCAAGTCCCCATCCTCACAGAGCTGGGGCATCTGAGGCACACCTGTAAAGACAGAGGGTTCACGGGGTGGTAATTGGACTGATATGGGAGAAAGGACCTGGAGGGATCACCTAGTTTGCTCCTTCCCCTTCTCCAGAACCATTTCACAGTTAGGAAGATAGACTCTAGATCCAGAGGGGCTTCCCTGAGATCACACAGAGTGAGATCTCTGGGGCCCTCTCACCTGCCCTCTGTGAAACCTGCCTGCCCTGTGGAGGGTGACCCTCAAGGGTCAGTCGTCCTGGTTATGGGGCTAGAGCGTGCCTTATACTGGGACTAGTGGGGTTTCCCCCACCTCTCTCTCTATAGGAAAACAACTCCACCCCATCTACATGACACTGAGGTCAAATCAGGTGCGTGGGGCTGGGAGGCTGGAAAAACTGAAACCTTCCCTTCTCCTGATACTCCAGAAGTTCTCAGTAAAAGCTCAGCAGGCCTGGCTGCCCCATTTAATTTTCATAATTAGCTGACAGCTCATTAACAGCTCATTAGAAGCCCTGGAAATGCAGTGACAGTAACAAATTCGGTGCAACCAGGCAGTCTGGGGGTGTCCCCAGGGGCCTGACCCAGGCTGGGCTTGTGGGTACCCGGATGGGGTAGGGGTGGGAAGCTACTGGGAATGAGCTCAGTTTCTATGTCCATGTCTGAATCCTCAGAGCCTGAATCCTAGTCCTTGGATCCCATTAAAACATGCCCGCCTCCAGCCACCTGCCCACTGCCACTTTCCAGCCCCACCCCCAGCGGCAGGACCCACAGCTACCCTCCTGTGGGCTTTTCTCCCTTGAGGACCAGGTAGGAGGAGGCAGGCTGGCTCCAAGACAAGGTACTCCAAAGCCTCTAGGGAGTCCCAGAGAGCCCAGATTCTCTGCCCAGCACTGGGTACCAGGCTGTGCCCGGAGACCTGAGTGCCCCTCTGTCTGCTCACTGCATCCTGGGGTGCATGCACTCCAAACTCTTCTCCACTTGTCCCTCCTGCTTTTGTCAAAGCTTTGTCTGTCTGTCTGAATCTATCCCCATGCCTTCAACATTCGTTAGGCACCTATGATTTGCCTGTTCTGTGCTAAGTCAGAAGTAGCTACAAAGAGCTAGGTTACATCAAGTCCTGAAGTAAAGGACTCATGACGCAGCGGAAAGGAGAGGAGTAAACAGACATCACAGTCCTATGGAAAAGGTTGGGTAAAGGATGGAGTAGAAACTGCAGACACCTCAGAAGAGAGGACTCCAGGGGTTGGACCTGTCAGGGGAGGCTTCCTGGAGGAGGTAGTATCTTGAAGGAGGAGCAGGGGTTTGTGCATTGCCTCTGCACCTTCATTCTTCTCACTGTAGCCCAGGCCCTCCCTCCTTATAGCTGAGCCCCTCCACCTCAGGGCCTCAGGAGCAGAGGACAGAGACTGGGAATGGAGACACCCCCACAGGAGACAGCTAGAGCCTGGAGGGGGCAGGGAGAGATATAGTGACTTCTAGGGAGGGGATGGGAGAAGGCAAGAACAGGACATAGGGGTCGGCAGGCATGCAGGAGGGGAGAGGAAAGTCAGAGGGGAAGGGCCCAGGCAGTCCCAGACTCCTTCAGCCCACTGACCTTGGAAAAGTCACTTCCCTCCCCTGGATTTCAGTTCTGTCTTTCTATCACACTCCATGGGAACCATGCAAGGTCAGACCTCACCAAGGACTGGGTGCCTGGTGTGGCCACCAAAGGTCAGGGCGTTGCAAGGCCAGCCTGGCTCCCAATCCTGAGCTCCCGGCTCCACCTCAGGGTGGCCGTCTGCCACTGGGATCGATGGGAAGCCATTATCATCGCCACATTTTAATGACACCAATTAATTCCCCATCTGTGGGTAACCTGCTGCCTTTAGCGCTGAAGGTTAAAGGGAGGGGCACCGGCTCAGTGTGGCTCTTCCCCGGGATGACAGTTACAGGCCAGTCTGTGTGTGTGTGTGTACCACTGTGTGTGTTCATTATCCTTGTGCTGCCTGTATGTAAAGGCAATGCTCATTGTTACTGGTTTATGTGTGTACCCGTGTGTATTCTGTATGTGTCGTGTGTATACACAATGTGTGAACAAGTCTACATCTTGATGTATGTGTGAAGTATGTGTGTCCTTATATGCGTACAAAGTGTGTACATAAAAATTATGCCTCTATATGTTTGTACACAATGTAGGGCTTATCTGTGTGCACTGTGTGTGTGTGAAGGTTCTGTGTGTGAGTCATATGCCAAGGAACAGTGAGGACACAGAGAATTTGCATCTCTGTGGGAGTACATTCTGTGTCTGCCTGCGTCATTGTATACACACCTGTGGATGTGTGCTCACTTGTGCATTTGTGTGCTGACTGTGTGGAGTCCTGACCAGCAGATCCTGCTGGCTGCAGTGGTGTGGGTAGGCAGGGGTAGAGGCTCCTCTTGGCTTCCTTGGGGCTGGGTTCTGCCCTTGAGCCCAGAGGTCTAAGGGTAGGTCTTCTTGTGCTCTGACATGGACCTGAGGCTGCCTGACCTTCATGTGTATCTCAAAGGATAAACAGGAGTTCACCAAGCAAATGGAGTGGTAGAGAGGGAAGGGGGTTCCTAAATGTTCTAAGGGTGAATCATACATTCATATATCTTTACAGAAACCCTGTGGAGTGGGCATCATCATTAGTCCCATTTTACAGATGAGGAAAATGAGGCACAGAGGTGTCGTCCAAAGACACATAGCTTGAAAGTGGTAAATCAGGATTTGAACAGACACCAACACTGGCTCATATACACAGTGCACATGTAGATAAGGCAATGGACACGCTCATGATCACACAGGCATGCTGGACACACACTTGTGCACCCACACACATGTACACACCCACACCCAGGCTGTGTGCAGTGTCCCCCGCTGTCCACGGTGACCCAGACCAGAGCTCTAGCCCAGCCCTGGCTTTGTTGGGGGTGGGCACCTGGGGGGAGGAAGGCAGGGAGCATGAGATGAAGAAGGACCAGAGGGAAGTGCCCGGGGGGGGGGTCTTCACCTTGTAACCCCACCCCTGCAGCCCAAGAACAGAGGGTAGGGTCCTCCCCACGCAGCACCTAAACAAGCACACATGCTCCACAGACCCCAGCATAGCTCACTTTCTCCATCAGCCTTGGGGGAGGAACACTGCCACCCTGTCCTTGCCCAAGCCTGTGGAAAGGATTCTCTGGGAAACGGGAGACCCCATTCCCAGACGCCATTCCCCACAAGCCTCACACGTCCCCAGTCCCCTGCAGGGCCAGAAGTCATCTAGGTTTAATAAGAAAAAGACCTAAAAGCTGCTGCCTGCCTGGTGCACGGATGCTGCCTCTGGCCCAAGGAGGCGCCCTGAGGGCCAGGCTGTCCCTGACGTGCTCCCCCAAGGTCAAGCAGTGTGCCGGCCACACCCTCATCCCCCAGAAGTCACCGAAGGGTAGGCTGCCCTGCCCTGTCTGTGCCAGAAAGCCCGCTTGCCGTCCCTCCCCTGGGCTCTCTCTCTCTCTCCCCCTTTTCTTAATTAACAGAAAGCCACTGTGAATACTAAAGAAGAAATTAGCACCTGTCAGTCATTTCTGGTGTTTATAGATTTCTCAATCTCTCTTTAATTAACCCCTCCAGTTCCAAAGCCCGGCCTCCCCTTGGATGGGAGACTGGGTCCTGCCCTCAAGGAGCCTAGGTCTTGATTCCCTGTTTAACAGCAGCTTCCCATTCATCTTAGGCCCCAAGGGAGGGCCCCAGCCACCCCAAGATGTCGGGCAGTCTGATCGAGACATGAAATATACATGCCCTTCCACCTTCCATTCCATATCTGGGAACTGATAGAAAGGAGCTGATCACACAAATGAGCACCTTCACAGTGCTGACGGCCACAGCCAAAGTCACAACCAGCTGAGGTCCACGGGGGAGGGAGGGCTTCTTATGGGCCAACAGTTCTGCTGGGCAGTGACACAGTGACATAAATCTGTAGTTACTGCCGTGGAAAATGTCCGTTATACACTGTTTTGGCAAAGCCGTAGGTTACTAAAATGCATTTATAATATGACATTTACATAAGATCATATTTGTTGAGAGCAAGAGAAAGGAAAAAGTCTCAAGAGATGGATGTTTTAAAGCTCCCAAAATGTTAACAGTTATTATTTCTCAGAGGTGAAATTTCAAGTGGTTTTAACTTTTTTTTCCCATTTCTTTGTGGTGTTTATATGTGCTGTGCTGTGCTGTGCTAAGTCACTTCAGTTGTGTCCGACTCTTTGCTACCCTATGGACTGTAGCCCGCCAGGTTCCTCTGTCCATGGGATTCTCACTGAAGTGGTTTCCATTTCCTGTTCCAGGGAATCTTCCCAACCCAGGGATGGAACCAGTGTCTCTTACGGCTCCTGCCCCCCGCAGGAGGGTTCTTTACCACTAGAGCCACCTGGGAAGCTCACTGTGTGTGTTCAAATCAGAAAGTCCAGCTAAGGTGCACTGATGTGATGGAGGGCGCTGAAAGGCTGAAGAGAGACACGGGCTTGGTGCCCCAGGGGTAGCTGCAGAGGCTGGTAGAACTTTTTCCTTTTTTTTTTTTCTTTTTTTTATTAAAGGATCTTTTAACCTAAGAGCACTTGGGAAGAGCCTCCAGAGGGCAGGGGAGCTGAGCAGCTCTGCCAGAGGAAACTGCTTCTTAATTTGTGAAGAAAACAAGACTATTTGGGGTAGAGGGTGGAGTGGGTGAGGGGAGGGTTCTTGAGGAGGGGACGGAATCGCCTGCTGGTATAGCCTCTCTTTTCCTGCCCCTCCAGCAGGGGAGAGTGCAGCTGGCTTGTGGGGGAGAGAAAGCCCTGGGACTGGAGCTCCGAGACTTCAATTTCCATTCACTGGACCTCAGTTACTTAGTTTGAAAACTCTGAAATCCCAGAGCATGGAGACTCCTTAGATCCTGGCCCAGCAAGTCCCCAGGACTTAGTGAGAAGCTCTCAAAGGGTTCAGGTCAAGGCTGGTCCACCTTACTCTGAGGGCCTTGTCAAGGGTCATGTAGGCCTGAGAGATGGGAGTTTCTTTTTTTAATGTGTGTAATGAAGTTTTATTAAAGTATAAAGGAGATAGAGAAAGCTTCTGACATGAGATGGGAGTTTTAACCCCAGAGCCAAGGAGTGTCATGGGCAGACTTGCAGACCAAGTGCTCAATCCTATGTGTCTGTTTTCTTTAATGAGGACTCAGAGGCCAGGGTGGAGGGCCCCAAACAGAGGCAGGTGTCTGTTATCTCTGAATTCCTGACTCAAGGCCCCTCAGCTTTAAGAACCGAACAGCCCACGGGCTCCAGCTGCATCTGCTGCCAGAGAAGTCAGGAGGAGGCCTGCCAAGGCCCCCTGCTCCTCCTGTAGGCCACGTCTGAGGCTGGAGGTGTCTTGGGGATTCTTGGAACAGAGTTAACAGGGAAAAACCCATTCGGGCCCAAAGCATCAAAGGCTGAGAGTTTATACAACTCTTTGGTGCTTTCTCCAAGTGAAGAAAATCACTTTTTCCCTTTTTCCTTAAAGGAAAAGCACAGGGCAACACTGGGCCAAAATTCCCCATTCCTACAGCCAAAGTACTGCATGCAGCCCTGCCGGGTGGGCCCTCACAGGGGCAAAGGCAACATCCCGGATCTCTGGTCAAAAAATTATAACTGCTGGAGGTACATGCAAAGGTGTTCAACATCATGAATCTTCAGGGAAATGCAAACCAAATCAGCTATCTCCTCACATGGGTCAGACTGGCTATCATCAAGAAAGAACACAAATAACAAATGCTGGCAAGGATGTGGAGAGAAGGCAAACCCAGCACACTAGGTGGGGCTGTAAACTGGTGCAGCCATTGTGGCAAACAGTATGGAAATAAAAAAAATAAACAGAATTGCGATGTGCATGCGCAGTCGTGCCCAACTCTGAGACCCCGTGGACTGTAGCTTGCCAGGCTCTTCTGTCCATGGAATTTTCCAGGCAACAGTACTGGGGTGGGTTGCCATCTTCTCAACCTAGGGATTGAACTTGTATGACCCAGCAGGTCTACCCCTGTGTCTGCGTGTGTATACACTGATACGTAATTAATATCATTGTAATTTCAAAAGATACATACACCTCGATGTCCATACCAGCATTATTTATAATTGCCAAGATATAGAAGCAACTAAGCATCCATCATCAGACGGATAAAAATGATATACATTCATATATAATGGAATACTGCTCAGCCATAAAGAAGAATGAAACTTTGCCATTTGCATGGATGGACTTAGAGGGCATTTTGCTAAGTGAAATAAATTACACAGAGAAAGACAAATACTATATGATATCATTTAACGTGAAGTCTGAAAAATACAAGATAGTGAATTTAACTTTTTAAAAAGAAGCAGATTCACAGATATAGAAGGCAAACCAGTGGTTATCAGTGGTGAGAGGGAAGCAGGGATGGCAATCTAAGTGTAGGAGATTAAGAGGTACACACTCTTAAGGTATAAAATGAGCTATAAGAGTATCTTGCACAAAATGGGGAATGTGGGCAACATTTTATAATATTATAAATGGAGTATGTTAAAAGTGTTAATCACTCAGTCATGTCCAACTCTTTGCGACCCCATAGCCCATAGCCTGCCAGGCTCCTCTGTCTATGGAATTCTCCAGCCAAGAATACTGGAATGGGTAGCCATTCCCTTCTCCAGGGAATCTTCCCAACCCAGGGATCAAACCCGGGTCTCCCAAATTGCAGGCAAATTCTTTACCATCTGAAGCACCAGGGAAGCCCAAATGGACTATAACCTTAAAAAATTATGAACCACATTATTGTACACCTGTAACTCATATAATTTTGTACGGCAACTATACTTCAATCAAAAGTTAATTGCTGGAGTTGAAGGTGGAGGAAACAAGGTAGCTCATGTGAAAAAGGGACCTGGAGAAGGATCCGAGGAATTCCGGGCACGTATGCTGTGACCACAGGCATCTAGTGCAAGAGCACACCCAGTCACAGGGAGCGGCCGGGAGGTTTGGTTCTGCCCCACTGCTCAACCGTGGCTTCAGTGATGCGCTCAGTTTCAAGGCCATGTTTTCAGAGGCTTTGACACCTGGGTGGTCCTGAGTGGGATGAACAGGAGAGTGATGGGTCTGGAGACCAGGAACTGGGATGAGGAGAGGAATGGGGTTATTTGCCGTGAAACAAAGCCAGGGGCATGGCTGATACTGTCAGATCTCTGTAAGGCTGATGGGGCTGGGGACAGGCCATGGGGCAGTGTAGTGTATTGAATAGTGCCCTCCCTGCAACTTCCCGCAATTCATGTCTACCTGGAGCCTCAGAATGTGACCAATTTGGAAATAGGGAGGGTCTTTGTGATGTTAATTAGTGAAAGCTCTCTCAATTAAATCATAGCCCTAGATCCTATAAGAGGAGAGGACACACAGACTCAGGAGGCCAAGGGAAGATGGAGGCAGGACTGGGGTGATGCTGCCACAAGCCAAGGAACACCAGGAGCCGCCAGAGGCTGGAAGAGGCTGGAAGGGGCTCCCTCTACAGGCTTCAGAGACAGCACAGAGCTGCCAACAGCTTGTTGTGGACTCCTGGCCTCCCGAACTGTGAGAGTAAACTCCATTGTTTTAAGCTACTGACTTTAATTTTTTCAGCTGCTCTAGAAAACTGACACAAGGAGAAAGGATGAAGGAAGATTTCAGAGTAATAAGTTTTCTAATAGCAGGAATCACACAGACAGAGCAGATTGTCCTGTAGGTAATGAGCTCCCTGTGGCTGTAAGGGCTCCAGCCAAGTTCTGTGAATACCATCAGACCGTTGTAGGGATGGAGGAGCCCCACTCTGGAAAGGGGAGGGCTTCCAGGGACCCAAGTGACTTATTTAGATCAAGATCAAGTGTTTCTGATCTGGGCTGACCCTGGCTCGACAAAGTGTGTGGGGCCCCAGGAGGGAAAGCTTGCCCCGTGCTTGACTTTCTCACCACAGCTGGGCTCCAGCATGAGCAGCAGACACTCTAGTCTGTCAGAAAAGCCTTGCAACTTTGTCTCCCAACTAGAAACTAGTGGAAGTGTGGGCACTTGGAAGAGGGATCTGGGGACAGTGTGCCCTTGAGGTTTGAGCACTGGGGCTTGAGTTCTGCTTTTCACATAGCCTGGTTGCTGGCAATCCCACAGGCCAGGTGAAGGGGTGGGGCTGGTCTTGTACCCATGGTCTGCATGTCTCAGACAAGCTGCCACCTCCCCAGGGGCACCAACCTGCACTCAGGGTCACCCACTGCAGGCCATTATGATGACCTCTCACAGCCAAGACACACCTTCACTTCTAAAACTTTCCTCTAGAAGAGGCAACCCAAGATCACGTCCAAAGGAACTCACCCTGGTAGCTGCAGAGAGCATGCAGGCCAACGGCCAGAGAGGTAGAGAACAGCTCAGCCTGAGCACTGGCCCCTCCAAGGACTCAGGGGCCCTCTCACTGGCCATTCACTCTGGGGAGCCCTGCTCAAGCCTCAGGAAGATGAGGGCTAGCCTGGAGGCACCCATGAGGGCTCACTGTGAACCTGAAGCTCAGCCGGAAAGATGGTTCTGGAGCAGGGGGTTTGCACAGTAAGTGGTTCCACCAGCTGCAGAGTCCATGAGCTCCCCCAGATCCCCCCAGGCAGGCCCAAGTCTGAGGGCCTCCACTGACCATGGCTGGGCCCTTGGCTTGGATGACTGGGTTCCATGCCACGTGGTCTCTTTGTCTCCAGGAGGCTAATCTGGGTTGATGGGAAGGTAGAGGAGCAAGAGTGAGAGTGGAAGCACCTGAGGCCTCTGGAAGCTTCAGCTCAGAAACAGCATGAGTCACTTCTGCTGCCTTTGCCCGGTTGGAGCAAGTCACAGGCCAGCCCGGACTCAGGGAGGGGAGATAGACTGTACAACCACATGGCGAGGGTGTGGATACCATGTGGAGGGTATCCATCCAGCCACATGTGGATGCGGGGGAAGCTTCCCAGGTGACGGTAAGACATCCCACTGCCACTCTACTGGAAACCCTGAGGATAAAGGCTCAGGGCCGGGGTGGGGGGAGGGGCAGTGCCCAGCAGAGGATGGCAGTGACAGTGTGAGGGCCCAACTGAGACCAGGTGTGGTTGGGGAGAATATGAGGGAAGAAAGGCAGGAACCAGGCAGGAGGCAGCCTTGCCGCAGGGAGCCCAGGATGGTCTCAGCTCGAAGCACCAGCAGGTCACACTGGCTCCACTGCCACTGGGGCAGACTATTTGCAGGTGGCTCATCCTAGCGACAGAGACCCAGGCAGCAGGAAGCAGGGCCCAGGGCCCCTGGAAAAGCTCAACTGTCCTGAGCTGCAAGAGCCCCACGTCCCTCCATCCTGGGCACAGCCTGGGTCCCCTGCCTCTCAGCAGTTCGCAAGAGGAGATGTGCCTGCAGCCTCGGGAGCCCAGGGTTCTCATCCTCCTGTCACCAGGCCCAGCAGGCAGGCCCTTTCCTGACTCTTGCTAAGTGACTTCAGTCGTGTCCAACTCTTTGAGACCCTGTCGACTGTACCTGCCAGGCTCCTCTGTCCATGGAATTCTCCAGGCAAGAATACTGGAGTGGGTTGCCATGACCCTCTCCAAGGGATCTTCCCAACCCAGGGATGGAAACTGCATGCCTCCTGCATTGACAGGTGGGCTCTTTACCACTAGCGCCACCTGGCCACAAGTAATATGCAGTTCTGTTCCCCACCCACCCCCCCGCCGCCCCCGCTGCCCCCGCCATCTTTCTTCATCCTGGGCCTCCTTACAACACCAAGAGATGCAAGCTTCTGAGGTGTTAATGCTAATACTCACGTGTGCCTCCTGATCTCACTCAGCTGAGCTCCCAGCTGCCTCAGACTCCAGTTGCATGGCCTGTGGGAGGATTCTAGAGTCCTCTCCAAGTTCCAGGGGCTTCCTGTGCTTCTCTCTGCCTCTGGGCTCCCACCACCTCTTACACTGCCCTAGACCCACCCGAACCCACCTCAGGGGCAGTCAGAGCCCAGAGCCTGCCCCGTCTCTGGCTCCATCCCATCCCCGTGCACTCAGGCACTTTGCTAGTTAGGAGGAAGTGGAGATCAATAGAGGCAGGGGACTGACTTAGTCCGCTAGGGCTGCCATGATGAAATAACACAGACCATGTGGCCCAAACAACAGAAACATATTTTCTTACAGTTCCAGAGGCTGGGAAGTTCAAGATCAAGGTCCAGCAGGATCAGCTTCTGGTGAGGGCCTTCTTCCCGGCTTGCAGATAGCCGCCTTCTCACTGAGTCCTCACGCAACAGGGAGATAGAGAGAGCTCTCCCACGTCTATTCCTATAAGGACTCTCCTCCCATTGGATCAGGGCCCCCATGTGACCTCATTCAACCTAATTACCTCCCTCCAGACCCTATGTCTAAATATAGTCACACTGGAGATTGATATGAACTGGAGGGAAGATACAATTCAGTCCATAACAGGGGTGTTGATACAGACAGGTTAGGTTGCAAATGAAAAATTTCCACCATCTGGTGCTCCTCTCTCACTTCTCTCCCAAAGCAACGGACTTGCCTCCCTCCCCCCATCACTCCCTCATCCTTTCCACTCAATCCAGGCCTGTTGTGCTCTTGTCTTCCAGCCCCAGGACCCACCGAGGGATATTTTGCCAACAAGTATGTTTTCCTTCCCAGGAGGACTTTCATGAATCACATTTTCCCAATAATGTAACCTAAATGAAATGTCTTAGTGTGTTTCCAGAGTCTGCAGAGGATCCTTCAGCCCACCCCCCTAAAGCCTGGCCACACCTGAATGCATTTGCAGGGTTTGAAGAAAGCTGTCCCAAGTGGCTATGGTTTTAACTAGCTGCTATTCTTCCCTTTTAACTACAGACTACTATTAATTTAGCTTGCTTCATCACTAGCCATTTAGTGGCTTGTTAGTTAACCGTACAATGGGCGAGGACACATAGTTGCAACAACAGGGTTTCCAACATATAACTTCCCACCACCTAGCACTGGAGATGGGCATTCATGTTGGTACAAAAGTGGAACATTTCTGTCCTGTGCCTACCTTGGAGGTGCATGTTACTCACCCCCAACCCAACTGCTGAAAGAAACTCATTACTGGTGATGAACTCCTACAGTTTGTATTACTTAAGTAACTGGTGATACACCATCAAGGTAAGAATAGCACAACTATTGCCTGATTTTCAAGTTCTCAGAGAACTGTTTTATAATGCATTTAAGCTTAATATCCATCAACAGTAAATATGCCGTTCATACATACTGCCAGCAGCCAGTAAGTTGCAGCCATACTGCAGCTTACTTGAGAATTCTTTTTCCCTAGGAAAAAGAAGCAGGTTGGGTGAGCCTTGGGAGGGAAATTCAGCATGGAGAACACAGCACATTCCCTGGACACTCGGGCCACCGAGATTTCCAGACACTTGTGCCCCCTTGCTTCCTTCCTGAGCCTATGGAAGTTCCCAGACATGCCCTGGGGAATGAGCAGTATTAGTGTTTTGGTTCCAACCCAGGCATCACTGAGTGGCACCCAGCTGGGGCAGGGCTCTTGGGAACTTGAGTCTTGGCTAAGTCTCAGGCACCTGGGTCCTGGGCCGGAGGGGCAGACAGTGAATGTGAGTCATTTAAGTCTGTCACGTGTGCAGGTAAAATCCATTTCCTGTGAGTCAGAGGGTGCACACGACTGTGTGTGTTGGGTGGTGGTGGTGGTGGTGCTGGGGGTCGTTATGTAAAGCCTGGAGCCAGAGCCGGAAGGCAGGGTGTTGAGGCAGAGCTGGGCGCTCCTTTCTCCTGGCCACCTGGGTGGTGCCCCTGTCGTTAGCAGGGATCTCTACCACTGGATGAGGTCTGCACTAACACACTGGCTCCTACAGTCCCTGAAGTTTCCAACACTCTGCCCGGGTCGGAAAGGTTCCTCCATGGCAGAATCGGAAGCTGTTCTCCCAGCATCTGTTCTCCCTCCTTGGTGTCCCATGTCCCACGGAAGGTGATCCATCATCAGAATCAGTGACCTGACTGTGCCCTTTTGCACCCTGTAAAATCCTCCATTTTCCTTCAACCATGTCAAAGATAAAGCAAAACCTGGAAGCTGGAGATGGTGTCCACTTGACCAAGTGCATGCTTCCTCAGTCGCTTCAGTTGTGTCCGACTCTTTGCAACCCTATAAACCATAGTCTACTAGGTTCCTCTGTCCATGGGATTCTCCAGGCAAGAATACTGGAGTGGGTTGCCATGCCCTTCTCCAGGGGATCATCCTGACCTAGAGACTGAACCCGTGTCTCTTATGTCTCCTGCACTGGCAGGTGGGTTCTTTACCACTAGCACCAAATGGCCAGTAAATGCTGGTCATATTACCAGGGTGAGGGGGAGCAGTAAATAGTCCCCAGCCGTGGATTACTGCCATTGTCCTATTGCCAAGATGGGAATGCTACAGACTTCTCAGTCTTCTCCCCTGGTCTGAAACAAATCCCCCCCTTAAAAAACATTCAATCTCATTTTAAATCTTTTAACACCCAAAGGCAGTGCTGGGGACCGGGGCGTGATTGATCAAGGGTCTTCCAAGAAACTCAGGTCGGCTGAAGTCTCCTGCTGGCCCCTCCCCCTCAACATGGCTGAGGGTTGGGCTCCTGCTACTGCCTCCTAGGGAAGGAGGAGGGAAGCTGCTAGGTGAGGAGCTACTGGAGCCTCTGCCTTCCATGTATCTGGAAGGGACATTCTGCAGGAGACATCCTGAATTAATGAAGAGTCCTGAGAGGCCACCTAGCACCCAGCTCCCACTCCCAGCTGGACCCCAGCCTGGCTTCTGGTCCAGGGAGCACTGAGCCGTCAGAGCAGCTCTTTCCCTGAGCCTTGCCATACAGAGAAGGGTTGGCCACATCCTACCCTTGTCACCCTAGAGATGCCTTTTTAATTCTTTTATGGGCTCTGTGTTTTGAAAGATTCAGGTTATGCATGTGGCCAGAGCCATTCATCATAGGCAGAGATGCTCTTCCCATTATGTAACAGCCTGCAAATCCCATCACTTACTTTGGGGCCCAGATAGGAAGTAGAACTGTTGTGTATCAGGATTAGCTGGAGACCCCCAAGGTCTGGGAGTGGGGCCAGGGAAGGCCTGAGAGGTCTCTGAGGGCCCTCCCACCACGTTCCTCTGTGCATTTCCTCCCTTGCATGTGACACTCCTCCCACAGATCCTACCCCACACCACCCAGCATGTCACATCTCAGGCACCTCAGCACTTGTTCCCACCCACGTCCACCCACTCCACAAGGCTGAGTCCATAGCAAGCAAGGGTTACGTGAGGGAGCGTCCAGGCTGCTCTGTCCCACCACATCCAGGTGGGACACCTATGATTTGGGCCTCGCTCTCATCCGTCTATGGGGGCGCACAGAGTCGGACACGACTGAAGCGACTTAGCAGCAGTAGCAGCAGCAGCAGCAGCAGCTCATTGCTGTAAACACATGGCATCTTGATGGGCAGGCTGCTGCCATGGCCTCTGGGTCCCAGGAGCTTCCCAGAAGCTGGGGAAGCAGAAGTCCTGAAGATAAATGTGAGGGGCAAGGGGCTCAGGAATTATGCCCTGGTTTCAAGGGTCACGTCTGAGCCTCTGCTTGCAGGTAAAAAGCAGCACGTGAACAAGCACACAGGTGAGCAGTTCCGGGAGTTCTCATGGAGGGCTGGGCAGGCGATCCTCTGACAAAGTCTCAGATCCTGCGGGTAACGTGGAGCAAGGGTGCAGAGCCACTTCATTTAGGCATGGGAAGCGCCTGTGTCCCCGAGGCTGAGGAGGCTCAGGACATTAGGTGATGTGATGCAGAGGATGCCCTGTGGTCATCCTGTTGGGAGGGCCTGGGACAAGTCCCTTCCGAGACTGCCAAGCCTCTCCTGCCTCTCAGTGCCAGCCAGCAGTAGTGAAGCCACTAATGCATCCTCTGGCAAACAGGCTGTGGTTCAGTTTGTTCCTTCTTCCCTTTCCATATAACTCAGTGGACAATTAGAAAACAGACACTTAAGGAAAATGAGGGTCTTCCTGGGTAATCTCAGGGAAATCTGAGCCTTCTGTGCCTCAGACTCAACCCAGGCTCGCTCTCCTTCACTCCCCACTGGCAGCACCCTGGAAACGGGCTCATCTGTGGTCACCGAGAGTCTCCACAAGGACATCGATGCGGACACATCGTCATTAGAGGCTCTCCTAGTAAACTCGAACCAGAGTGCCCACAAATCCTTGCTAAAAGGAACATGATGAGCTGCAGTAACAGGGGCCCGGTGTCCCAGGGACTGGGAGTGGTGGCCACACTTGGAGGCCTGGGTTCATTTGGATGAACTAGAATAAAGGGCCAAAACACATGTCATATGAGGAAGTGCCCAAAAGAAGTGAAGACACACTAGAGAACACTCACAGGGCTGTGGGGGTACACCTTCAATTCTTCAGAGGCCATTATGTGGCAGAAGGAACAGACTTTAAATAGTTACCAGGTGGCGAGTCAGGAGCAGGTGTCGGTTAATATGAAGATTTCTCTAGTCCTGGTGTGTTTCTACAGTGGAATTCATCTGTCCTGGAAGGTGGGGAGCCCCACATTTCAGGGAGCTCATCATCAGAGGCTGTGGGTGGGGGTTCCTCCCCTGGGGGATTGTTGGGCAGAAGAAACAGTGTAGACGGTTCATGATTCTACAGATCTGGTCTTCAGGAAAGTATGACCCATCCTTTTCTGGTTTATTGCTGATGGGCGGCTATGGAAGTATGATTTAGCTATTGAGGGCATGTTACCTATCACTATTCAGATTCGATTAATCAACCTTGTAAGGAGGTTTGGCCATATCTCCCAGGGATACTTCTCCCAGTGGCATTTCGTGTCAGTCCATTCCATTCTTACTCCCGTTCTTGTTCTTTTTCTCGCCAACACATAGTCACTGTCCAGTTCTTGAGAGAGGGAGACAGTCTGCTGGGTGACCAGATGGTTCCTGGAATCCTGAGTTATTGGGCCTTTGGGTTCTGTGAGTTCTGTTCAGTGTGTAAAAGCCCTTGTGCAAAACTCACCCAAGTCTCTCCTCACATGCTTTCTCTCCTCTAGGCCATTTTCTCTTCTCTCCATCCACCTTGGTCCACTCCAGCCTTCAAGTCTATCTCAACCAGCCATTTCTGCTTCAAGGTCTGATGGCATTTCAACTTATTAATGGTATGTAGGTGGAGCTCTTCATTCTGCTGCCATCTCTGGCCTGGTGTTCCTCAGTGAGTGAAACCACTGTAGGTCTGGTTACTGAAGCCAAAAGTCCTTCTTGGGCCCCTGCCCCTTCTCCTTCACCCTTGGATCCAACCATCACTGGATCCCATCAATTCTGTCTCCAAAACATGTTTCGTATCTACCTACTCCTCTCCGTCTTCTCTGCCGCCCTCTTACTCAGTGTCCTCTCACCAGGCTCCAGTTTCTTGCTCTACTTGAGTCATTTGTTACAGGGAAGGCGCAGACATCCTTGAATCAGTTTCCATCCCACAGCTGAACATGTGACCATTTTCCACTGTGTTGAGGATAAATAGGTTCCTTGCTGTGGCCCCTGAGGTCCTGTAGTACCTGGCCCTGTCTCCCCTCGCCTGTGTTGTGTCTGGCCTTTGGACCAAGTCCTGGAACCCAGTGTTTCAGGACTCTCTCCCTGTTCACTCTGCCTAAAGCTTTCCTCCTGTTAGCCTTCAAGCATCCTCAGAACGATTTTAGGACAAGGGTCCTATCCTGTTATTCTCCATTTACATTGCTCTGTTTCCTTAATTGCTTTAATCATAACTATTCTACTATTCATATAGGTCTCAATCATCTTTCCCTCCCTCCTGCAAGACTGCAGGTTCCTTAAGGGCAATGCCTTTGACTGTCTCTTACATCATTTTCTGTCCACTGCCTGTCACGATGCCCAGCACAGAGTAGATGCTCAATAAATACTTCTTGGAAGAAGGACTGAGTCTCTCAATCCAATTCTACTGAGTTCTTTGTGCAACTCCTGGTCCTTCACCCTGGTGCTGCAAGAGTGTGCAGCTGGTCACCTGGAGGAAAAAGGAGTGGGCAGGGAGTGGTCAGACTGCAGAGTGCACTGCAGGCAAGACGTCACTGCCGAGAATGAGTAAGGGGGTGGGGGAGCCGACAATGGTTCATGGTCAGGGGCTGTATGAAAAAGAAACAGTGAAGAGGGAGGGGCGTCTGTTTACTTATGGCTGATTCATGTTGATGTGTGGCGGAAACCAACACAATATTGTAAACCAATTATCCTCTCATTAAAAATAATAAAAAAGATATAAAACTAAAAAACAAAACAATGAGCCAAAAGTTGGTATAAAACTCAAGTGGGTGAACGACTAAATCCTATACTGATGCAAGGATGGATGTCAAGCTACGACCAGGTAACTGTTTCTAGAGGCAAAACAACTCTTGTAAAACCATTACCCATTTCAAGGGGGTTTGGGATCTCCATTCATCAGAAGCCTTTTCTAGTCTACCAAATTTCCAAAACAGCAATGAGGACCCTATGTAGGAACTCCTTCTCCTCCAGTGACCTGTGGCAGGAAGTGGACTGAGGGATGGCTGGCAGGGGGGTGGGGGCAGGAGGCACCATCCTTGGCTTCCGGCCTTCATTCCAGAGCAGACATTTGCCCCGTCCTATACCACAGAAGGGCCCGAGCCTTCAGAAACAGCCTGTGCTCCTTGAACCAGGAAGCTGTTGGTATGACAAGGAAAATCGTTATTCCACCTCACATTACCTTAAAGAGGTAAGTGATGGCAAATGCTAAAGATACAGGAGCTAGGCAGGGTGGAGAAATGGTCCAGCAGCTGACTTCTGAACTCTATATTTTCAGCTGCACAGCTACACACACTACCTGATGAAGAAATATGGGAAATCGAAACATAATAGTGATTCTTAGCCCCCACTGCCCTGTGATGGGAATTACAGCACTTGGCTCCTGTAAGCATCAATCTATCATGTTTACACAGACTGGACAGCTTCTATGAATTCCTCTGGAGGCAATGGAGCCCCCTTTCTCTCTTCTGTCAAAACATATTCAAAGGCTTCTAAAGACTGCTCCTGACAATGACCAGTTAGAGCATTCAGAACTCATTTTTATTGATATTATGCAAAGTCCTGCAGAATGCAGCACTCCCTGGGTGTGGCTAGGTGGGTCCTGCTCAAATTTATTAGCTTGCAAAATAATCTGTTTATGTTCTGAGACCTCAAGGCCCAAACATACCCAAATTACCTTGACTTTTGCCAGAAGACAGAGTTCAGGAGTCACTTGACCTTTCGGAACTCAGATGGAACTTTCCAGAAGGCTCAGGTCTGAACGAAAAATGCCTCGAGATATACTTGAGCCTGTTGTGCTTAATTGTTCAGTCATGTCTGACTCTTTGTGACCCCATGGACGGTAGCCCACCAGGTTCCTCTGACCTTGGAGATTCCCCAGGCAAGAATACTGGAGTGGGTTGCCATGCCCTTCTCCAGGGGATCTTCCCAACCCAGGGATCGAACCCAGGTCTCTCGCATTGCAGGCGGATTCTTTACCATCTGAACCTGCTGCCTGGGTTCAAATATTGGTTCTGCTACTTCATAGCTGTGTGACCATGAACATTTCTTAACCTCTCTGTGCCTTAATTTATTTCTCTTTAGAGATAAAAAAAGCCAACTTCAGGAGCTATCATAAGGATTAAAAGAATACCTGTAAAGGGCTCTGGATGGTCTGGCATGTGGCAAATGCTCTGTAGATGTTGCTGCTATTATTACATCATAACCTGAAGAGGAGCTTCAGTTAAGACACAGAGATCCCTTCCACTAATACAGCTCAAAGTCCAGCCAACAAGAGGACTCTGATCCCTAGTAAACCCAGTGTGAACCAATGTCTAGCCCAGGAAATACTGGCTGCCACCTCTCCACGAGAACTTCCTCTTCAGGGGCCACTGCGGGTGTCAGCTGCTCATCTTCTACCTGCAGGTCCGTGGGTCAGACTGGAAATGCTAACTCCTGGGACTGTGCAGTTGCCCTGAGAATGGAGACATCTTTCTGTGCTGATGAGAAGAGTCTTTCCTAAACAACAGCGTGATGTCAGGATCTTGTCTGCAGAGCCTGCCATGGGTGAGAGCATCAAAGACTGTCTTGGTCCCCCAAGGGCAGGGAGATTGATGTCACCTCTGTGTCCCTGCCAAGGCTATGTCTGGTCTGGAGATTCTGCAGAGTCCACTTAGGAGAAGTTCATACTGGGGGGAAGAGTGCACACTGCATCCGTGGACCTGTCCTCTGGGAGGTCTGTCCTTTTGGAGAGAAGGTCCCCTGAGGTCTTTACCCTGAGTTCACCGCATCCCTTGAGGATGTCTGGAGTGGAACCGGGCAACTAAGAGGGGAAGGCTCTAAGATAGCCAGTGGTGACACCGCAGTGGCCCTATTCATCTTCTCAGTCTTCCTCTGTCCCTCATGTGCTGCTGCTTGAAGTGAGGCCACCGGGGCAGTGGTGGGAATCCCTGCAGCTCCAGCTGAGGGCTGCTCTGGATAATTCAGGGAACAGAGAGAGAGAGAACAGGCAGAGCTCATTATACCAGCAACTGAGGGAGGCAGCCACCAAAAAAGCGAGCCAGACACTGAATATGGCCTTCCTTTGAAGAACAAAAACAAAGAAAATTGGCTCACCAATGAGAATTAAGTGATAGCCATGTACTGAGCAGAAATCACCATCAGTCCTAAGCCTGCTCACTCAGAAAATACCAGATCCTGAAGAGTAAAATTGAACTATGTGAGACCTCCGAAGAGTGAAAATTTTACTCTAAAATGCTTTGTAAAGTGATTTTAGTGCTTGCAAAGATGAAACAAACAGCCTCTTGTCTTTTCGGCCTCCTGTGCTTCAAGACTCTGCTGAGCCCTGAGTCCACAGTCAGGAGATGGCAAGGGTGGCTCCCATCCCTGTGGGTCTTCTTGACTGTTACAAGTCAAGCATTTCTTTCTTGTTGACTCCCAGAGGCCATGGTGTGGGACCTTCTGGGTCCACACAATCTCAGATCCAGCTGGGCAATGCTAGACTTATCTCACCGGGTCCAGGTTCCAACGCCAGGATCCTCTCTCCTGCCGCCACCCCCCTCAAGCCCCAGTGACCACCCAAGGGCATCAGTTTCAGGAAGAACGCATTTACACTTCCCAGTCTTCACTTGGCAACCACAGACAAAGTTGCCCCAGGTCAGAGCCATGCAGAACTGACAAGGGTCTGGATCACCTTGGGTCCCAGGAGGAGAGAGATGGTACATACTCAAATGCGGTAGTTGAGACTCTAACAAAGAGACTAGTTGCAAAGGTACTGAGTTTAGGGAAACCCATAAAAGAAGACACAGACCCATGGACAGTAGCCCTGGTCTTGGCTTGAAGGCGAGGGGATACAGCTGTAAGGGGGTGCTGTTGGCAGGAACTGGAATCTATAGAAGGAGAATGCAGAGACTTCCAAGCAGCCCAGCACCAGGGGAATCAGGGTTGCTCTCTCACCCTGGGTGCCTGCTGGTGTCCCCCACTGACAGAATCCCCATGAACCCAGATGCCAAGAGAACCTATTAATGCAATCCTGAAAGATCACCTCTTTTGGGTGGGGAGGGCAGAGTGGTTCTGAAGGGGCAGATGGAAAATATCCAGCCCAGAGTCATTTCCCAGAGTCCACAGCTCCTTGGTCTCCAGGCAAGTGCAGCCATTAAGGAACACAACTTCCCTGACCAATTTCAAAGCTCTGCTCACTGCTGGGAATGCATGTTTGAACAAAGCCTTTTATTCTCTATTCCAACAGCAGCGCTGGAATTTAAAAAGCTTCATTTTCAAGACTGGCTGCTTTTGATCTTTGTAACCTGGAACTTACATTTTGGAGTCAAATAGAATTATTTAAACAAAGCATTTCAGTGATAAGCACAAAATATTTTGTATTTTTTCTCCCCCACCCCCAACACCACAGAACATTCCTATTCAAAATGTAAGCACAATTCCACGGCCACCTCTTAAACCCAGAGCCTCTCTCAGCTTGTTTCCCCTGGTCTTCTTTTCTTCAGCCTGTATCCTCATCTCAGTGTGCTGGTGTTTGGGCCACGAGAGGGGCTGGTCCTCCTGCAGACTGGCCTGGAACAAGGACCACGGTAACGACCCTACGAGCACTTCCATCCTCTGACTCCTACTTCTGGGTCTGGCAGATCCACGCGTTGTTATCTAGTCAGTATTCTTTATTAATTACACTTTGTTCTCTTTTTTGCTCCCCCGATCCCAACCCATTTTCCTTTCTTTTCTAAGTCCCTCTCTGACATCATCTTGTTCTCCTCCACCGAACTTCTCCCCAGCCCCCCAGCCTGAATTTATTTTTTATCATATTTCTCATGTCTGGACTTGTCTGTCATTCAAGTCAGAGTGCTGATTGGCATTTGCGTTCCTTGGAAATCACACCTTCTCTGCACTGTCCTGGGCACAGTATGTCCCTGTGGGTCATAATGAAGCCCACGCTTCCGTGCTGTGGTGCACAGGAGGTGTCAGAGTGATTATCAGTGTCTTGGAGTAGGCCTATCACCACTGAAAACGCCTCTGAAACAGAAAAGTGACTATTTTCACAGCTATGAAAGCAGATGGAGAAACTGAGGCTGCAGATCCCCAGATATTAAAGAGGTACACAGTTGGAAAACGAAACTCAGACACGGTCTGGCCCAAGTGCGTTCCATAAAAATAAATGACAAAAATAATTTGAAAATTCCCCTTAGGAGTGAGCTAAGTTCCCATCAAAATGAAGGTCTGGACAGAGGAGAACTAATAGAATGCATCGTATGGTAGAAGGACAGTTGGTCTGGCCTGGTGCTAAGCTGGGGAAAGTTATAGAAGCACTTTGCTTGGAAGCTCAGTTGTGCCCGACTCTTTGCGACCCAGTGGACTATAGCCCACCAGGTTCCTCTGTCCATGAGGATTCTCCAGGCAAGAATACTGGAGTGGGTTACCATACCTTTCTCTAGGGATCTTCCTGACCCAGGAATTGAACCGGGGTCTCCTGCATTGCAGGTGGATTCTTTACCAGCTGAGCTACCAGGGACACACTAGAATGTTATAAAATCATCTCACCTTTTACTTAGTGCATGGTTCTGGACCTTTACTCAAATTTACTGAGCAGAATTACTTACTTAAGACTAAAGAGAAATATGGATAGAAATTTGGATGCCATTCATTTTAACGACAGAGTTCTCCAATGCATGACACAGAAGAAGGTATCACCATGAAAATAAGAGCATTTTGAACATAGAGAGTGTTCCATTTTTTAGCCCAGGAAGTTGGCAGAACCACAGCCACTGTCCCATTTGACTTTTCTGCCAGAAGACCAGCCACCTCACCTCTGCCTTTGGGGGCTCCTCTGGGAAGGGGGCATCTCCACGTACCTGAGGCTGGTTTCTCCACAGGACATGCTCTTCAAAGATAGCTCACTAATCCCGGAGAGAGGGTTTATAGGCTCCTGGTAGGACTGGAAGTAATAATCAGGAAGGAGAAACCTTGTAGAAGCTTCAACTTCAGGTTTTTTAATTTTTAAAAAATTATTATTTATTTATTTAATCTTTGGCTGTGCTGGGTCTTTGTTGCTGTGCACAGGCTCTCTCTAGTTGTGGCGAGTGGGGGCTACTCTTTGTTGTGCTGAGTGGGCTTCTCATTGCAGTGGCTTCTTTCGCTGCAGAGCACAGGCTCTAGGGCTTGGGGGGTTCACCAGTTGTGGTGATAGGCCCACAAGCGGGCTCTTGGGCTCTAGAGCTCATGGGGTCAGTAGTTGTGACACTTAAGCTTTGTTGCCCCGTAGCATGTGGGATCTTCCTGAACCAGGACTAAACCTGTCCCTTGCCTTAGTAGGCAGATGATTCTTGACCACTGGACCATCAGGGAATTCTCCAATGCCAGTTTTAAAACAAAGTGTAGACCATGTACATTAGCCATGTTTTGGCTGGCAGATTCCCTCAGGGGAAGCATACTGAATGCACTGAGAAAACACTGGCTGAACTACTTAGCCAGGAGTGACACACATCAGTGTTATCTTTGACCCATCTGGAGGCCCAGCTGTGTCTTCCAATTAATTGCAAGAAGCACATCTACTATCTTCAGTCACTGGGGGGATTTCTATGCAATTAGTACCTGCTCAGCTGGCTAGGTGTGGGGCATTTTGGAGGCCCAGAGGACAATCTCACGAGGGCCTGGAGTGACGTGTAGATTACTACTTTATAACGGGAAAAGCAGATACAAATTGCTTCCTGAGAATTTGTCTGTGAGGCCAACGGAAGCATCTCTTCACCCAGTGTGACCTAGAATAGCAAAACTATTTGTCCAGGTGCAAAGGATCTGCCTGCAATGCAGGAGACACAGGAGACGTGGGTTTTATCCCTGGGTTGGGAAGATCCCCTGGAAGAGGGCATGGCAAACCACTCCAGTATTCTTGCCTGCAGAGTCCCATGGACAGAGGAGCCTGGCAGACTATGCCCCGTAGGGTCGCAAAGAATTGGATATGACTGAACGACAGAGCACGCACAAAGGAGAGACCTTTAATACTAAGAGAAACCATGTACCTTCCCCTATGTCCTGCCTCATGACCTTCCCCAGAGATGTGTGCCTACCTTTGCAGCAGCAGATCAAGCTCAAAATATGCTTTTCAGGGCCTAGAGGACCTGATTATAGTCACCTCTTATTAATATAAAAATTAACGTGCACGGGTAACATCTGTTTTTTTATTGATTAAATCAATACACTGGGAATTTAGCAGCAAGTTAATGGCAAATAGTTACAAAATCTATTTTTCTACATTTAAAATAAGCTGTCTTAAACAATCTACAGCAATCTAAAATCACAAGAACACACGTGAATGGCTGAAGCACTTCTGCTGTTATGCCTATGGCAAGTTTATTAGTAATTTCCTAACAAATCTCCTAGTGCTAAGTGCACATAATCATTTGGAGCCTCTACTACCATATTTGGCTCTCAGTTTCCCCTAAAAATAATTGTGCCTAAACGTAAGAATCTTAAGTAAAACTGGGCAAGTGTGCCCACAGCTTTGCTTTGAGAGCATCCCCTCCTCTAAACAACTCTCGAAAACACCTTGAGTTGATTTCACCCACACCTGCCATCAAGTCTGTTGGTGTCTGTCCTTCAATACCATGCTGCTTTGGAGATGAGGAGCTTCAATTTTAAACTTGGTACGAACACTTGTCAGGGCTCAGTGCAGCTAAAAGGCTAAAAGCTCAGCACAGTACTGTCCTTTTCCCCTCCTACCCCTTCATTCTTAGCACTAGAAAGAGCAGCTCTGTTTCTGCACCATTCAGCGTTGTTAGGGCTTCTTTTTGGGTCTAGGCAGGGCAAAGGATTTAGCAGTGCCTTTAGCTGCTGTTCCTTGGCTTGAAGTCACAGGTGGTTTCTCAACTTCTCCCTTGAGCTCAACTGGAGGGAGTCTGCTACCTACTGAACTTGTAAAACTCGTGTTAAAGTCATCTATATTTTCCTTCTTACTGGGCACAGGAGTCTTTTCATAAGCAGTGGGCTAGAAATAAAAGAAAAGGCCTGGATTAATGTTCAGACACAAAGCAATATACATCAGTTCAAAGAGGCAGGGGCTACAAAGTTGCCCAGGATGTACAGGCTGAACTCTCTTCAGATATGAGGTATGAACTAATCACATTGTGAAACTGTCATTAAATGTCAAAGAAAGCGCCAGTAGCTCCTTCAAGAACACTGAATTCTTTAGTGTATGGGGTAGAACAAACTACAGGCACAACTTCAAATCTACTGCCCTATAAAATGGAAGTAGATATCTAGTACCATTCATACAGGGAAGTCCATCTGAACACAGCTGTAGTCATTCATCTTTACAGACTTATAGACAAGCCTGGAGAAGGCAATGGCAGCCCACTCCAGTACTCTTGCCTGGAAAATCCCATGGGTGGAGGAGCCTGGTAGGCTGCAGTCCATGGCGTCGCGAAGAGTCAGACACAACTGAGCGACTTCCCTTTCACTTTTCACTTTCATGCATTGGAGAAGGGAATGGCAACCCACTCCAGTGTTCTTGCCTGAGAACCCCAGGGACGGCGGAGCCTGATGGGTTGCCGTCTATGGGGTCACACAGAGTCGGACACGACTGAAGCGACTTAGCAGCAGCAGCAGCAGCAGCAGCAGCAGCAGCAGCAGCAGCAGACAAGCCTTCCGTGACAAGCGCATTGTGACTATCCTAACTTGATATAAGGTTGCTGCATGTGGCCCTCTCCTCACATGTTCACCCTTTTCTGCCTTGATTCCAGGGCCTGGCTTCTAACCTCAGTCACACCACTTGGGCAGGAATGAAGACCTCTTGGAGTCTTGATGCCTCACACTTAAATGAGGAAAATGGTATTTGCACATTTACCACATGGGCTTATGATGAGAATGAACTACTCTGGTGGCCATGGAAGTACTTTGTGAGCTTTAAAGCATGAAACAAGTCAAAAGAATTTTAATCGGCAATTGTGTTTTCTCAGGTCACTTCAACCCACAGTAGAGGAAACGGTCTCTAATCCTGCTGTCGTGAGGGAAGCAAAGTCCATTTTGACCCTAGACTCATTTTAAAAGTGATCACTTCTCATTAAAAGAACCTGGGCATAGAGTTCATAGAGCAGAGAATGTCTCAGGAGACCTACACAAGGAGGATAGGGGACGAGACATCGTGGTACAGATGCAACAACTGCTTATGTACATAGAATGATCTGGAAAAGGCTTGTAAGCTTAATACTCTGGCTAACTGAAATTATACGTAAGAGTTAATAATCAGGTTAACAATTTTCAAAGAATGTGGAAAGGTTACATGTAACACAAATAAACCTCATGTGTGTGTGTTGTTAGATTTTGTTTTTTTTAATCACTCTTATGAGACAAGTGACCATGTTCTATACATGGCTTTAGGCACTTCATATATATTTGTCCAGTGAATAAGTGACCTCCCAGGGCTGCAGCAAAGCCTCAGGTTGCTTACGGATTTTTGGTACCTATATTTCAAGAAAGAGAAACTTTACTAGATATTTGCTTATTGCAGACAGCCCTTAAACATGTGCCTCTTCAGACCATCACTCATGTATGACTTTAATAATAGTATATGTCAGCTCTTAAGTTGGTAATTTTTGCACATTGAAAAATTAATTTGTATAAATTTGGACATGTAAAAAGGTTTCTGTTTAGATTCATTTTCTCAAGAAAATTTCTGGATTGCTTCTCTGTGTAATGTTTCAACAAACAGAAAATAATTAAAATGTGTTAGCGTTCAGTAATACATGTTGTGTCTTCTCCTTGAAAACTCTTTACACTTAGCAATAGGATAACAGTATAACACCCATGATGTTCTAGAGACAGGCTGAAGAAAAGTTGCTTTGTTTAAAAAAATACAGAACTGGTCCCTAGCTTGGGCATTTAAATTCGTAAAATTTTAGTTTTCTTTTTTTAAATTTTAAGTCACTTGACATACAAATTCTTTTAAAAGGCGAATCTGAGTTTAACCTCTTTTTTGACATTTCCACCTCTTGAGTTATCATCTAAGTAGTTGAAGAAATGCTTTTCAATGTGTCCACTGCAACTAATAATCTACAGAACAGAAATAGAGACAGTCATTTTCCCTTTAATGTGTTCATACTCATATCTGGTTTAACATTTTCATCCTTCTTCATTTTCCATTTGTTAATGTACTTGAGTCATTAAAGTAGACTCAGAAGCTGAAGTCATCAAGAAGAAATACTCAGAAACAGCCTCCATGGGCAGGATTAGTGATACAAATATTGTCTCTCTCTCTATTTTTTTTTTTTTTCAGAAACACTAGAGGTTCTGGTTTCTTTGGGTAAGATATCTTAAGATAATTCCCAGAATTTCCTGGCAAAGTGGAAGGAAAAAGGAAACTAAACCAAAATGTTTGGTTGCTTCAGGGTAGGAACATTGTATGTCTCAATTTCATTTAGAGCAAGATGAGAAAATGATATTACTCAGCCACATTTATCTATTTTACTTATATAGAATTTTAGTAAATTATTTTTTTAAAGGTAGTACCTTACCATGATTTAATATCCATAGCATTCAAAATCTCCTCCTTGCTCCCCAGTTAACTCAGTTAACTCCCAGTTAACTCTGCCTCCCATTGGAGACAATGAATAACTGTCAATTTACAGTGCACGTTCCCAAAGAAATTTTATGGAACTTCAAGCAAGTATTAGGTGGAACCAAATGGAATTGGTCATTATTTTTTCTGTCAAAACAGCTTAATAATGGCAATTTTATATGGTTTAATCTAATCTATATATCAATGCACTTTCTTCTCACTTTTTAAAACAAATGGGTAACCCACTATAAACAGTCTTTAAACCTTAACATTTTTAAACTGACAATAGTCTTGAACATCATTCCATGTCAATACATAAAAGAGTTCTCACTCTTCTTTCAGCATAGGCAGTGTCCTCATGTCTGAATGCACCATAATGTATTTTCCAGCTTCTTGCTAATGGACATTCAGGTTGCTTCTGATCTTAACTGGTAAAAAGAATGCTTCTGTGAATAATCTGGTACTTGTGTCACTGTGCACATGTGTAAGGATATCTACAGGATATATATTTTAGAAGAAGAACTTCTGGGTCAAAAGTTGTATGGATTTGTAACTTTGAGAGACATCATCATATTGCCTTCTGTTGTAGCTGTACCAACTTATACACTTACAGAAACATTATGAGTACCTACTTTCTTATTTCTTTTTCAATTTGGTATCAAAAACTGATGAAAACGAATACAGTCAACCATAATTTGGGGTTATTATAACTATTTTTATGTTTTTGCTCTGCTTGTTTTTTTAATTGAAGTGTAGTTAATTTGGGCTTCCCTGGTGGCTCAGTGGCAAAGAATCCGCCTGCAATACAGGAGACATGGGTTCGATCCCTGGGTCAGGAAGATCTTCAGGAGAAGGAACTGGCCAGCCACTCCAGTATTCTTGCCTGGGAAATCCCATGGACAGAGGAGCCTGGTGGGCTGCAGTCCATGGGGTCACAAAGAGTCAGACAAAAATTAGCAATTAAACAACAACTATAATATTTAATTTACAATGCTAGGTTAGTTTCACATATATAGCAAAGTGATTCAGTTCTATATATATTCTTTTTCAGATTCTTTTCCATTATAGGTTACTATAAGATATTGAGAACAGTTTCCAGTACTATACAATAGGTCCTTGTTGCTTACCTATTTTATTAGTAGTATGAATATATTAATCAAAACCTCCTAATTTATCTCTTCCCCTGCTTCTGGTATCCCCTTTGGTAATGCCAAGTTTGTTTTCTATGTCTGTGAGCTTATTTGTGTTTTGTAAATAAGTCCATCTGTACCATTTTGTAGATTCCACATATAAAACATATTATGATATTTGTCTTCCTCTGACTTACTTCATTTAATATGATAATCTGTAGGTTCATCCATGTTGCTACAAATGGCATTATTTCATACCTTTTATAGCTGAGAAATATTTAATATTCCATTATATATATATATGCCACATCTTATTTATTCATTCATCTGCTGATGGACATTTAGGTTGCTTCCATGTGTTGGCTATTTTAAATTGTGCTGTTATGAACAAAGGGTGCATGTATCTTTTAAAATGACTGTTTTCTCCGCAAATATGCCCAGCAGTGGGATTGCAGGATCATATGGTAACTAGTTTTTTAAGAAACCTCCATAGTGGCTACACCAATTTACATTCCCACAGACTGGGAGGGTTCCTTTTTATCCACATTGTCTCCAGCATTTATTATTTGTAGGTTTTTTAATGATGGCCATCTGACTAGTGTGTTTTTGTAGCTTTAATTTGCATTTCTCTAACAATTAGCGATACTGAGTATCTTTGCATGTGCCTTTGGTCATCTACATGTCTTCTTTGGAGAAATGTCTACTTTTTGATTGGGTTCTTTGATTTTTGGATATTAAGCTGTATGAGCTGTTTGTATATTTTGGAAGTTAATCTCTTGTTGGTAGCATTATTTGAAAATATTTTTATTCAACCATATTTTAAATGAGTTTCAAAATCAGCCTGAAACTGGCTGCATGGAAACAAATCACAATGTTTGTTTATTCTTTACTCCCTGGTAACATTAATGCAAATCTATTACCTTTATGCAAATATTTATTGCAAATGCTTAAAAGCTTTTGTGTGGTATGTGTGTACCTTGTAAAATGTTATGTGTATATGTACTTTACCATTTCTCTTTGCTAATCTGAAGTTGCATTAAATTTAGGATGCCATTGTTTAGGAATCAGAATCATTAGAGCTTTCCTAAAGACTGAGCCTTCCTTCTTAAACATCCCCTCACTGAAACTGTTCTCTGATGCTAACAGAAACATGGATGCAGGCTGGCCCACGTGGTGCTCTTCAGGCCAAGCTATAGATTTCTTCACCAAAAGCCAAGCCTCTCATCTTGGAATATAACCAGGGCAAATTCCAACTTCCATGCTTTTCTCTAGGATTTTTTGAAGGTTTCTTCTGTAGGTTATAGGTTATCTAAAATTTAAGTTTCTCTTTTTCTTCTCTCATAGTTGATGGGATTCTTCAGGGATCTATGCTGTAACTGATGCAATTTTACAGTTTTGTATGTTTTGTAAGTAATAGAACAGAGAAATGGAAAGTGAAATTTCTATAGCCAAGGCTAGAAGTTACTAAGATCTTCCAGGCCATGAAAGGCGCATAGAAGGTGATGAGCTCTCATAAGATTGTACAAAGGGGGAGAAAGATGAGAGAGGAATCTCCATATTCATTTCTAGGGGAAAGAGGCTATCTAAATGATCATTATGAGATTGTTGGTCATAACTATTAGTCCAAAAAAACATCTAAAAAACACTATAGATTGTTCTCCAAGAGAGGATCTAAAATTCATTGCAAACTGCTCTAAAGATACTGGTGTGCCATACCTCTGCACAGTGATCAAAAGAACCTGGCTATCATCAGAAAGCATCTTAGAATTCAAAGAAAAAATTCTTCTATCCTTAGTTATCATGAAGAATTCATACTTGAAATTCTGCAACCAGTCTGAATAGGTACAAAGGGACCAGAGAAGGTTTGCTGCTGCTGCTGCTGCTGCTAAGTCGCTTCAGTCGTGTCCGACTCTGTGCAACCCCATAGATGGCAGCCCACCAGGCTCCCCCGTCCCTGGGATTCTCCAGGCAAGAACACTGGAGTGGGTTGCCATTTCCTTCTCCAATGCATGAAAGTGAAAAGTGAAAGTGAAATCGCTCAGTCATGTCCAACTCTTAGCGACCCCATGGACTGCAGCCTACCAGGTTCCTCCATCCATGGATTTTCCAGGCAAGAGTACCGGAGTGGGGTGCCATTGTCTTCTCCGAGAGAAGGTTTACATACAGGCTATTGATGTGAGAATGGATGGAAGTTTCTTTATAAGAGTTATTCAATCTAAATTTATAAAGAATAAGAGGAAATATGCTGTCTAGCGCTGTGGAGCTAGACAGCGTCTCAAGTGCTGCAGTCAGGATGGTTACAATAGGGGCTCACCTAAGCAGCATTTCAATTGTTCCTCATCTTTGGTGAACTCTCACTGTTTAGGACTGCTGAAGCACAGTCATTCCTACTCGAGGTAGAATGATGGATAAGGTAACCTTATATGGTTCCCCCCACCCAAGTTCCATTTTTCAGTAATCCAGCACCATGGGCCTGATTTCTCCAGATCGTATTATTAATTTTGAAAAGGGGGCTCCATATGTGCAAAGTGATATACATAACAAGAAAACTGGGCTAAGTGCACGTATTTCATTATTCACTGGCATAACTTTAACCTGATAAACTCATCTGGATATAATACATGCAAAACCTGTAAGCTCTAGGCATATCCTTGAAGTTAATACCAGTACACGATTACTAGAAACTGTTACCATTTCTCTGAATTTTGAGTAAAATACATGCTATTTAAGTAAAGTGGTTTATCACCATAGCAACCATTTCTAGAGTCACACATTCAAATTATAGGCCTGCACAAGGTCCAAGTGACAGAATATTCTGATATAAGTTTTCAGCTATAGTTTTACTATCTCTCACAGCCCTGTGCTTTTCAAAAGGAAGAAGGAAGGGAAAGAAAAGCAAAGGGAAGAAGAGAAATTGAATTCCAAATAAATATCAATATATTTCTTATATAAGGCTACTCACATAAAGAGCAAAGCTAGTGGAGGTGATGGAATTCTAGCTGAGCTATTTCAAATCCTAAAAGATGATGCTGTTAAATGCTCCACTCCATATGCCAGCAAATTTGGAAAACTCAACAGTGGCCACAGGACTGGAAAAGGTGAGTTTTCATTCCAATCCCAAAGAAGAGGAATGCTAAAGAATGTTCAAACTACAGTACAACTGAGCTCATTTCACATGCTAGCAAGGTAATGCTCAAAATCCTTCAAGCAAGGCTTCAATAGTATGTGAACCAAGAATTTCCAGATGTACAAGCTGAGGAATTAGAGATCAAATTGCCAGCACCTGATGGGTCATAGAAAAAGCAAAGGAATTCAAGAAAAACATCTACTTCTTCATTGACTACACTAAAGCCTTTGACTGTGTGGATCGCAACAAACTGTGGAAAATTCTTAAAAAGACGGGAATACCAGACAACCTTACCTATCTCCTGAGAAACCTGTATGCAGGTCAAAAAGCAACAGTTAGAACCAGACATGGAAAAACAGACTGGTTTAAAATTAGGAAAGAAGTGTGTCAAGGCTGTATATTGTCACCCTGCTTTTTTAACTTCTATGTAGAGTACATCATGCAAAATGCTGGGCTGGATGAAGCACAAGCTAGAATTGAGATTGCCAGGAGAAATATCAATAACCTAGATATGCAGATGATATAACGCTAATAGTAGAAAGCAAAGAGGAACTAAAGAGCCTCTTGAACATGAAAGAGGAGAGTGAAAAAGCTAGCTTAAAACTCAACATTCAAAAAACTAAGATCATGCTACCCAGTCCCATCACTTCATGGCAAATAGATGGGGAAACAATGGAAACAGTGACAGACTATTTTCTTGGGCTCCAAAATCACTGCAGATGGTGGCTGCAGCCATGAAATTAAAAGATGCTTGCTCCTTGGAAGAAAAGCTATGACCAACCTACACAGCCTATTAAAAAGTAGAGATATCACTTCGCTGACAAAGGTCCGTCTAGTCAAAGCCATGGTTTTTCCAGTAGTCATGTATGGATGTGAGAGCTGGACCATAAAGAAGGCTGAGTGCCTGATGTTTGCGAATTGTGGTGTTAGAGAAGACTCTTAAGAGTCCCTTGGACAGCAAAGAGATCAAACCAGTCAGTCTTAAAGGAAATCAACCCTGAATATTCATTAGAAGTACTGATGCTGAAGCTAAAGCTCCAATACTCTGGCCACCTGACACAAAGAACCAACTCACAGGAAAAGACCCTGATTCTGGGAAGGATTGAGGGCAGGAGAAGAAGGGGATGACAGAGGACAAGATGGTTGGATAGCATCACCGACTCAATGGACATGAGTTTGAGCAAACTCCAGAAAACAGTGAAGGACAGGGAAGCCTGGCCTGCTGCAGTTCATGGGATTGCTTAGTGTGAGACACAACTGGGCAACTAACACTTTCACTTTTCATAGTAAGATATGCTGGTAAAAATTCTCTCACCTTTTACACAGCTGAAAACTTTTTAAAATTTTATGTTTATCTTTGAAGGAAAATCTCACCAGATAGAGAATTCCAAGTTGACAGGTTTCTTGTTTTATATTATTTTCCACTTAGCAGTTTAACAATGTTGTTCCATTATTTTCTGGCTTCCATTATTTCTGTTGATATGTCAGAATTGCTCCTTTGATGGCAATGTGCCTCCTCCCTTTACTCCAGATGCTTTCACAATTTTCTCTCTCTGATTTAAAGAACTAGTGGGCACAATTCAAAGCAACCACAGACGCCAAAGAGTAGTGAGGGAATTCCTAAAGCAGATAGCCAGAGAAAGAGAATCTTATATTCTATTCACCTAAGACAAATTGAACCAACCTAAGATTTGAACTGCTAAGAAACAATTTTCAGTTTTTATCCAATCAACTAATTACCTGCTAAAACAGAAATGTCAACACTTTTTGAAGGAACACAGTTGAATTCAGAGATAATACAACACAACATTTCCAATGTCCAGGATACAATCCAAAATTACTTAACAGAAATAATAATCAATAGAGACAGATTCTGAGATGAATCCAAATATTGGAATTAGCAAACAAGTGATTATCATTACTATTATCAATGATGTAAAGTGAAAAATTATATGATAAATAAAATAGGTCTCCATAGAAAAATAGAAATAATAATAAAAAAGACCCAAATAAGAATTTTAGAACAAAATATAGTATCTGAAATTAAGTATCAAACCAGACAGATTTAACAGGAAAATGGACACAACTGAGAAAAGAGTAACCTTGAAGACAGATCAATAGAGTGCGTCCAATTTAAAGAACAGATTGAGAAAAATGAACACAGCCTTGGAGGCTTACTGAACAATATCAAATGGTCTAATATATGAGTAATTAAGAGTATCAGCAAAAAGAAACTGATTACAAAATTTCCCCAACTTAGCAAAAGACAGAAATACAGATCCAAAAAGTTCAGCAAATCCCAAGCAAGATAAATGTGAAGAACACGTCTAAGCAATATGACTGTCAAACTGCTGAAAACCAAAGATAAAGAGAGAATCCTGAAAACATTCAGAGAAAAGCGACACATTACATACAGGAAAAGAACACTTCAAATTACCAATGACTTCTTATCAGAGAATCCGACGCCAGAAGGCAGAAGAATAACATCTTTAGAGTGTGGACCAAAATTACCTGTCAAACCAGAACTCTGTAAACAGAGAAAATGTCCTTCAAAAATTAAGACAAAATAAAGACATCTTTAGATAAAAGAAAACTGAGAGCAAACATTCAATACAAGAAATGCAAAGGAAGTTCTCAGGTTGAAGAGAAACAATACTAGATACAGGAAGCACAGCTTTTCTGAAAGGAAAGATCATCAGAAATGGTAAGTATCTGGGTAAATAAAAAGACAATTTTCCTTTTAATTTCTTGGAAATAAGACTACTCAAAACAAAAGTTAAAACACTGTTTTGTAGGGTTGATAATTACATGTATGTAATACATGAGACAATTATAGCACAAAGGTAGGATAAGAGATGAATGGACACAAATGAATACATTTGAAATTGAAGCAGTGTTTTTACAACCCAACCCAATGGGTTGGTTCTCCATCGGGAAAAATATACATAGCATATACTAACAGGTATAATCTCTGAGGGGAGCTGAGCAAAAGCCAGGTTTGGGAGAGCAGGGAAATGATTTGAAAAGATTCACTAATATGTCCCTTCAATCATGGAAGTCTGGCTAAATCCATGGTGAAACTCAAGTCTTACATAGGAGATTCTAATGGGAAGAGAAGTAGGGACAAAAGCCTTGTTGTTTATTGGAAGCCTATGAATCCAAACTAGCAAGTGGCTTTGCTGACAGCATTAGATCAAAGAACAACAGGCCAAAATTCATGTTAGCACAATTAATTATTTGTACCTGTATTAGTCAGCTACTGCTACAGCTATGCTACTGTGTTTGGGAGGTCTCCAGGTCCTATGATTCACTATGAAGACTCACAGAAACCGGCGTAGAGCTGTACTCATTGCTATGATTTATTACAGTGAAAGGGTGCAGAGCACTATTAGGAAGTGAAAAGACCCTTGAGGAGAAGTCCAGTGGAAACTATGTTCAAGCTTCTAAGAGTCCTCTCCCAGGAGTCACACAGGAAGCACTTAATTACCCCAGCAACAAGTTGTGACAACACATGTGAAAGGCTGCCAACCAGGGAAGCTCAGAGAGGCTCAACACCCAGCATTTTTATTGTGAGCTGGCCATGGGGGCACTCTCTGCCTAGCACCTACCAAAATTCCAGACTTCCAGAGGGAAAGCAGGTGGTCAGCATTAACTGTATTGTTTGTAAGGTTTAGGCACAATTAATCATTCTTTTCAGTTAATAGTAGCTGTCCCCAAATCTAAGTTCCCAAAAGCCAGCCAAGGGCCAACCTTGAAAGCAGACCTTTTCAAGGATAGCAGCTTAGGCTTGCTATGTTAACTCTTTTCTATACAACTACATAACAAAGAACTAGAAAAGTCTCAGTATGTTAAAACAATGAACATTAATTTTCACTTGGTGGTGCTAGTTGGACTTCAGGTTTTGTACTGAGTTCCAAGTCTGTTCCACAGACCTTCATAATTCCAAGAACTGTGGCTTCTATAGTCATGTTCTTCTCATGGCAGGTGGCTGAAATAAGAGCAAGCTAAATCATGCAAACGCTTTTATGGTCTCTGCTTATATCACACCTCAACATTCTGTTTGCTAAAGTCAGTAATATAGCTAAGACCAACATTAGTGAGATGAGAAAATATCCATCTACTCTAATAGGGAGAAAAGGGTAGGAATGTACATATTCCTTACAGAGAGGTTTTAAATAATTGGGAAAAACAATCCAATCTACCACAGTACCTTAGGGATCTTGCCAAACTGAGGGCAAGAAAGGCTGGAAGCATCACCTGATCACCTTTGAGAATGATATTTTTTAGTTTGTTCATTAGTTTAGGCCCACACCTCTGCCCAAAGGAGCCTTAAAGCAGACAAGAAAGAACATGCGATTTTAGCAATATTCTATGCAAGCTCTTTAAAGTGAAGTGAGAGTGTCAGTCTCTCAGTCACATCCTGCTCTTTAAGACTCCATGGATTGCAGCCTGTCAGTCCATGGGATTCTCCAGGGGATCTTCCCAACCCAGGATCGAACCTAGGTCTCCCACACTGCAGGCAGATTCTTTACCATCTGAGCCACATGGAAGCCATGCACGCTCTTTAGCAAAATAATAATAAAATTAATAATAGCTAACATTAATGCACGCTTACCATATGTCAAGAGTATTATATGCATGATTTCATTTACCTCTTGGTTGATGTCATTATTATTCCCATGTTAGATATGAGGAAACAGAGGCCAAGAGACTTGCCCAAGGTCCTAAAGCTTGTAAGTGGTGAAGCCAGGATTTCAATCTAGGCAGCCCAGATCTAGAGCCTGTGCTTTTAACTAGTAAGACATTGTAAATGGAATGCTTTGGCACACATGCCAGATTACAGTGCTTCAGGAATGGAGTATAAAAGTGTGCCCCCAAACATGGAAGCACCACAAAACTTGCACATGATTCACAGGGGTTCCGGGAACTAAGATTTAATTTGTAACAACAGAAATTTTTATCCTACACTACTAAAATACAAAGAAAACTTGACTTTTTCCTCACAGCAACAAGTCAATATACTACAAAGTTCAACCGTTTAATTTCAATCTTATTTAAATTCAAATATTCCTTGTCTTTGAAGAACTGCTAATGAACACATTGCATTGCTCAAAATAACTGTTCAAAGTTGCTAAAACACCTTGCCTTTCTATTTTCTAGACTGGATAAACAAAATATCTGATACACGTACCATTTCCTTGATTTTGTAAAGTCCATGTTTTCGGTCAACAAAAATGATCACAGAAATTTTCCATTTTCACTAAATAAGTATATTCAAGACTGTGTTCAATAAGCAAATTAACAGCTAAGAAGTTTCTTCTTTATTAAGCGAGAATTCTATAGTGCAAATATACTTTTGTTACATGCAGAGTTGCTAGTCGCTCCCTCTATGGTTATGGAGCTGTGCATTTTAATTACAGACCTTCATTTCTCTTCGATTGTTTTTTGAGCTTAATGAACAATGAAAGTAGTGTACTGCTTATCAGAAATCACTAAGGACTGAATGTGAAAAGGCATGTTCCTGCAATAAGCAATAGTCTGCCAAGTGTCTCATTTGAAGATGAGTCAATACTGCTATAGGAGTTAAACTCTTGGGTCTGCCTGATAGAGTAGATTAAGAACCCACTGTGGGGAATTTAGAGGGTTCCCAATAACACAAAACACTTTCTAGATGTACTCAGGCTGTAAAATACAAGATATATGAGAGAACATTTCTATCTTCAAAAAAATACACCTACCGAAAACAAACTAAAGGTTGAAAATGAAAATTAAAAAATGGACATTGCCAAATGCCAACTATTTGAAAATAAGTTTGAAATGGTGAAGTATAATATCTTCATCCAAACATGAACAATGAGGAGATACACAGTGTATTTTTCCATAATGCCCAAGGCATTTGGAACTAAGGAAGAGCTACCCAGAGAAAGAGGAAGGTGCTTAGTTCAAGTGTTTTTTGTTTTTGTTTTTAAATAATTCCTCACTTTTTCTGCTAGTTTTCCAAGTACTTTGTCACTTATCTAAAAAGTGTGATTACTCTCATTTGTGAGAATTACAAAATCAGGAGCTCTAAATGGATTTATCAGATTCTCCAGAAGAGAGAACAGTGATACAATGGAGAGCAGGATCTGTGGCAATCTGCATTTACAGTAAAGCCAAATTTCAAGTATTTTAATGGAAAAAGAATCATATACATCTCTTTATAGTAAGTGTAAATATTTATCATATCAAATTATCCATATAATCTAATTTTAACAAATGAATTTTTCCCATGGGAAATATTTCAATATTATTAGAATGATTTTTAATAAAATTAAAGTTTCACTCTTAAGGATATTAGTTACTATATGAATCCTGCGTGGACTCAAGACTAAATGGCCAATCCTATTTTCAGTTATCACTTTAGATCTTATACTCTACTATTTGCTGTTAATGAAGATCTGGGGGGAAAAAGAAGTAATTTCTTAAACTCAACTTCAATTAATGAACAAAGTGCATATTTATTCATAAAAATCCATGAAAAAACTTAATATACAAGAGAAGATTTTCTTTTAAGGGGTAACACTCTTCAGAAAAACTCCCAAATGAGGTAAGGTATTCCTCCCAAGATGTCACAGCCAAAACCTAAGCACAGGAAAGTCCTTAAAGGACATCCAGGGCAAACTCCTACCCACTATGTAGAAATTCCTAGCACAGCATTTATAACAAGTAGTTTTCCAGAGTCTGCATGAATACGTTCAATGGCTGAAAGGTGAGGTTTATTATCCACAGTCCCGCCTGTGCTACTGCAGGTGAGCTCTGATTCCTGGAAAAGCTCTTGTTGATAAGTAGAAATGCATATTCTTAAAATTTCAAACCACTGAATCTAGTTCTAGCATCCATAAGCACCTCAAATTCCAATCCTTCTGTTCCCTAATTGGAAGTAGCTGAGAATACCACATCGAGAACATCACGGCAAGTGTTATCCCTCTACTCTGACTCAAAGAGAGCGTAGGAGGAGAGCAGAGACGTGACAGAGCAATGAAAAAGGAGATGGAAGACAACCAAACACTTGGTTTACAAGGATACTTTATGTTCAGATTCAGTGAACATAGATATGATCCAAGACTACAAAAGATAATGTGTGTATGCATGTGTATGTATGGATTTGTGTTTGTATATATGTGAGTATACACACATATATATATATATATACATACATATATGCACATATACAAGCTTCCCAAGAGACCTGGGTTTGATCCCCGGGTCAGGAAGATCCTCTGGAAAAGGAAAAGGCAACCCACTCCAGTAATCTTGGTTGGGATTTCCCATGGACAAAGAAGCCTGGTGGGTCCATGGGGTCACAAGAGTCAGACATGACTTAGCAACTAAATCATCACTACCACGTGTGAGTATATTGTTGATGCATGTGTGTAAAACGTAAGGTATGTGTATGAGAGTGTGTGAGTATATGTGTGTATGTATATATGTGTGAATATGTTTATATATGTGTGTGTGCACATGTACGTGTGTATAAAATTCCAAGTCAGCTAACAAGAAATTTTTCAAACTATGTTCAATGAGGAAATGCAAACATGGGTTTTTAGGATATTAGTTTTAACAAGAATACCAAATACACACAGCTGCTAAGCACTACAGGAGTTGTTGACAGACTGGAGAGGGTGAAAGGGATTCAATAACCTTATGTTTACATTACATTAAAATATGGCTATTTCAAAATGTCTAAATAATTAAACGTTAAGCCTATTATCTAGACATTTGCTATCAACTAGATGAAGAAATTCCCAATGCATAAATAAAAATCAACCAGATCACTCTACTGGTTTCTCTTTCCTCAAGTTTCTGACAGAATTCATGGCAGGGCAGGTACAGACAGCCATGCTGTACCTTCCTGACTGTGGGTCAGGATTTACCCTCCAGTCCCTCTCTCCACTCTGCCCATCTCTAAGTCTCAGAAAACTGAAAAGCAGCAACTCCTCATAAGAAGTGGGGTGCCTGGAGGTAAATCTGGCCCCCAGTGGCAAGATGTTCATCATTAAAGAAGAGCTCAAACATGCTGATTAGACTTCAAGATGAGAATGAGAACAAACATACAGAAAATTTTTCCTCAAACACAGAAACATAAGAAAAGAGTTTGTGGGTAAATTGTCAGGATATTGAGTTGGTAGAATGCAATCTAGAATTAACCAAATGTTACTAGATTTTATTCACCAAAAAAAAAAAAAAACTATATCTAATAAAGTAAAATAGTAAGCCTATACAAACAATTTTAGGTATCATAAAATTGGAAATGACTAACTATGTAATAGTAATTTTTGAAGTAATACATAAACCCATTCCAAATTGTATAATCTGGTAAAATACATACATTATTCATTGTGACCCATTAGCCAAATCTGGCACACCACCTGTCTGTAAAGTTTCGCTGGAACACTCACTTGTTGTCTATGCCTGTGTTCATGCTATAATATCAGCATTGAGAAGTTGTGACAGAGACTATTATGGCCTACAAAGCCTAAAATATTCACTGTTTGTTTAAGGGAAAGTTTGCAGACCCCTCCTCTATATAATCACGGATCTTAAAATAAGCATCTAGGCCACGACACTAAATCATGCTAGTTTCAAGCTTTACTTTCTTTATCATGTAGGTCTCTTTTGTTACAAACCATTACAATCCAACAAAAACAAAGAGTTGCAAAAATGCTCCAAGTGTTGTGAAGATATTTTACAGTTTGGAGAAATGAAACAATTGTTTTTCCTACCTGTTTTGTTGGTTCTTCCTACCTGTTTTCCTTCCTCTTCATCTGAAGAGTTACTGACATCAGGGACATTTCGGCTGGGTTTGTAAACTTTCAACTCCTCTTGTCCAGACCTGCTGTCTCTTTGGTCTGTTGTGCTTTCCTCATCACTTTCTGGGTTATTTTTCCATTCTTTCATCATTTCTAACACATTGGTTGGTCTCGCTGAAGAAAGTGTATTGCCCTAATATTAAATGACGAATTTTTGGTGTTATAAACAGTTAAAAAAAATGAAGACTATTACATATTTCAGTAATAAATCTCACAAATTCACTAAGTCACACGGAAAAATTATAATATTGAATAAATAGCAAAACTTCTGATGCCCTTTTGAGAATACTCCTTGAACTGACATGTCTCAGACCTCTTCACTAATACTTTTTACAATATACCAAAATTTAGGGGTGGGAGAATATTCAGTTTCAAAAGAATAATACAGCATGCTTGTGCAAAAGAACACTAGATAGGGCAAGTCCCGGGAATCCAAAGACCCCCTTACAGCTCTGTTCTTAGAAAATTGATAAGAAACTGAAAGAATGAAAGAAGTTATCCAAAGTCTACCGGGTCCAACACTAAGCGTAGCCTGTGTATATGTGTGTGTTAGTTGCTCAGTCATGTCCAACTCTGCAACCCCATAGACTGTAGCCCACCAGACTCCTCTGACCATGGAACTCTCCAGGCCAGAATACTGGAATGGGCTGCCATTCCCTTCTCTAGGGGATCTTCCCTGCCCAGGGATTGAACCTGGGTCTCCTGCATTGCAGGCAGATTCCTTACCCTCTGAGTTACCAGGAAAGCCTTTTGGGAAGGTCTACATAACATCAAAATGTCTAGGTAAAAAATCTGAGTTCAGCTAATTAGTCTGGTATTGTATCCAAGAATAAAGATGTTTGACTGGAAGATTTAGATATAATGTGATCATTTGATTATAATGTATTCTATGCACTGTTTAATTCCAGATGTGAGTAGCTCATACCAAAATTTACCACTTAATATTAGCTATATTTTTTTCAAATAAAATATTCCATCTAATGCCAGGAAATACATGAATGCAGTCTCACAGGGCTCCCACTAGACTAGTTATGCCTTAAATATTTTTGCTCCTAATGCAGACTAGTAGAGAAAGTCTGGACAAGAAGTTTGGATCACATTTAGATTAAAAACAGGAAGTTTAGGTGTGAGCACAACTGTGGTGTGATTCTAAATTAATTTGACGTGTGAATGGATTGGAGCATTAAGCAACAGGGATACAGAGTAGTATACAGCCAAGCGCTTTAAGGGCAGCCATCTGAGTACACTGTGGAGGATTTGCAGAGCTTAATAAATTCAGGGTTAAAGACACAGACAAATACAAAGCATGGAATAGTAGTAACTAAATGAGGATCATTATGCAATTCACTCCCTGTAGTTCTTCAACATTATCCTTTTTAAAGATCTATATTCCTACCACTTTCACAGCATCCTACTTTTGGTTGCACTTCTGCAGCCTCTACCCATTTACTCCCAGAATACCCTTACCATGCCTTCTGCCAACCCCTAGCCTACACTTCTTTCGAGGCTTGAGTTCTCTGTTAAGTATCCCAGAACTTCCAAAGATGTCACCAACTTAAATGAAGCACAGATGAAGACTCAGACCAAAAAGGAATTGAAATTGTTTAGAACAGTAGATAGTCTCAGAGGTCTCATCTGAATGATTTCTGATCTCCAGGGTTCTGTCAACAGCCCTGCTTTACCCCACTGATTCATCTGGCCTCTATTCTAACTTCCTGGCTTCATTGCAACCTTGAACACTAATCACAGTGTCCAGGCTCCTAGAATACCAGTACACACAACTTTGCCTTGAACTTCAATCTCTCATTAGAAAACAGAAATAATCTTACACATCTAGGTCTGTAATCCTAGTCCTCAACTGCCCTTCCCTGATAAACTCCACAAGTTAACTCTCTGGATCCACAGTAGTTATGATGGTGCTTACCCAACATTCCTGTCTTCAAAGCACATATTAGAATCTTGCCTCTCTACTTCTTTTGAGACATGACCATATGACTTGTTTTGATCAGTGAAAATGTGATTTGAAATAGTGCATATCACTTCTAGACAGAAACTTTGAAAGCTTGTGGTTTACATGTTCTCAATACCTGCATTAGTAACAATAGAAGCACAGAGACAGAGCTCCCTCAGCCTGGGTCCCTGAGTGAAGACAAAGGGAAACAGAACTTGCTTCCCTCCTCCAAGCCAATGTGCCATGGAAGGCGTCAAGAACACTGAGATTTGGGAGTCATTTGTTACCACAGCATAATCTAGCCTGTCCTGATATAGGTAGATAGAAGATTAAAATTTACATTCTGTGAGTCACCTCCAAAAAGCCCAAAAGAATGGGCTCATGGTACAATCAGCATACCCAACAAAACTGTAATTACTACAGAAATCATATGCAATCAGTACCATGTGATAGCCAATTTATTTAGGCAGTATTGGCTTTGCACAGCCCTGATACGCATGAATTTCAGTCATCATGAATTAGTTAAATAGTATCAGTCACCCAGCAACACAGTTCAAATTTTAGTCACTATGGTACAATTACTATCATTGCATAAAGTTCAAACTTCACTGTGAGCTCTTCAATACACAATCACCATGTAATTACAGATATGCATCACGGCCAGTGACCAGTCATGTCTATTGGTGACTGGACACCATCCATCTGCTACTCAGTTCACACAAAGACAGCAATGTGTACAGTTGTGTTGCCTCTTTGTCTCCCAGGTAATTTGCCAACAAAGATGAAACTGCAACAAAGAAACTAAAGTGATAATACTGGAAGTAAAATCTGAATCAAATGTCAATGGAGTAACAGAAGAAATAGCTGACCATGAGAATGTTGACACTGTCACTGAAAGAATCCAGATGTGCAACCAAAGGAACTTAGTAAGGCAAACTTAGCAGCATAAATGAGGAAGGATGAAGATACTTCAGAGAATATGGTGCCCACAAAAAACAAATTTAAAGAACTTTCAGAGATATTTCAGGACACTGGAATGACAAAGGATACCATGTTACAAGTTAATCCAAGCTTGTAAAACACTATGACAATTTGCCAAGGCATAAAAAAGATATTTCCCTTTGTATTATAAGAAGGTAAGCATCCTTTAAACTAATCTTGATAAGTTTTTAACCAAAAAATAAGAAACTTTAATTCTCAATATTTCTAATGTTTTAAATTACACTGCAAAAAAAATAGCTTTACTTTTGTCTCATTCCCTGTATTTATTTATAACTAACAGGGAGTTTTTTAATATTTAAAAAAAATTTTTAAAGGCATGGATCATAATTTTTCCCATTGATTTTAAAATCATTTTTCACAGCTTCAATATACACTATTTTTATGGTTCTGCACTACTGTGTAAAGCAAAAACTACCTGTACTATCTTGAACCTGCATTTCTAACAATCTTTCAAACACTTGGTTTACATATATATATATATATATATACACACACACACACACACACACACACACACACACACACACAAGAGCTTGGTGACTAACATGCTGTAAGTCTAAAGTAGAGGACCTTTGTGTTCAAAGAAATGATCCTATTTCTTGTTTCAAAGAGACTGGGGAAAAGAGCAAAAGATCCAGAAGAGGAATATTATCCCCTCAAAAACACTACTATTTATAAAATTTTAACTATTTGCTTCCTATATTTGCTTGTGATAGCAAACAGGGCACAAACAGTGGTATGGACTCCACACTTTCCCTCTTGTCTAAAGTCCCTCCAATAACTTACTAGACACCCTGCTTCCTGGTTCCTAGCAGTTGAAGGAGAAACTGCATCAAATACTTGCACTGATCAGATGAATAAGTGGCCCAGGGCTGAGTGTCATGAGCCTTCTAGGCTGAAGAGAAATTATACATGAATCAACCAAATGAAAATTGGTATAATTTTAGGGTAGACACTGCAGATTGTGGAGATACCTCACCATCAGAACAGTAACTTCTGAACTCCCCTTATTGGCTGTGTTCAGGGAGTCACACCCCGAACTCATCAACCATGAAACAGCGAATGGCAGGAACGCAGCAGTAATAGGCTGATAATCTGAGGCTATCATAAGTAGAAAACCAACCTTTTGGTTAACAAATTTCTACTTGTTTAACTAACATCTTGAGATTATTTTATTTCGAAAAGCTAGAAAGCTGAACACTCATAGAGGAGAAGTTTGGTCAAATACTAATATTTGGACTTAATACCTGAGTAGGCAGGTCCTACAAATAGAGATCCAAGCATACATCCTCATCTAACAAAATTTGCCTTTTCAAGGATAGAGCCTATTAGTATTTTGTAAATAATAAATATTTAATACATATTTTTAAATGAATGAATAATATGTATGAGTTGGTATAAGATGGTATAAAACATAAAATAAGCTAAGCTAAAAGGAAACATTCTGGGACTTCATAGTCTTTATTTTCTACTTTTCATAAATAGCTAGAACACTTAACTGAGGGATAAAATTTTTTCAATAGGAAAAAGGAATGCTGCTGCTGCTTAACTGCTCAGTTGTGTCTGACTCCTTGCAACCCTATGCACTGTAAACTGCGAGGCTTCTCTGTCCATGGGATCCTCCAGGCGAGAATACTGGAGTAGATTGCCATTCCCTTCTCCAGGAGATCTTCCCAACCCAGGGATGAGCCCAGGTCCTCCCACATTTCAGGCAGATTCTTTACCACCAGGAAAATGGAACAGTCACTTTATAAAAAAGCACATAAAAGGATGCTCAACTTTATAAAATTAATAAAATCCAAATCAAAACAATGAGTTACCAATTTATACCTAATAGATGGACATAAATTTAAGTTTGATGATTCTCTTGGTGAGGGTGTAGGGAAACACGTTTCTCATTTACTTGCTTTTTATGGGAGGATTAGTCAGTTATAAACCATCAAAATGTGTAAAGCACACTCTCAGAGATCAGCAGTTCAACTTTTAAGAATTTATCCTATATGCTGACACAGTATACAAACGTATATTTACAAGAACATTTTTTGCACCATTTTTTGTAATAGAAAAGGCCTTAAACAGTTTAAATATTTCATATTCAGAAAGGAAAAATAATAGAAATAAATAATAAAATTAAAAATAATAGTTTTATATAAAATTATAAAATAATCCATGGTTTTTGATACAATGCTGCTTTTTTAAAAAAAAATAAGGAAATCATCCCAAAATACATCCGATAAAAAAGAAAAGTTTGTGTAATATAAATTCATTTGTGAAAAGTGGATACCCAAAAATATACAGAATGTATTTAAAAGAACACATAAGAGACTTAACAGTGGTTATCTTTAATAAGAGGGAATGAGGGAATAGAGGGAGGAAGTTATTTTTCCTGCTTTGTTTACCATTCAAATCATTTACCAAGGGTAATGGCAACTATTTGGAGAAGGCAATGGCAACCCATTCCAGCATTCTTGCCTGGAAAATCCCATGGACAGAGGAGCCTGGTAGGCTGCTGTCCATGGGGTCGCTAAGAGTCGGGCACGACTGAACGACTTCACTTTCACTTTTCACTTTCATGCATTGGAGAAGGAAATGGGAACCCACTCCAGTATTCTTGCCTGGAGAATCCCAGGGACAGAGGAGCCTAGTGGGCTGCCGTCTATGGGGTCGCACAGAGTCGGACATGACTGAAGCGACTTAGCAGTAGCAGCAATGGCAACTATTATACGACTAATAATTAATATAAATTATATGGGAAAGAAATAATGTAAGTCATAGGACTGATGGCACCCAAAATCACTAAACATGCCCTAATGGGTCTCAGTGAGTCCAAGGCAGCAGTGGAGAAAGGTAATAATGGATCACTAAAGTAAGCAAGGGAGAAGGCGATGGCAGCCCACTCCAGCACTCTTGCCTGGAAAATCCCATGGACGGAGGAGCCTGGTAGGCTGCAGTCCATGGGGTTGCTAAGAGTCGGACACAACTGAGCGACTTCCCTCCCTTTCACTTTTCTTTCACACATTGGAGAAGGAAATGGAAACCCACTCCAGTGTTCTTGCTTGGAGAATCCCAGGCACAGGGGAGTCTGGGTGGGCTTCCGTTTATGGGGTCACACAGAGTTGGACACGACTGAAGTGACTTAGCAGCAGCAGCAGCAAAGTAAGCAAGTACACCACTTAAAAGCTTTTCCTAACAGTCACCTCAGTGATTTTGTTTTCACAAGCAGAACAAATAATGAAAATAGACAAGGTTGGTGTTGATACTCCTGTTCTTTAAAAGGAAACAGCCTGAGAAATTGAGTAATTTACCCTTATACCAAAAGTGCGTTTCCAATTGTCTGCCAAGAATTTCTAGCTAGAGGTGCTGCTGAGCCTTCAATACTGTAATGTATACTTGAAAGCTGCTAAAAGGATAGATCTTTAAAGTTTCTATCACAATAAAAACATTAATCTATGCGACGTGATGGATGTATTAACTAAACTTATTGTGATTAGCATTTCATAATATATATATAAAATCATTGTTGTACATCTTAAATTTATATAATGTTATATGTCAATTATATCTCAATAAAGCTAGAAAAATGAAAACAGACTCAATATATTCCAAACCAACATTCTTCAGACTGGAGTATGTAGTGTGTACCTGCCCGTATAAGAAGACTTCATATGGCCTGTGGGGGCAGGGACAGTTTGCAGGGAATCAGTTTCAAGACCCTCAATTTCTAATGATCTTTTTTTTTCATAAGACACCTGCTTGAGCAAGGATATGCAGTAATTCTTTTCATGTTCTCTTCTTAAGTCACCTTCTTATAATGCTTATTACTGTACATATATTTACTTGTGTATGTGACAAAGGCTTACATCTAAAATATGTAACCAACTCCTATAAATCAATACATTTTAAAAAGAAATAGAAAATGGGAGAAAGACTTGAACAGATATTTTGTAAAAAAAAAAAAAAAAAGATATTCAAAGACCAATGAGCATAAATAAATAAATTAGCATAAACATGAAACATGACCAATTTCATTTGTCATTTGGGAAACACAGATTAAAACCACAATGAGATACCATTATATATCTACCAAAGTATCTAAATTAAAAATACTAACAATACCAAGCTACGAACAAAGCTGGTGGAGGTGATGGAATTCCAGTTGAGCTATTTCAAATCCTGAAAGATGATGCTGTGAAAGTGCTGCACTCAATATGCCAGCAAATTTGGAAAACTCAGCAGTGGCCACAGGACTGGAAAAGGTCAGTTTTCATTCCAATCCCAAAGAAAGGCAATGCCAAAGAATGCTCAAACTACCGCACAATTGCACTCATCTCACATGCTAGTAAAGTAACGCTCAAAATTCTCCAAGCCAGGCTTCAGCAATACGTGAACCGTGAACTCCCTGATGTTCAAGCTGGTTTTAGAAAAGGCAGAGGAACCAGAGATCAAATTGCCAACATCTGGATCATGCAAAAAGCAAGAGAGTTCCAAAAAGACATCTATTTCTGCTTTATTGACTATGCCAAAGCCTTTGACTGTATGGATCACAATAAACTGTGGAAAATTCTGAAAGAGATGGGAATACCAGACCACCTAACCTGCCTCTTGAGAAATCTGTATGCAGGTCAGGAAGCAACAGTTAGAACTGGACATGGAACAACAGACTGGTTCCAAATAGGAAAAGGAGTACATCAAGGCTGTATATTGTCACCCTGCTTATTTAACTTATATGCAGAGTACATCATGAGAAACGCTGGGCTGGAAGAAGCACAAGCTGGAATCAAGGTTGCCGGGGGAAATATCAATAACCTCAGATATGCAGATGACACGACCCTTATGGCAGTAAGTGAAGAGGAGCTAAAAAGCCTCTTGATGAAAGTGAAAGAGGAGAGTAAGGCGTAAAGCTCAACATTCAGAAAACGAAGATCATGGCATCTGGTCCCATCACTTCATGGGAAATAGATGGGGAAACAGTAGAAACAGTGTCAGACTTTATGTTTTTGGTCTCCAAAATCACTGCAGATGGTGACTGCAGCCATGAAATTAAAAGACACTTACTCCTTGGAAGAAAAATTATGACCAACCTAGATAGTATATTCAAAAGCAGAGACATTACTTTGCCAACAAAGGTCCGTCTAGTCAAGGCTATGGTTTTTCCTGTGGTCATGTATGGATGTGAGAGTTGGACTGTGAAGAAAGCTGAGCACTGAAGAACTAATGCTTTTGAACTGTGTTGTTGGAGAAGACTCTTGAGAGTCCCTTGGACTGCAAGGAGATCCAACCAGTCCATTCTGAAGGAGATCAAACCTGGGATTTCTTTGGAAGGAATGATGCTAAAGCTGAAGTTCCAGTACTTTGGCCACCTCATGCGAAGAGTTGACTCATTAGAAAAGACTCTGATGCTGGGAGGGATTGGGGGCAAGAGGAGAAGGGGATTACAGAGGATGAGATGGCTGAATGGCATCATGGACTCGATGGACGTGAGTCTGAGTGAACTCTGGGAGATGGTGATGGACAGGGAGGCCTGGCGTGCTGCGATTCATGGGGTTGCAAAGAGTCGGACACAACTGAGCGACTGAACTGAACAATACCAAGCACTGGAGAGGATGGGGAGCAACACTAGAACTCTCACACCATTACTGGTGAGTGGCACAAAGTGAACTTAGGAAAAAGGAATGAAAGAACTTTCTGGTGGGGGTAGAAATATTCTGTATTTTGTTCTGGGCAGTGGTTACACAAAAGTATACATGTATAAAAATTCATCAGCTAAACTCTTAAAATCTGTCTATTTTATAGTAAGTAAATTATATCTTAACAAAACTATGATTACTTTAAAAATAAATTTCATAGCTTCATAGATATTATTACATGTGGCTCAACCATTTCACAGTTGTAAAATATTCCATTGTCAGACTATGCTGTGTTTTCATTACCATTCAGTTCTAGAAATTAAAAACTTTTTCTCATTAGGATCTACTTTTTTAACCCATGTCTTATCTAGAAGCATGTGATTTAATTTCCAAATATATGCAGTATTTAATCTCATTTTGATTAACTTTCAACTTAATTGTGTATTGTTAGAGAACATAATCTGTGAAATTTATTAAGGCTTGCTTCCTTCCTGGTTAGATTAATTCTGGTAAATGTTCTTTCCATGTGTGGTTAAGAAAAATGTATATTCCTTAATTGTTAGATGCACAATTGTATGTGTCCACCAAAATAAGCTTGTTAATTGTATTGTTAAATATCCTTACTTCTGTTTTCATATGTTTCACATATTAGTAATTGAGAGAAGTGCATTAAAATCTCCCACTATAGTGGTGAATTTGCCAATTTCTCCATAGAACTTTGTCAATTTGTGATACATATTTTTGAGATTACCTTATTAGTTGCATGTGTTTAAACTTATACATTTTGTTTGGATTGAACTGTTATCATTACACAGTAATCTTCAGTATCTCTAATGATGATGATTTGTTTGTAGCAAGGTAGATTTAATTAATATTAATTCAGTTACTTAGGCTTTTTTTGGTTAGTATTTGCCTAGTGTGTTCTTTTCCACTCTTTTTCTTTCAATATTTCTGTGCCCTTATGCTTCAAATGTGCTTCCTGTAAAATAGCACTTAGCTAGAAATTTAAAAATTCAACCTGACATTATGTCTTTTAACAGGTACTTCTAACCTATTAACTTATTTGAAATTGTTTCTACTATTCAAGTTTATTACAACTTGTCCCACTCTATACTTTTTTTTTTAATCCTTTACAGCTTTGAAAATCTGTTGTCTACATCTTCCAGTTTAGCCTCCTCTGATGTAACAATGTTCTCTCTCCTTTCTCAATGCTTATCATGTGTATATTATCTCACATTTTAAATCTGGGTTATTATCAATATACTGTGTCCTCTTCTTTGGTCTTTCTCTCCTTTTTTCTTTGGACACCAACAGACTTTACCAAGGTATTTCAAGACTCTTGGTACACACAGCTCTTACAGTGTCTACTGAGTTTCTCTGACCTATTTAACTATTTCTACAAGTGTTTTAAATCTATGACTTATGTGGCAAACCTGAGGCTTTGTATACTTAACAATATTTTTTATCATTGCCTTTCATTTGAATGACAATGTCAATGGATGTAAAATTCTAAGTTTAAATGTTTTTCCTTTAATACGTTTAGAATTATTACTCCATTTAAACGTGCATCCAATAATGCTGCTAAAAAGTAAGATGTCAAGGTTATTCTTGCTCTTTTTATGATATTGCTCTTTCTCTCTGGGAACATTGAGAATTTTCTGTTTTTGATGTTCTTAGATCTTATTATGTCTATTTTGTCAGTTTTTCCTTCTCTCTCCTATCTGGTAGTCTATCATTATTTAAAGCTGAAGTCTTTCTGATGAATTATCTCTATTATTTTTAAAACATTTCCTTCTGCTCATTTTCACTTTTTTGCCTGAGATTACTATTATATGAATCTTGTAACTTTTACTTTCAGCTCCACATAGCTTCATTTTTGCTTAAGTTTTCAGTATGTTTATCTTCATCCATTCCCTTCTATAAAGTTCTATTAAAGTTACATAATTTGATCATCTAGTTTTTTTAATTCACTCTTCATTTGCACCCACTTCACTGCTTATCCTATGTAACTGCATCTCTGTCAACTATTACACCTAAATGGTTCTACTTGGTTCTCTTTTCCCATTTCATTGCTTGCTTCATGTTATTAACACCTTCACTTATCTCTTTTAGGATGTTCACTTTGTTGACTTCTAAAGTCTGGGTCTGCCTAGTCTAAACTCTCTTAACGGTGTGTGAAATATGGCCTGTGAGCTCACACTCCTTGGGGAGTACTAGCTCCTCAGGAAAACAGACCAGAACCAGATCTTCAGTGCCAGGAGCTCAAAATTCCAGGCACCAAAAATCTGCCCCCACCAAGAAACTCCTCAATTCAGGATTTCATAACCTTCTCTTCCAAGGAGAAGTCACCTTAGGAGGAGGCACTTCTAAAACTATAATCTACCTATCCTAGGGGGTGGAGGCCAACAGGTAAGTCATTGGTTTAGACCCACTAGTTTCCACCCATTTTCCTTAGCTTCTCACTCAAGCAGGGCATTAGCACTGCTCTGATTTTATTACTTCTGATCCCTGTGAGAGAACAGGCACCAGTGTCCCAAAGCAAAGAGCGAGGCAAAGGGGGAACTTGGGTTGTCTCTGTCTTCCTATTTTTACTTCCTGCCCAGGTTGTAGTCTCACTCACCATACATGCCATCTCCAAATAGCCCTTTCTCTTCCTGGGGTATCACTATTCTCTGAATCCTGTTATCATGAGGTTTCTCTCTAAAGTTACTCTAGGGTTAATCCTCAGAAAAGATGCAGTTGTTCAGTTGCTCAGCTATGTCCAACTCTTTGCAGCCCCATGGACTGCAGCATGCCAAGCTTCCCTGTCCTTCACCATCTCCTGGAGCTTGCTCAAACTCATGTCCATTGAGTTGGTGATGCCATCCAACCATCTTGTCCTCTGCTGTCCCCTTCTCCTCCTGCCTTCAATCTTTCCCAGCATCAGGGTCTTTTCAAATGAGTCAGTTCTTTGCATCAGGAGGCCAAAGGATTGGAGCTTCAGCTTCAGCACCAGTCTTTCCAATGAATATTCAGCAGTGATTTCCTTTAGGATTGACTGGTTTGATTTCCTTGCAGTCCAAAGGAGTCTCAATAGTCTTCTCCAACAACACAGTTCAAAAGCATCAATTCTTCGGCACTCAGCTTTCTTTATAGTCCAACTCTCACATCCATATGTGACTACTGGAAAAATCATAGTTTTGACTAGATGGACCTTTGTTGGCAAAGTAATGTCTTTGCTTTTTAATATGCTGTCTAGGTAGGTCACAGCTTTTCTTCCAAGGAGCAAGTGTCTTTTAATTTCATGGCTGCAGTCACCACCATCTGCAGTGATTTTGGAGCCCAACAAAATAAAGTATGTCACTGTTTCCACTGTTTTCCCATCTATTTTCCATGAAGTGATGGGAATGGATGCCATGATCTTAGTTTTCTGAATGTTGAGTTTTAAGCCAGCTTTTTCACTCTCCTTTTTCACCTTCATCAAGAAGCTCTTTAGTTCCTCTTCACTTTCTGCCATTAAAGTGTTAAAGTGGTATCATCTGCGTTTCTGAGGTTGTTACTATTTCCCCCAGCAATCTTGATTCCAGTTTGTGATTCATCCAGCCTGGCATTTCATGTGATGTACTCTGCACAGAAGTTAAATAAGCAGGGTGACAATTTACAGCCTTAATGTACTCCTTTCCCAATTTTGAACCAGTCTATTGTTCCACGTCCATTTCTAACTGTTGCTTCTTGTCCTGCATACAAGTTTCTCACTTAAGTAGCTTTTATAATCCACTAAAAGGAGTAATAGCTCTCTTCTTAAAAACCTAATAGTACTACTACTACTTACTTTATATAAATACATGTTTTATATATTAAATATAGTATATAATATACATATAATATAAATATAAGTATTAATAATATTTAGAGAACATTTACATATTTTATAGTGTATATTTTATTACATACCACATATAATATATAGAATACATTTTTATATGCTTATTTTAAATATATATATATTAAGTGAAGTGAAACTTGTTCAGTCATGTCTGACTCTTTGTGACCCCCATAGACTGTAGCCCACCAGTCTTCTCTACCCATGAGGTTTCCCAGGCAAGAATACTGGAGTGGGTTGCCATTTCCTTCTCCAGGGGATCTTCACGACCCAGGGATTAAACCCAGGTCTCCTGTATTGCAGGCAGACTTTTGCACACACACATATCAAATATGCATTCTCTGCCTGTGTTTTTTCTTTAATCCCTCCACTAGGGTGTGGGAAACTTGTAGGAAAGGACTATGCCAGACTCATCTTTGTGTCCTCCACAGTACATAGTAGTTATTCAATAAATATTTGTTTGAATTATTAAGTATGTACCAATCATTGAATATTGAATAAATGCCCAAGGTTCCTGGTTCATGAGGTTCTTTTTAACATAATTAAAAAAAAAAAAAACTTCATTAAAGAGATCTTTAAAATCATATTCATATACATAAGATAACTCATAATTTAAGAGTAACTAAATATAGTAATATAAAGGTTAGAGCCTTAATATATTTAGGATGAAAATATATGGTAGCAAAAAAACACCCAATAATTAGTTAGGTATCAGAAAATTTCAATTCTTTTACATAAAGTGCACAGGCTAAAGGTCAAAAGCTAATGACTAAAACCTGAATAACAATTTGTAAATTAGTGAACAAAGACCTGTTCATTCATAGGAAAGAGTGTTCTGAAATTAGACCCTACACTTCATTATAAGAGCTTTGTAAAGTGTGACTATAAAGCAAAGTACACTGTAATTTGTGGTGAATTACTCAAGGGAGAGACTGTTTTAATCATCTTTGCACCCATATAGTGCCTTATGAATTAAAAAAACACTTGTTAAAATCAACATAGACATTTAAATGACGGTTGTCCCATTTACAATAAGCCACTCTGCAAGACGGACACACTATAATAATAATTTCCTTCTTTCAAAGAGCATGCAATTGTTCTCTACTATCTATGGCAGGAAGTTAAAACTCTTTAGTCTGGGATTCAAGGGCCCTCACAATTTTCCTTCCTTTTCTAAAAGTCTCATTTCCCACTTGTTTCCTGCAGGCATCTTATCTGCCAGTCAAATTAAACTTCCTGATTTCACACTCGCTTGCCTCTGTACCTCTCTGGTCATTTGGCAATCTCTTATGCCATTTATCATTTTCTTCCTTGCATTGTATCTTATACATAGCTTGTTTCCCTTTTATATTGTAAATTCCTCATGTCAGAGACTGGGTCCTATATATCTTTAACTGAATTTTATTGCCTAGCACAAGGCATGGTACATGGCAGGCACACACACAAAAATCTATTGAAGGAATTGTTGAATAATACCAACAGAGCTCAAATCTGGAAACTGCTTTTTGACAAGCCATAGAAGAAAAATGTTTCATTAATTTATAGCAAGGTTCTTAAATATAGCAGGCATTGAAAGTACGAGGGAAACTTGTTAAACATGCAAATTCTTGGTGTTAGTTGTTATCAGGGGATTGAATACCAAGGGGCAACTATAACTATCTAACAAGGAATGAACTCCTGAACTATTATTGAGAATAAAGAGGGCAAAAAGGTAGAAAAAGAAAAAGAGGGTAACAGGCACACTGCTGGCAATGGATGTCATCATCAAACCCTCCCTTTGTAGGGAAGTCATTTATTGGCTGTTTTTCCTTGCATCTGACCTTGGACTTTTGAAATCAGGATGACAATATCTGTTTAAGACCCATTCATTTAAATGTACATAGGGAAACAATGATTATTTTTCTCAGAATACTTTTCAGATACGTACTGTATTTCAAAATGCATGATATATAGACTAAACCATGGAGACTTTTTATCCAATAAAGCTCTTTGAAAAGAATGTCACTATTCGTCCGGTATTGGAAGATAAGCTCTGGTTACAAAGCGGTAAGGCACTGAGAGAACTAACATGTCCTCTTTAGATTATTTCAAACAGAGGACATGAATTACAGGAAGCGAGACTTCAAGTGGTTAAGAAGAAAAGAGTTTTGCCTTTCAGAAGTTTACAAAATGCCAGTATTCTAAACTTCATATACTAAACTCCTCAGGATAGTCCGATATAGTACACGCTATCTGTCACTTCTCTATCCATTTGGCAAGGACTACATAGAGACAAATTGTTACAGAGGCTCAAAAATGGAGACTTCTGGAAAAATGACCAAAGCCAGAAATAAAGTTTCACTAATTAGAAAACAAATAATTAAATGGCCAAACCCGAATGTTGTGTGATGCTGAAAAGAGATAGATTTCTAAAGCACACCATCTGTTTTACAGTTTTTTTATTTTGCTCTACTACAAATCTACTCAGTTGTTTTGCAATGATCTAGCTGCTAACTCATTTGCACAATTACTTTAGGCCAGAAATACTTATTGCACAGAATCATTTGAGAGTTCAACACATTCATAGAAGAGGGCAGTTATAAACCGTTTTTGAGTGAAGGCAATTTTTTAGCCCTTAAAGAAAAAGAATTATTCCAATAAATGATTAGAAATTCCCAAAGGAAAATCACAGTGGTATCACTATAAATTTATGGTATCTAAAATCTATCAAGGACTCCAGGGTCACCATCAACTCCTCTGTTGGCCATTCTAATGAAAACTCACTCTCATCTTGACCTCTAGGCAACATTTATCTGGGGGCTGACTGTTCTTGCTTTCTTAAACACTTTTCTCACTCAACTTCCTTGGCACTACCCTCCTAACTTTCCTCTTTCCTCATTAGCTATTCCTTTTCAGCCTCCATTGCTAGCTTCTACTCTTCTAAATGTTGCAGTGTCTAAAGGTAGACTGCTGAGGCCTCTTGTCCTTTCTATCTGCATTTTCTTCCTAATTCATCTCTTCAACACAGTGGCTTTATATGGCATCTGTATACTCAGGATTCACAGATTTATATCTCCAGTTCATTCTTCTCCAGTTCCAGGCTCATAGTTTTGATGATCTATTGGAAATCTCCACTTGAATGAGACATAGGCATCTCAAATTTATCAAGTCCAATGTGGAACTCTTGACTCACCACTCTTCCTCCAGGAAAAAAATGTATCTCCTGCAGTCTTCCACATCTCGGTAAATGGCACTACCATCCAACCAGTCATTAAAGCAAAATCTAAAATTCATCCTTGATTCCTCCCTTATCCTCATCCCTTATCTAATCCATCATCAAGTACTAACAAATATATCTAAAAACATATCACATTTATTTCTCTTCAATTCTATTGCTACCACCTTGTCCAAGCCACCATCATTTCTCAACAGTACTACTGCAATATAAGCATGTCATGCATCTCCAGTACCTAACGCGGCGTCTAGTAAGTAAAAGATGCAAAATATTCCTATGTCTCTGGAATCTCCAGTTTCCATTCTCAGGCATTTTCTGACATACCTACAGACTTATTCGTTTACTGAATCATCTACTCATTCAGTCATTATTTACTGAGTACTGTACTAATTGGTATTAGGCTTAACTGCACATTTCACAGTATCTCAAAGATGACAGTCATTTGTTTCCTGTTCATCTAAAAACGTCTGGAGGAAGGCAGTCAAGGGCTGGTGTGGCAGCTCTATATGCTAAGCGCCCTGGTTCCTAGAATTGTGTTGCTCTGCTATCCTGTTTATATTCCACTTTATTATCTAATATGGCTACTCAGACTCCATCCATCACAGCTGCACTGCAGTCACTAGAAAAGAAGGTGGATGTGAGGAATGCCGTACTCCTTCCATTTAAGGGCACTTCCCAGAGATTACTCTTACCTGCACTTAGATCTCATTGACCAGCACTGTAACTAGCAAAGATAGGGGATAACTAGTAAAGAAGACTAGATAAGAATGTTACCAGTGAAAAGTCAGGATCTTCATGACCAAAGAAGAAAGAGAGAATAATTATTGAGAGGTAGTAGCATCCTCTTCCAAAGTTCCTGTTGTGACCAGGAAATGTTCTGGGTACAGGGATACAAAAATCACTTAAGACATAGGGTTACTGCTCAAGGCATTAGTGTAATGGGGGAAATAGATATGCAAATGAATAATGACAAGATTTCAAGCCAGGCAACAGCCACTGTTAGAAGACCTTGGCTTTTCTGAGTCCCTGTAGATTCTCTGCATCCAAAGAGCTGAAAGAGAAGTAGACAGTTCCAGTGCTTTACATCACTAAACTATACAGACTGCTTCAACAGTCCACATCTTTAATAAAGGATATTTCTTAGCTCTATTCTACTGGACTTGATACAATAGAAAAGTTCATTTAAACCTCTATAAACACATATAAACAACTGTGGTAGTAATTTTAACAGTTTGAAAATACCCATTTCAGAAATGTGTCAGCACTCAATAATTTTTTTAACTTGTCAGAAGATGAAACTAAATGACTGTTTTAAGACTATATATAGGTTATAAGGCCAGATGAAAAGAAATAAGCAATGATAGCATGCCAAAATTTTTTTTAAAAGGCAGTAGTACTGAAACTTACTGTTAACCACTGGTTATCTAGCAGCTCCTTAGCTGTGATTCTGTGAGCAGGGTCTACTTTCATAAGTTGCTTCAAAACACTTTTAGCTGCAAATAAAGGAAAAAATCCTATCTTATATATCCTGACTATAATTAATATCACATATTTTCCAATTTTAGGATTAGGTCTGTATGACACGAAGGAAACATATTAGTTATAGAATAAATATCATCAGTACATATGGCTAATACTAAATAAAGTTTAAGGCCGAAAGTGAGGTTTTATTGACTGAATTACCTGGTTTATAGTCTTCAGTAAAAATAAACGATTTGATCAGAAAATTTCCTCTTCAATGTTTAGTATACATTTTCTGTTTTTGTTTAAAGTTTCAACTATAAAAGTCACAGTGAAGATAGCACTATTTCCACAAGTAAATAGTTTTTATTTCTACAAGTAAATTTAACAGCTACTCAGAGATTTAAAGTATCTAAATTACTGGCTGGCTTTCTTATATTATGCATATTTGCTTTAATAAATAATAAAACATCTATACTTACCACAATCACTTATGGAATTCCAGACTGAATTTTTAAAATGTAGTTCCCCCTTTTTTATCAATTCAAAAAGCTTCTCTTCTGAGCTTGCCATAAAGGGTGCTTTTCCACATAATCTACAGCAAAGGCAATCATTCTGTTTAGTTTCTTTTGAACAATCAAAATAAGGCTATTAAAAATTAAGTTTCCATAGGACTTGAAAGCAGTGGTGCTTCATATTTAAGTAAAGGAGAGGAAGAGGTGGGAACTTCTCTGGATGTAGAAATGGAAAAAAAGGGGTTTGGGGAGATTAGTGCTAGGCTCTTGTATCCGTTGGAACTTCCACATGTGCAAAGCTCTTCCAGGTGGCGAAACACTAAGCTTAAATGGGGTTAAAATACAAAAAGGTGTGTGAGTTTAGGTGCACAGTAATAGTGGTGTATAACAGAGGAGAAACACTTCAATGTGAGCAAGGGTAAGGTTATGCCTTAAGGTACACTGGACTTAGATACACCGAGTCATCACAGTCTAATGAGATTACTTCTTCTAGTGACAATGGAAGAATTTTATCCATAGTAAAATGTTACACAAAGACTGGTGATGATGGTAAGAATGATCGTGGGGCCTACTGGCTCTGAGTCAAAATAAAAAATCCATTAAAATAGCCACAACTCTTCAAAAATTATATACAAAATGAAGAAAATCTGAAGGCAGAAAACCAGATGATGAATTTGACCCTTCAGTCTGGAAGTGTGAAAGCTGAGTACATGTAACAATCAGTGTCAGTAAAGCCATGAGTAGTGTGTATACAGTAAGCATGGACTTATTATAAATTCAGTAGTACAGGACTATGAGTCTTTAGAACCTTTTAAAGGAAGTACTATGCTATACTTTACAAAGAGCATGGCAAGCCTATGCATCAGTAGGTGATCCAGTCCAAAACTATGTGCTTAAAAGTTGCAAATGTTAGCCATCATCTTTATTGTCAATCCCAACATCTGAGGGCAATTCCGTAGACAACAACCAGATTCTCCCAATGACAACCAGACAGAAGTTGGACCTGGACTCATCACAGAGGCAATTCTAACTCTCTATGTCTATTCTTCAGCTCTCAGGATTATATTTTTCCACTTTATTACTGAAAGAATAAAATGGCATAAGTCCATTACACTTTCCAAATGCTGGTCTGTTATGTACATAAGGAAGTTTTCTAGGTCTCTTAACAGATTTTTACTGATTTTTTTAAGTTACATTTCTCTTAAGTTTCTTTAAAAATCTTTCCCATTAGTATTTTTTGAGTAAGTTTGCTGCTGTTGCTGCTGCTGCTACTGCTAAGTCGCTTCAGTCGTGTCCGACTCTGTGCGGCCCCATAGACGGCAGCCCACCAGGCTCCCCCGTCCCTGGGATTCTCCTGGCAAGAACACTGGAGTGGGTTGCCATTTCCTTCTCCAATGCATGAAAGTGAAAAGTGAAAGTGAAGTCGCTCAGTCATGTCTGACTCTTCGCGACCCCATGGACTGCCGCCCACTAGGCTCCTCCCTCCGTGGGACTTTCCAGGCAAGAGTACTGGAGTGGGGTGCCATTGCCTTCTCCGTGAATAAGTCTAAATTTGATAAATATTCTACATGATAATGATTATGATAATAATGATTTTTCCAGTGTAGAGGGGGAGTCATTTTCATCCTAGTAGCTTATCGAACTAGGGTAGACAACAGAGCTTTTCATCACCAATAGGTTCTTTTTAAGCAATAAATATTAAATTGTTCCACAAACTTTGATTTTAATACTTTCTCTTTCTCCAGCTCATTCTAACCCTTCTCTCTCTGATTCAATTTGCCTTACTATTATTTAGTTTTTAAATGCCATTCAAAAAAAGTCAGAAAAATGGTCTTATGGGCAATTACTATCTATTATAACAAGTACAGGAGAGCAAAAGCCCAGCTCCACTGAGTCTGTTAACAACCAGTGGTATGCACATTCACTGATTTCTTAGCTGCTCCTATACTGCCTAACATGCAACTATAGCTCAAGGGCTATGTTTTTAAAATTTCACTTTTTTCTGTCCTTTACAATTTTACTTACACAAAATGTATCTAATGGTTGGTCAATCAGCAGCACATGAAATTTTATGACAGCAATTTTCTGCACATCCAGAAAAGAGAATCGAAGACATGAAAAATGCCTCTTAAGGCCTTCTGATTATTTTCTGTTTCACAGGAATCAAAACAGCAGAAGATGGTGCCCATAAAGAGCATTTATATTAATTTCACCTTGAGAAAGTATGCTATCATTGTCCAATTAAGTAGCAATGAATCAGGGGTAACTGATAAACAAGAAACCCCTCCCCGCCCCTGGAGAAGGTAATATGTTTATGCCCTTGGTGAAGGAAATGATCTATAAGACCACTGGGCTCAGGTAGATTAATGAACAGGCACTGATTAGCTATGTAAGAGTCTGTTGCTGCTGCTGCTGCCAAGTCACTTCAGTTGTGTCTGACTCTGTGCGACCCCATAAACGGCAGCCCACCAGCTCCCCAGTCCCTGGGATTCTCAAGGCAAGAACACTGGAGCTGGTTGCCATTTCCTTCTCCAATGCATGCAAGTGAAAAGTGAAAGTGAAGTCGCTCAGTTGTGTCCAACTCTTAGCGACCCCATGGACTGTGGCCCACCAGGCTCCTCCATCCATGGGATTTTCCAGGCAAGAGTACTGGAGTGGGGTGCCATTGCCTTCTCTGAAGTAAGAATCTACTGTAAAGGAAAAAAAAAAATGTCCTTATTATGATATGCAGTCACGCTCAGAAGCAGAAAAATTAAAATTATATCTTTAAGTAGGAGGAAAAAATTTAAGACATGTCATACACCAAATTCAAATCAAGAAGGCAGCAAACACCACAACTGGTATAATAATAGATTACATATATATGTTATGTTTGACTTGTATTGTCTAGAAGTCATGAGAGAATAAAACACTAATTTTAAATAGCTATATTTTAATTTAAAACTAAGGCTCAGAGTTTTAATATAATCCTAAGCAGCACAAAACAATGATCAAAAATTTTGTGAATACATTTATACTTTATGCAGTCTAAGCAGTGATGTGTTGAGTATCTGAGTTACAGCTACAATCACAACATCCAATTTCTACTGCCTGTGTATTTCATTTCACAGGACTGTGAAAATGTAACTACTGTGATGTCAATATTTAGAAACGATCTGGAAGAGGTAGTGCACAGTGAAATCTTCAATGTGACCATAAAACTAATGTTGCATCAACATAAAAATGTTCATACTCACCAAGAAGCAGAACAATGACCACTAACTTTTCAGAACACTCTCAGACAATTCACTTTAATTCAATATAAAAAACATATATTGAGCGCTGACTACATGTCTACTATGGTGCCAGATACTAGGGATGCAAAGATGAATCAGATCTCTGTCCTTCATGGAATTTAGAGCAAGAAAAACAGAGACAATACATATAATACAATAATTGCATTACATTTTAATATAGCTTTTAGAAGTATAATGAGAACACAGAAAAGTGAAAAATTAATTCTATCAAACTTATACATGTGCACACTTGCCTGATTAAATATTATTGTTTTTCTTTCAGTGTTACTGTTTTGCATGCACCTTTGTATTAATATGTTGCCTTAAATCCCATGGAGTAAGGGAATGTATATACACAATGAACATACTAACTCTGCTGGGGCAGAGTAGGACTCAGGGAAATAGAAGTTGCTAATGTATGAGCTGGACACACCCAGGAAAGAGGTTAGTACAGAAGAAAAATGAACACTGAGGCAGAATGAATTACATGAGCAAAGACCCAGAGGCATGAAACACAGGGCACCTGAGTCTTAAGGAGCAGCCTCGAGTGGACACCAGAAGAGGGTAAGTGCATGGGAACACACGTGCAGACCAAGGCTAGAAAGGCATGCTGGAGCCAGGCTGGGAAAGCCTTGCATCATGTCATGTGGGGCTGCGCTGACAGTTTCTCTAGCAAGGGAGAATCAACAGAGGCTGTTAGTCAGGAAAGCAGTATAACCAGATTTGTGATTTAGAAAGACAACCCTGACAACTGTGTGAAGGATGAACCAGAAGAAGGAAAACAGACCAAAAGACACTGTAATCTTCTAGAAAGGGATCATAAGGAGAAATGATACAAGTGAAGAGAAATTGAATAATATGTGAGGATGCCTCAAAGGAAAAGTGTAGGCCATGGGGTCTGACTGAATCTTGGGAGCGAGACAAAAGAGAGAACAAGAAAGACCAATGTTTTCAGTAGCATGAAGAGAATTAGGAACCACAGAATACTCCCTGGACCCTGGACTGAACCTTTATCTGGTTACTGCCGGCTGCTTGAACATGCCCTGTCCATGGGGGAACCCTAGTGCTGGTCCAGGACCTTCCCTCCACCTGATGCTCTATAAGTGAATCCACCTGATACTCTGTGAGTCTCAAGAAAAGACGAACAAGCTTTTGGTTTGTAGCAAAGGATCAGAGAGGTGTTGAGGCAAGTTTTTCACTTTGCTCAGATCATACAGTGCATTGCAGCATTTACAGATCAATGAAAAGCAAAGTTGAAACTTACAAGTTGATTGTATTAAAAAAAAAAAAACCTAATAGATGGACCTGACAATGAATAAGACAAATTTTAGAATAACTTCCCAGTTGTTTCTTCAGTTGCTTTCTTGACATTAAACTGTTTCGCTTTAAATTAAAATCTATGTAATTCCACTGTTAGGGGACACCCATTCATTTAAAACTGTACATTTAGCAGGCTACTTACAAAATGTACATTATGACACCTATGCTCCAAATGTCACACTGCTGGCTATAGTCGTGGGCATTGATAACTTCAGGGGCTGCCAAACAAGCAGAAATAAAATAATATTAATAATACAATAAATGACTTTTAAATGCTTAAACACAAAGCATGAAAAATGTGCTGATGTGATGTAATTTATTCCCCCATAGGGAAAAAGAGAACCAACAGCAGATGTTGAATGAATAATGTACAGGCCTTAACAATTGATGTCGCTGTATCCTCCCTCCTGTCATTTAGCTTCTAATGGAATGATGGCACACGCTGCACAGCTAGCTACATGTACAACTTTTCATCTCTTTCAAATTGTTAAAAAATGATCTTGCAAAGATCATGGCGTTATAGTAGAAGGCAACAATATCTTAGTTTTTGCCAAAAATAGTTTTGAAAACATGTCTTAAGTAGATACAATTTAAAGCAAGCCCAAAATGTGGAAATCTGGATTTACAGAGAAACTTAAGATAAATGGTTATAAATCACTTTGGCAAAATAACAGTAGTGATAGTAACTTCATAGCACTCCTATGACAGTATGAATTATCTTCCACATTTTCTAAATGAGAAAACTAAGACAAAGAGAGAGTGCCTATAATATAACTCAATCAAAGAGGCAATTAGTCACAGGGGAGGCCTAGGGTCCAGGTATTTCTGACTCCTCAACTCTGTGCTTCTTACTTACAATGGGCCCAGGATTGTTGTTATTGCTGTTTAGTTGCTCAGTGATGTCTGTCTCTTTTGTGACCCCATGGACTGTAGCCAAGCAGGCTTCTCTGACCACAGGATTTCCCAGGCAGAATACTGGAGTGAGTCGCCATTTCCTCCTCCAGGGGATTTTCCTGACCCAGGGATCGAACTCAAGTCTCCTGAATTACAGGTGGTTTATTTATTTCTAAACCACCTGGGAAGCCCTTTGAAAGGATGTGGCATGTTGTCAACACTTTTTCTGCATCTATTGAGATGATAGGGTTCCTTCAAACAATCTTCGCAAAGTAGAACTTTATTTTACTTTGAGGTAGCAATCTTTCAGAGAAGGCGATGGCACCCCACTCCAGTACTCTTGCCTGGAAAATCCCATGGACGGAGGAGCCTGGTAGGCTGTAGTCCATGGGGTCGTGAAGAGTCGGACAGGACTGAGTAACTTTACTTTCACTTTTCACTTTCATGCATTGGAGAAGGAAATGGCAACCCACTCCAGTATTCTTGCCTGGAGAATCCCAGGGATGGGGGAGGCTGGTGGGCTGCCGTCTACGGGGTCGCACAGAGTCGGACACGACTAAAGCGACTTAGCAGCAGCAGCAGCAGCAGCACATCCTTTAATGATTCAGTTCAGTTCAGTCACTCAGTTATGTCCGACTCTTTGTGACCCCATGAACCGCAGCACACCAGGCCTCCCTGTCCATCACCAACTCCCAGAGTCCACCCAAACCCATATCCATTGAGTCGGTGATTCCATCTAACCATCTTATCCTCTGTCATCCCCTTCTCCTCCTGCCTTCAATCTTTCCCAGCATCAGGGTCTTTTCAAATGAGTCAGCTCTTCGTATCAGGTGGCCAAAGTTTTGGAGTTTCAGCTTCAACATCAGTCCTTCCAATGAACATCCAGGACTGATCTTTAGGATGGACTGGTTGGATCTCCTTGCAGGCCAAGGGACTCTCAAGAGTCTTCTCCAATACCACAGTTCAAAAGCATCAATTCTTCGGCACTCAGCTTTCTTTATAGTCCAACTCTCACATCCATACATGACCACTGGAAAAACCATAGCTTTGACTAGACGGACTTTTGTTGGCAAAGTAATGTCTCTGCTTTTGAATATGCTGTCTAGGTTGGTCATAACTTTCCTTCCAAGGAGTAAGCGTCTTTTAATTTCATGGCTGCAGTCACCATCTGCAGTGATTTTGGAGCCCAAAATATAAAGTCAGACACTGTTTCCACTGTTTTCCCATCTACTTGCCATGAAGTGATGGGACCAGATGCCATGATCTTTGTTTTCTGAATGTTGAACTTTAAGCCAACTTTTTCACTCCCTTCTTTCACTTTCATCAAGAGGCTTTTTAGTTCCTCTTCACTTTCTGCCATAAGGGGGGTGTCATCTGCATATCTGAGGTTATTGATATTTCCCCCGGCAATCCTGATTCCAGCTTGTGCTTCCTCCAGCCCAGCGTTTCTCATGATGTACTCTGCATATAAATTAAATAAGCAGGGTGACAATATACAGCTTTGACATACTCCTTTTCCTATTTGGAACCAGTCTGTTGTTCCATGTCCAGTTCTAACTGTCGTTTCCTGACCTGCATATAGGTTTCTCAAGAGGCAGGTCAGGTGGTCTGGTATTCCCATCTCTTGAAGAATTTTCCACAGTTTATTGTGATCCACACAGTCAAAGGCTTTGGCATAGTCAATAAAGCAGACATAGATGTTTTTCTGGAATTCTCTTGCTTTTTCGATGATCCACTGGATGCTGGCAATTTGATCTCTGGTTCCTCTGCCTTTTCTAAAACCAGCTCGAACATCTGGAAGTTCACGGTTCACATATTGCTGAAGCCTGGCTTGGAGAATTTTAAGCATAACTTTACTAGCGTGTGAGATGAGTGCAATTGTGTGGTAGTTTGAGCCTTCTTTGGCATTGCCTTTCTTTGGGATTGGAATGAAAACTGACCTTTTCCAGTCCTGTGGCCACTGCTGAGTTTTCCAAATTTGCTGACATATTGAGTGTAGCACTTTCACAGCATCATCTTTCAGGATTTGAAATAGCTCAACTGGAATTCCATCACCTCCACTTAGTGATGCTTCCTAAGGCCCACTTGACTTCACATTCCAGGATGTTTGGCTCTAGGTGAGTGATCACAGCATCGTGATTATCTGGGTCGTGAAGGTCTTTTTTAATGATTAGATTTTTAAATAATGGCTGGCTTTTTAAAAAGTTGAATATGCTTGCTATTCCAGGAATATTTCTATTACAACTCTACAGTTAGGGCGCACCCCGGGGGGCCAACACTAAGTTAATTCGTAGCTTCACTCCCACATTGTTTAAGGGTCAACTGTGTGTATTTGAATAGAAATTTAAAATTTACAAAGTACTTTTGCATCAGTGATGCTATTCATATAAATTATGTTAAGAATCATGTGAGATGGGTACATAGGCATTTGACTCACTTTGCCAGTGAGGAAATTAAGGTCTGGATACACATATTAAGTGACTCCCCTAAAGTAACACAGTTATAGAGCATCTCCCATGTAAAAGGTGTTTTCACTTTAGAAAACAGTTTCAATCACCCCTCCCAACACACACACACACAACAGTGTGTCTGTAACCAGTAAAAGCAAATGAAATTTCATTTCCTCTAACTATTTTAAAGGAACTAAAAAGCAACAAAAAAAGGAGCTGAAAGGTAAACAGAAGAAAGAATGAGAAAAGACTCAACTATAGATGATTAACAAACTAAGTAAGTTGTCTTCAGATCACTTAAAATTAACTAATTACTGTTTTCCTTTAAGCAGTTACTTGTATTCTGTAACCCTCCTTAAACTTTTAGATACCGAATCATAAACATTCAAGCTGCTCTATGGCCATGTGTCTATGACAGGGGCCGATTCCATGATCTGATTCCCTGACAGATTTCCACGTAGGTCTACCACACAGTGGGGGCCTGGAATTCAGAGCCCTCATTGTTTCAGAGTCATCTTAATTACCAGGGGCATTTCTACGTGAACTGTCATCACAGCTCTCACAGGGAGGCAGAGGCCAGAGCAACTGTGCCAAAGAGCCATTTAGGAAGTCAGCAAAGCCCCACAAACCATCTGTCTTCTCTCTTGTTCTCTCACTTGTTATCAGTGTAGACAACTAATAAGCAGGCATAAAACTCAGGACGCTTGGATATATTTTCCCCTTGTAACTACAGACCAGATGTCTTTTGCCAACAAGAGGATATGAACAGAATCTAAAGTAGCCTCTTCCCAAATAAGATAAAACAACTTAGAAACTTTATGCATCAAATAGACAAACAATGAACCAGGCATACTCCTCAGGAATAAAAATGAATAAACTACTGATATAACAACATGGCCAAGTCTCAAAATCATTACATGGAACAGAAAAAGATAGACACAAAAGAATATATACTTATGATTCAATTTGTATAAATTCTAGACAAGCAAAACTAATCTAAGGCAATGGAAATCCTCAGTGGTTGCTAAGGTTTGGGTGGGGGATTGATTGAGAGGGACACAAAGGAAATTTCTGGGGTGATGGAAATATTCTATATCTTCACTGAGGTGGTAATGTGCAAGTATATATATTTGTCAAAACTCATTAAACTTTACACTTAAAATCTGTGTATTTTATTATATACAAATTATGTTTCCATAAAGAATATTTTTAAGAAATCTACTAAAAGTACAAAAAATCTACTAAAGCCCTACATTAGTGAGTGACTTTAATAACTCTCTTAGAAATAAACAGAGGAAGCAAGCAAAATTAATAATATGGACTGGGGGCTGAGATGACAGAACTAAAGACTACTACTTACAGAGTAACTATTTATAGGGATGACCTGAAAACTAGCAGAACATAATTTTCCACAATTAAGACATAAAGTAGGAAGTACAAGAATATGGGAAGGAAGAGAGGAGACATACTATAGTTAGAACCTACATTTCCAGGTCAGTGAAACACTAACAGGAGGAATGTCACAATCTCAGAATTCCTCCACAAGGAGTGAGGACTCTTAGCCCCACATCAGGCTCCCCAGTCTAGGGGTTCTGCACCAGGAATATAAGCCCCCAGAACATCTGGCTTTGACAACCAGCAAGGCTTATATCCAGGAGAGCTGGAGTGCTAGAGCAAACAATAGACTTTGCTCTTCAAGGGTGCACACAATATCTCACACTCTGAAACCCAGCTCAGAGGCAGTAGTTTGAAAAATAGGTCAGACCCAGTTGCAGATCTTGGAAAACCTCCCAGGGAAGGAGGAAGCAGCTAGGACTGCCCCAGGAGACTGACAGCAGCCATTGTGGGGAGTTCATTCTATCACATGGACACTGGTGCTGGCAAGCATCATTTTGGTCTCCTCCCTCTAGCTTATTAGTGCCGGGATCTGCCCCACCCACCAGCAGGCACAAACCAGCCCCACGACCCCTGGTAGACAGTTGCCAAGACCTGGCCCACTGCCCAGCAAACTAACACTCCCCTTTACCATGCAGCCATGTAGGCACCAAGCCTTGTACACCAGCAGGCCAATAGCAGGTGTAAGCACGGCTTACATAGGCCATGCAGTTAATTCTGCATTAAGCCTACCTCACCTTCTAGCAAGCCCAGAGTCACTATGTGGCACAGCCTCAAAGCCAAGCAGGTTGGGGGCCAGTCCCATCTACCAGTGTGTCCACAGTAGTCAGTCCCACCAAAAAAGGGTACATGCAGCCCACATAGGGGACACCCCTAGAACATACAACTCCAGTGATCAGAGGGGAGCACGCTGGTGGTCCCCACAGGACATTGCCTATATAAGGCACCATTTCTCAAAGATCAGAAGATATAACCAACATACCTAATACACAGAAATTAGACAGAAAGAATTGGGCAAAATGAAAAGAAAAGAAACTGCAAAAACACAAAGACATGAAGTCTAAATAACATACGACTAAACAACCAATGGGCCACTGAAGAAATGAAAGAGGAAATCAAAAATACCTAAAGAGAAATAAAAGTGGAAACACAATGATCTATAATTTACTGGACACAGAAAAAAGTAGTTCTAATAGAGAAGTTTATAGAGATACAAGCCTTACCTCAGGAAATTAGAAAAACTTCAAATAAACAATCTAACGTAAAGGAACTAGAAAAAGAAGAACAAAGAAAACCTGAAATTAATAGAAGGAAAGAGACCAAAAAAAAGATCAGGATCAGAAATAAAAGAGACAGAGACTAAAAAGATATTGAAAAGATCACCAAAAGAGACAGACTTAGAACTAAGCGCTAGTTCTTTAAAAAGATAAGTAAAATTGATAGACCTTTAGCAAGACTCATTAAGAAAAAAGACACAAAATCAGAATGAAACAGAAATTACAACCAATACCACAGAAATACAAAGGATCATCAGAGATTACTAAGAACAACTATATACCAAATGAAATGGACAATTTAGAGGGAAGAGATAAATTTCTTGAAATACACAATCTCCTAAGGCTGAATCAGGGAAAAACAGAAACAGATTAATTACCAGTGATGAAACTGGATCAGTAACTTAAAAATTCCCCAAAAATAAAAGTCCAATACCAGATAGCGCCACAGGTAAATTATAAAAAGCATTTAAGAAAAGTTAACACCTATCCTTATCAAACTATTCCAAAAAGTTAAAGAGGAAGGAATACTTCCAAACTCGTTTCACAAGGCCAGCATCAGCCTGTTATCAAAACTAGATAAAGATACTACAAAAAAAAAATTATAAGCCAATATCACTGGTGAACACAGATGTAAAAAACTTGCAAACTAAATTCAACAATATATTAAAAGAACTACACACCACGATTAAGTAGAATTTAGTCCAGTAACTCAAGGATGGTTCAATATCTTCAAATCAATCAATGTGATACACCACATTAACAAATGAGGGGTAAAAATCATATGATCATCCCTAGAGATCATCCCTAGAAAAAGCTTTTGACAAAATTTGACATCCATTTATGACAAAAAAACGGAGAAGGCAACAGCACCCCACTCCAGTACTCTTGCGTGGGAAATCCCATGGACGGAGGAGCCTGGTGGGCTGCAGTCCATGGGGTCGCTAGGAGTCGGACACGACTGAGCGACTTCCCTTTCACTTTTAACCCACTCCAGTGTTTTTGCCTGGAGAATCCCAGGGACGGGGGAGCCTGGTGGGCTGCCGTCTCTGGGGTCACACAGAGTCGGACACGACTGAGGTGACTTAGCAGCAGCAGTAGCAGTATGACAAAAACTCCCCAGAAAATTGGAATAGAGGGAACATACTTCAACATAAAAAAGGCTATAATGACAAACCCACAGTGAACATCATACTCAGTGGTAAAGAACTGAGAGCATTTACCTGTTCCTTCTACATGGTAAAAAAGTCTTATCCTCTAAGAGCAGGAACAAGATAAGGATATCTACTCTTTTCACTTTTATTCGACAAAGTAGTGGAAGTCCTAGCCACAGCAACAAGATAAGAAAAAGTAAAAAGAATCCAAATTGGAAAGGAAGAAGCAAAACTGCCACTGTTTGCAGATGACATGATATTATGTACAGAAAATCCTAAAGACGCCACCAGAGAACTAGTAGAATAAGTGAATACAGTGGAATAGCAAGACATAGAATATGCAGATATTTATTCTATATGCTAACAACAAACTATCAGAAAAAATTAAGAGAACAATCCCACATATGGATCAATGGAACAGAACAGAGAGCCCAGAAATAAACCTACACACCTATGGTCAATTAACCATCAACAAAGTGGGCAAGGACACACAATAGAAAAAAGACAATCTCTTCAACCGTGGTGCTGGGGAAGTTGGACAGCCACATGCAAATCAATGAATTTATAACACATCTTCACACCATACAAAAAAAAATAAACTCAAAACGGCTTAAAGTCTGAAATATAAGACACGACACCATAAAATTCCTAGAAGAGAACATAAGCAAAACATTCTCTAACATAAATCATACCGATGTGTTCTTAGGTCAATTTCCCAGGGCAATAGAAATAAAAGGAAAAATAAACATATGAGATCTACTCAAACTTAAAAGTTTCCCTACAGCAAACAAAATGAAAAGATAACCTATAGACTGGGAGAAAAAACTGAAGACAGCACAAACAAATGGAAAGATAAATTTTGCTAATGGGCTTGAAGAATTAAAATTATTTAAATGACCATACATATCAACTATATTTCAATAAAATTAATAAAATGAAAAGTTTGAATCACAAAAGTATCATGTTTTTATAAACACACACATACATACACCTTTATGCTTGACAAACAAGGAGTATATAGTTGTCCCTCGCTTTCTGTAGTGGATTGGTTTCAGGATTCAGCCCCTAACCCTTTAGCCCCCAGGCCTGTCAGATACCAAAATTCATGGATGCATAAGTCCCTTATATAAACTGGTTTAATATTTGAATGTAACCTACCCATGCTGCTGCTGCTGCTGCTGAGTCGCTTCAGTTGTGTCCGACTCTGTGCGACCCCATAGACAGCAGCCCACCAGGCTCCCCCGTCCCTGGGATTCTCAAGGCAAGAACACTGGAGTGGGTTGCCATTTCCTTCTCCAAGGCATGAAAGTGAAGAGTGAAAGTGAAGTCACTCAGTCGTGTCCGACTCTTAGTGACCCCATGGACTGCAGCCTACCATTGTCTCATATACTTTAAATCATCTCTAGATTGATATATAATACCTAACACAATATAAATGCTATGTAAATAGTTGTCACTGTGTATTAAATTCAAATTTTGCTTTTTAGGACTTTCTGAAAACTTTTTCCTCAAATACTTTGGATCATTGGTTAGTTGAATCTGCAGGTGTAGAACCCACAGATATAAAGGGCTGAGGGTACATGCTTTCAAAATATCCAAAGTAATGTTTGCAAAAATGAACCTGTGTTCAACCACAGAGAAAATTCCTAAAAGTTGAAATCTTTTAACTCATAATTACCTAGTAAAATGAAGAAAATCAGATAGAAAACCAAAAGGCTAGATAAATTAACACAAAATCATATGAGTGTCAAATACATCCCACAGAAAATTCTAAAAGCACTTCAAAGTAATTTTTGGATTAAAGAAGACAAAAATCATAGACTATTAAGAAATTAATAACAGAACACTGTATAATAAAAGAAACAGTTACAGAAGTACTCAGAGGAAAATATACAGCCTTAAATGCATTTATTAGAAAATAAGAAGAGTGAAAATAAACATTTAACTTAGGAAGTTTAAAAATAAACCAAAAGTAAGTAGAAAGAAGGAATTAAGAAAAATAAAAGTAGAAATCAATGAAAATCAAATACCACTAGACTTAAGCTGGAGTTTTGAAAGCTCAATAAATAGTCCTGCCACTAATAAATTTGATCAAGGAAAAATGGTTAGTATTATTATCAAAACTAAAATTGAGCACTAAGTGCCAGGGACTGTGCTAAGCACTTTATATTTAATTCTATGTCAATCTGATAAAAAGATATTATTATTACCATCCTAAAGTACGTCTTCTCCCCTTTTCTGTTTTATTTTTCTTCCTTAGTGCTTCTCGCTAACATACCAGATATTTTTTTCTAATCTTTCTTATTAATGTTTGCACCAACACACATTTTCTTGTTTTGTTCATTGTTATATTTCCAACACCTAGAACAGTGTCTGACACAAAACAGGTCCTTCATTTTTTTTTTTATAGAAGGGTGGCATAATCTCTATTATACAAAAGTAGAAACTATAACAAAGTTGTTTGTACAGGGCTAACCAGAAAGCAAGTGGCAGAGCTAGAGTCCCAAGTTAGCCAGTGATGTCAGAGGCCATACTGCTAATATTAAATTATATTGCCTTCTAAATAAATATTAAGAATTAATATGGAGCTAAAACCACAGATCTAAGAATTACAAGTGAATGTAATATGCATCTTTATACCAATAAAATTTAAAATCGCAATGTAATGAACAATTTTCTGAAAAATATAAATTATCAGAATGATTCAAGATGTGAAAAACTTAAATAACCTAATATAAATTAAAAATAATAGGGACTTCCCTGATGGTCTAGTGGTTAGAAAGTCACCTACCCATGCAGTAGACGCAAGTTTGATTCTTGGTCTGGGAAGATCCCATATGCCATGGAGCAACTCGGCTCACAAGCTGAGAGCCTGGAGCCCATGTTCTGCGACAAGAGAAGCCCATACACTGCAACAAAGAGTAACTCCCACTTGCCACAACCAGAGAAAGTTCGCGTGCAGCAGCAAAGAACCAGCACAGCCAAAATAAGTAAATAAACAGAAACTTAAAAAAAGAAAATAATAGAAATTTTATCCCCACAAGGTACCAGGACCAAAAATTTTTATGGAGAAATCTCATCAAATAATTAATGAGTAGGTAATTTCTATTACTTAAATGGTTCATGAACATACAAAAAATGAAAATATTTTATTTTTAAAATGAGGATAGTATAATCCTAACATCAAAAAACATAAGGGCAGCAGGAAAGAAAGCTACACTCAAAGTTCTGAACTAAAGTGGTAACAAACTGAATTATTTGTTGTTGTTCAGTTGCTTAGTCATGTCCAACTCTGTGCAACCCCAAGGACTGCAGCACACCAGGCTTCCCTGTCCTTCACTATCTCCCAGAATTTGTTCAAACTCATGTCCACTGAGTTGATGACACCACCCAACCATCTCATCCTCTGTCACTTCCTTCCTCTTCTGCCCTCAAGATTTCTCAGCATCAGGATCTTTGCCAATGAGTTGCCTCTTCCTATCAGGTGGCCAAAGTATGGAGCTTCAGCTTAAGCATCAGTCCTTCCAATGAATATTCAGGATTGATTTCCTTTAGGATGGACTGGTTGGATATCCTTGAAGTCCAAGGGACTCTCAAGAGTCTTCTCCAACACCACAGTTCTAAAGCATCAATTCTTCGGCGCTCAGCTTTCTTTATGGTCCAGCTCTCATATCCATATATGACTACTGGAAAAACCATAGCTTTGACTAGACAGACCTCTGTAGGTAAAGTAATGTCTCTGTTTTTTAATATGCTGACTAGGTTTGTCATAGCTTTTCTCCCAAGGAGCAAGTGTCTTTTAATTTCATGGCTTTAGTCACATCTTCAGTAATTTTGGAGCTCAAGAAAAAAAAGTCAGTCACAATCTCTATTGCTTCCCCATCTATTTGCCACAAAGTGATGGGACCAGATGCCATGATCTTAGTTTTTTGAATGCTGAGTTTTAAACCAGGTTTTTCACTCTCCTCTTTCACTTTCATCAAGAGGCTCTTCAGTTCCTCTTCACCTTCTGCCATAAGGGTGGCGCATCTGAATATCTGAGGTTATTGATATTTCTCCCAGCAATCTTAATTCCAGCTTGAGCTTCATCCAGCCTGGCATTTCACATGATGCACTCTGCATTTAAGTTAAATAAGCAAGATGACAATATACAGTGTTGATATACGCCTTTCCTTATTTTGAACCAGTCTGTTGTTTCATGTCCATTTCTAACTACTGCTCCTTGACCTGCATACAGATTTCTCAGGAGGCAGGTAAGGCAGTCTGGTATTCCCATCTCTTTAAGAATTTTCCACAGTTTGTTGTGATCCATACTGTTATGATCAAATTGAATATAGCAATATATCAAACCAAGTGAGGTTTAATCCAAAAGTACAAGGATGGTTCAACATTTCTATTAATGCAATTATTTCTTTAATAAATTTAAAAAGTATATGATCGTCTCAATAGATACAAATTTGAATAGACATTTCACCTATGTCTATTGTAAGATATATGAATGACTAATAAGTACATGAAAAGATGTTCAACATCATTGGTTGTTAAGGTAATGAAAATTAAAAATCACAATGAGATACTACTTCCTACCCATCAGAATGGCTATAATTACAAAGATAAGTAATATAAAGAGTTAGAAAGGATGTGAAGAAACTGGAACTCTCATACTTTGCTAGTGGGAAGGTAAAATCTTATAGTACTTTGGAAAATTGTTTGGTAGTTTCTTAAAAAGTATAAACATAAATAATATATTGATTCAGCAATTTCACTTCTTTGTAGCTACCCAGGGAAAATGAAACCATATGCCCACATAAAAACTTGAACACGAATGTCCATAAGCAGGATTATTCACAATAGCTCCAAACTGGAAACAATCTACATGTGCATCAACTAATAAATAGATAAACAAAGTGTTGCATATCTATACAATGGACAACTGTTTACTAATAGAGCAGAACAGACTACGCATATGTGCTGCAACAGGGATGTCTCTCAAAAACATCATGCCAAGTGAAAAAACACCAGGTGTATAAGCCTAGATGTTGTACGATTCCATTTATATGAAATATCCAGAAACAGAAAACCTAGAGAGACAAAGACCAATGGTTACCTGGGATTGGGATGGGAATGAGATTGAGAGCAAACGGGCATGAGGCAACTGCTAGAGGTAGAACTGCTTAAATTGGATTGTGGCGGTGCTGTAAAACTCTGTGAATGTATGAAAAATCACTGAATGGTACATTTTTTTGGTATCTAAATTATACTTCAAGAATGCTGTTAAAAATCACATTTACAAAAATGAGAAGCTGTTGGTTTATGAAATATATTTAATCAGGACTCTATGAAAAACTACTGGATGGCAATGAAATTGGATAAAAAATGGAAAGAAGCAAAACACATGCATTATTTTAGCATGAATTAACAAAATGATAATTAGGTTTGGGTGTATGATTACCTAAGAGACATAAACAGTTATAAGAAGAGCCCAGAGAAATGATGAAGACTATAATCTCCAAAGATAAGAACTATGAAATTTGTGACAACAACTAAAATACTTTCACTTTCAAGAAAAGAAAAGGTAGCTTGATCAGGGCCATTAAGTCACGATGCAAAATCAAACTGCTCAAATTTTAATCCACACAAGTTGTTCTACTTTTTTCTATAGGAAAAAAAAAATCATTTAAAGCCTCCTAACTTACCCATATAGATGGGTGTCCCACATGTGGTTTGCAGCATGACCTCACTCCTTCCGTGCTTCTTCACTGCTAGGCCAAAATCAGTCACCTGCAAGAAGAAATTCACAGAGAGTCACCAGTTTTCCAGATCCAAAGTTCACACATTCTGCCTACAGGATTTTCACTACACTGTATTGCATTTAATTCAGGAATTCTTGAGGACAGAGGGGCTTTCCTTGCATTACTAATAAGGACCTCGCTTCCCCTTCCCACCAGCCCCTCCTTGTGAAAAAGAAACCTGGTCAAGAGAAACTTGCTTTTTCAAATTTTGAAAAAACACCCATAATGTTGATTATTCACTCCTTCTAATTTAAATTCACCAGTTCAACATAAGGAGTTACTCTTCCAAGAAGGCATTTAACATTTTTTAAAATAAAAATTTATCTTTATAAAGTTATTTCATTGTAAAATACATTCTGGCCTTGGTAAGTTTATTATCTATTTTTCTGATGCTCAAGCTATGTTTCAGTTTAAAGGACTGTTATAAATGCAAATCATTATTCTTGTCAGTACTCAAACTCCTTTTTATAATTATTTATTAAATATTTTCTCTAGTCAATGCTATCTTTTCTTTACTATTATTTCCTCTGTGTTTCTAGAGTATACTAATTTAAAAATTATTACACTATTAAAAACTACAAGAAGCAAATTAACAGGAAAAAAAATACACAATATAACTACAAATACACGGGAGGCCTACTGCTACAACTGCAGGCTTTCTGCTCAGGTCTAAATCTTGGTCATTAAACATTTGGTTATTAAATATTCAGTGTGTGCCCCTGGTATTGTCTCCCAAGTTGGAACAGCCTTGGGCTGAAAGCAGAAAAAATAGGCACATTTACTGATCACACAACCAAAGATAAGACTGTGGTCCACAGACACTGAATGTGAAGTTTTCAGTACCTTATGGAGTAAGAAAATGTTCCTATCAACAATGTGATATCACTATTTCTCTAAAGAGATTAATAAATTTCTCCAGGAGTGTTCACGATGACCCTACTTGGAGCATCATGATACATTATCTTTCTCCATAGAAAATGTATACAGGTATCAAATATATAAAAGTTTTCATGACCCAGTTCTTTGGAAGGCATTTATTCCTTCATGCACCAAATATTGAGCACATACTATATTTCAGGCATTATTCCAGATACCAACAGTGAGTAAGACACACACAGAATTCCTGCACTCATAGAGCTTATAATGGAAACATCTAAAAATATTTATTTGAGTATAACAGCAATACTGTTAATCCTATTTATGTTATAAATGCAACAGAGCAAGTTATTCAAAGACAGCATTTTATTCCCAAATTAATACGTTCATATATTTTGAAAGCAACCACTTTTAAAATGCTAAGTAATAAATAATGTATCTGATCATTTATTTGACATTAAAGAACATTTAATTTGAATAAAGTCTTCAAGAATAAATACTTGGCATACTAACTGTGCTTATGACATAAATATTAATACCCAAGAAATTTTTAAATGAGAAATACAGACTTTAGCATTAATTTAGTATCAAAGGCACAGCCAAGGTGTACTTTTTCTCTGAATCTGTAACACATTTACATCAAACTACCAGGCATAATTTTGCAATTAATTAGAAATCAGAGCATCTGTTTGTTTGCTATTAACTAATGATTCAGAACTATCCAAATGAATATCTACTTTAAAAAAATTCAGTAGCACTACTTAACTTGTAAAATTATTCTTGTCAGTCACAACCTCTTCTGTAAAATTTTAATTTTTTTAGCACAGGCTGCTTATTTTTGGCTGTTAAAAAGCTTCTGAAATGTATCTAAAAAAGAGGATGTACATTGCCACTTTGATCAAACTATTTATAGGCAAATGTTTACCACCGTTTCTAATATCTTACCTTTATGTTTAAGTTCATTTCATTGTTAGCATCAATAAAGCTGCTTTTAACCATTATGTTCTCCAGTTTCAGATCTCTATGTACTATATCTACCAAGAAAATAAACAACAAATCAAATGAAATGGATAATGAAAAAATAATTAGAGTGGACACAAATAGAACTTGACCAGTTAACATCCACTGATGTTGAAAAAGGAGATCAGTCCTGGATGTTCATTGGAGGGACTGATGTTGAAGGTGAATTGGCCACCTGATGTGGAGAGGTGACTCATCTGAAAAGACCCTGATGCTGGGAAAGATTGAGGGCAGGAGGAGAAGGGGACAACAGAGGATGAGATGGTTGGATGGCATCACCAACTCAATGGACATGAGTTTGGGTGGACTCTGGGAGTTGGTGACAGACAGGGAGGCCTGGCGTACTGTGGTTCGTGGGGTTGCAAAGAGTCGGACATGACTGAGCGACTGAACTGAACTGAACTGTTGAAAAAAATCTGAGGCGGGCCAGGTATATATAATTCTCCCCTGTTTCATTCCCTTATATTCATATCCCTTTTGTCCACGTTTCTAACCTTTGGAGCCACTTTCTTTGACTCCCTGACCTCTCCCCAGCCCCCTGCTCCACCTGGCCTCTCTTCATCATGAATGGCCTGGTGAGTGTGAAAGAGGACCATGTGCAAGGTTAGCTACTTCCTGCAGGAGGAAGCTTTCCCAAGTCCTTCACTCTTCAAAGAGAGGATGACCTCTTTACTTCTATTCACATGTTATTGTCAGCATAAACATTTAACATACTGCAACTTGGCTACATGTATACAAGCTATACTTATTTCAATATATTTTCTGCACCATCAGTCCCACTTTTCTACTCTTTATACATTAAAGTTAAAAACAAAAACCCATGAGACACAAAATCTCCAGTTGAACATGTCAGGGCTCAGGCAGGACTTTTATGTACATGCAAATACTCTCATGTACCAAATATTTCCTTTGCAAATAACTGATCCAGTCCATGTCCATTGTAATCATTTCCCTAAACTTAAAAAGCTATAGGTATAATTTCTGGGGAAAGGAGGCTGGATGAGCCCTGGACTGTCTACTACTCCTAGTTGTTTACAGTTCCCTTCCACACTCAACCTGTGTTTGGAATTTCTACTGTTCTTATCTCTTCTTACATAAACACCACAAAACTTTAACTAATATATCTTCATAATGTGGTTTGACACTTGGCAGGGCAAGTCTCTCTGCTGCCTCCACTGTTCTTTTTCATTGTTTTCTTTACTATTCTCATCCCTCTCAAAATAATTTTATCAAGTTCCATGATAAATCCTGTTAAGATTTAGTTTGAAATATACTGACTTTATAGCTTAATGTGGGAGAACTGAAATTAGCAAAATATCAAATCTTTGGTTTTCTGCTCTTGCAAAAATCCTTGCTCTCTGCCTGGAAAGCCCTCCCTTTTTCACCTGAGTTTGTATTCCTCAGCTCAAGTTTTGCTTCCTCTGTGAATTCTTGCTTGACTTTCCAAATCAAATGAGGCACTTAGTACACCTATGCTCCATGCTCTCTATATTGCTCTCAAAAAATCATCATATTGTTTGTTTCCATACGCCATCTCTCACCAATTTCCCTGAGAGGCAGGTGCCTTGTGTTTGAACCTCTGTAAACTCTAGGACCAACCTCAATGCTGTAGGTGCTTAGGGAACATCTGTTGAATGAGCCCCTAGGTTCCAGCACCAGCTCTGCACACCTAACCATGTCCTCTGACCTCTCTGGAACAGTTTTTTTCATCTTTTTTGAACTGTGGTGTTGGAGAAGACTCTTGAGAGTCCCTTGGACTGCAAAGAGATCCAACCAGTCAATCCTAAAGGAGATCAGCCTTGGGTGTTCATTGGAAGGACTGATGCTGAAGCTGAAACTCCAATACTTTGGCCACCTGATGCAATGAACCTACTCATTGGAAAAGACCCTAAAGCTGGGAAAGATTGAGGGCAGGAGGAAAAGTAGATGACAGAGGATGAGATGGTTGGACAGCATCACAGATGCAATGGACGTGAGTTTGAGTAAGCTCTGGGAGTTGGTGATGGACAGGGAAGCCTGGTGTGCTGCAGTCCATGGGGTCACAAAGAGTCAGACATGACTGAGCAATTGAACTGAACCAAACTGATAAAATGAGAAGCTTCTAAGGTCACATGTAAGCCAAACTAACACTGAAGGGAAAAAAAAAAAAAGCAGGAGCATGAGGAAAAACAGTAGCAATAATACCAAAGAATAGTAAAGCAATTAGAAGAATTAGAATAATATTTAAATGTGGATATTAAAGTAGTGAAACGACTCCCATATGGTACTCTACTGGTGGATCATACATTTGTCAAAACCCATAGCATGTACAATACCAAGAGCGAGCACTAACGTAAACAATGGACTTTGGGTGATAACGATGTGTCAGTGCAAGTTCATCAACTGTAACAAGTGTAACCACTCTGACAGGGGATGCTAATAATGGGGAAGTATTTGCATGCATGGACAGAGGTATTTGGGAGTCTCTGTAACTTCTCAATTTTGCTATGAACCTAAAACTGCTCTAATAATTAAGTCTAAAAATTTTTTAAATGCCTAGTATATGCAGATTTTTAACATTATTATTAATATATGAGTTTTTAGAAATTTCACTTCTATTGATTTTCTATTTTGGATTTAATAATATTAGCTTCTTTTCAAGTTGTTGAATAGAAATGTTCATAATTTCATTCTTATCCATGGACAATGTAATTGCATACCTGTCTTGTTTCTAATTAAAATATATCAATAAAGTTACAAAGGAAAAAATATAATTTTTAAAATGAAATTTTCTGTATCAGTAGGCATTACTTCTGTGACTATGAATCCTGAATGCAATCACCCTAAAACAAAAGTGCTATCTGCCTTTATGGTGTCAATAAGCTGGATGATCCTCTTCTTACCGTTATTGTGAAGATAGGCTATAGCTGAGGCGAGACTTTGAATGATCCACCTTGTCTCATTCTCTGAGAAATGACCTTTCCTATCCAGAATTTCTTTGAGTTCCCCATCCTCACAAAGCTCCATCACAAGATACATTTTCTGACATAAATATAAAGAGAGAGAGCACAAATTATTTAGTTGGGTATGTTTAAATGTTATATATTGTATACAGAGAACAGAAATATCATTATAATCTTAATCAGTCTATTCATTTAACATAGTTGCTATCTGTCATGTACAAGGTACTCTGTAGGATACTAGAGGGGAAAATGTGGAAGCATTAGTCACTCAGTCATGTCCGACTCTTTCCAAACCCACGGACTATAGCCCATCAGGCTACTCTGTCCATGAAATTCTCCAGGCAAGAATACTGAAGTGGGTAGCCATTCCCTTCCCCAGGGGATCTTCTTGACCCAGGGATCGAACCGAGGTCTCCTACATTGCAGAAGCCACCAGGGGAGCTCTACTAGAGGAAAAAGCAAGCATAAAACATACTCTTTACCTCCAAGGAGCTCAGAGTATGGTTATAACCACAATGTCATGTGATAAGTGCTAACAGAAGAGGACTGTCCAAAATGTGATGAGGTTACAGAGAGGGGGCGAGCCTAAAGAACACTCACTGTGAAGAGGTGCCATTTCAGGCAGGTCTGGATGACTGAACAGGGATTTATGGGTAGAAAAGATGGGCAAGGACAGGCATAGCACACAGCATTTGCAGACTCCAAAGCTGGAAATAACACTGGCAGTTAAAGAATAACACATATCTCAGTGTTAATAGCATTTTGGTAAGTCAGAGCAGACTGGAATGGTGAGGGGGGAGGCCAGAAAGAACAGGTTGGTGCCAGGCTGTAGAGTCCTGGATGTCACACAAAGGAGCTTGGATTTTTTTCCCCCATATGCAATAAGTAGCCACTGAAGATATTTTTTTAAATTTTTACCCACTCTGTGATCTCCAACCAGGGATCGAACCTGTACCCCCCACAGTGGGAGCTCAGTGTCTTAACCACTAGACCACCAGGGAAGTCCCACCATGGAAAATTTTTAAGCTCATGTCTGCAGTGGAGGAAGTGTATGTGCTATCATCAATTCTGCATTTCTAAACAAACACTCCACTCCAACAGCAATGCAGAGCAGAACTCAACAAACTTCTTTTCTGTGAAAGCCAGATACAGAAAGTATTTTTGGTTTCACAGGCCATACAACCTCTTCTGTAACCACTCAGCTCTGCTGTCACAGCATAAAAGCACCCATAAACAATACAATAAAACTTTATTTATGGACTTTGAAACTTAGTTTCATATAATTTTCACATGTCATGAAATATTACTATTTTAACCTTTCTTTCCAACCATTTAAAAATGGGAAAAACCTAACTTACAGCCCATAAAAAAAACAGGCTGCACTCCCGACTGGCTCACATGCTGTGTATACTGACCTCTGTTCATAAAAGGGTAGATGTGAGGAGCAGAATGAAGAAAAGAAGAAAACGATGTGAAAATATGCAGAGGGAGAAATAGTGGAACTTAGTGACTAATGGGGTATAAGTGGTAAAGGCACAAATGAAATGCCTATTCCATATTTGCTGTATCTGTGGATGTTTCTTATACTCACTTTAAGTATTCCAATAGTCAGGTCATCTATTGAGTCAGAAAGATTCCCAGTCAACTAAAATGCATGCCTTTCTCATACCTATTGCTATTCAGACACAGAACAGCCTCCATGTCTCCATTGTGTCCTGTGTCACTACATTTTCATTGTTGTTTGTACGATTCTGGGACCTGATCCTATTCTATTACCACTCGTGATGCAACTTCTGTGTTCAGTCAGCAAGCAGGAAAGCAAGAGAAGGTGAACAACCTTTCTTCCTAGAGTCAAAATTCTGACTCACTAAACCTTAGGATGCTTTAGAATTTCAAAAGTAACTACAGAATTCTGTAAAGTCTAATGCAAAAATAAGCTTTTGAATTAGGCCATAGTTTTTCCACTGACAGCATGGCAGAGATCATGAAATGAAATGGTAAGTGAATTATTTGGAAGGCAAAGTTACATTAGCAGTGCTTACAATACAAATTGATCAATTTAAAACATGTAAACTGATAAAAGTTATTATCAGAAGTCTTTCTGGAATGATTAAAAAATAATTGTGTAGGCCTGGAGAATATGTGGACTCACAAGAAACCGTACATAGTCAACGGATGATCAGTATTACTACCTTAGCCTAACCAGTTAGTTAACAATTCCCTTTAATCTTTAAGATGGCTTCAGCTGGAAGTCTAGGCATTTGTGTGAGCTGGGAAGATGGGGAGACAGATCTGACCTTTGTGAATCAAAGGCAAACAATAGGTAAAAAATACAATCACAGATGACGGTTTCCTTCGCCTTCAAATTATTCTAGATTTGGACTCCTACTTATGTTCCAAAATGAAGGAACAGACCAGACTTGTCCTCCCTCCTGAAACAAGCTAAAAAATGGATAAAATACACGAAATAACAATTTTCAGACATTAGTCATCAGGCAGCACAAGGCAGTGATGCCTGACAGAGGAGAAACCTATGAGACAAGCCCCACGATTATCCTAGCTTACTGTCTAGAGATTCCAAGCTACAGAGAAGGGAAAGAAAACCCAAGCAGAGCTCAACAGTCTACATGAACTGAGGAGATGGTGCTGAGAGTCCAGGAAGGCCAAGACAACTAAACTCCACAGGCGAGATTGCTAAAGAGGGTAAGGCTATACACAAAGAAAGCACTATAGATTTGTAGGTGGCTGCCGATCCCACCCTCAACTCTTCAACAAAGTACTAACTAGCACATATGTATCAAGAATCTACCCAGAGGAAAACAAGATGGTGGAGGAGTAGGTGGACGTGGAGTACATCTCTCTCCACATATGCATCAGGAATACACCTTCAGACACAGAAGTGCATGCAGAACACCAGCTGAGATTGGACAGGAGCACCTGACCAGTGGAAAAGAATATATAGACCCATGTAAAACTTGGTAGAACAAAGGAACCAAGGGGAAAAACAGGAGTGTTAGTAGGACTGGACCTGCCTTTGGCAGGTGGGGGAACTGAAGCAGGGGTCCAATCCCCACATCGGGGCAATTGTCTGAGTCAGAGGAGAAATATTTAAGACTGAGAGTGAAACATCTGATCTGTGGCAGCCTAAATGGAATGAGAATCAGACAGTTCTTGCTGCAACCATACACGCCCTGGACAGGGATGCAGACCCCCTGGAAGGCGCACCAGCTGGGAGATGGAGCTTAGGGATTGTGGAGCAATCCCTGGGCGAGGGCTGCTGTTGACTGCGGAGAGACGGATCCAGGGATGTGAGGGAGGAGGTTGTGCTGGAAAATGCCTGCAGAGGAAAGCTGGGCAGCCAGGGAAGCAAGGAGATACTGCTGAGTCATGCACAGGGGCTGGAGCCATCACCATAGCCTCTCTTCCCCTACATGCCAGCACTGGCAGCTGAACAACAGAGGGGCTGGCCCAGCAAACGCCTGAGGCACTGAACTACAGAGTAGGACCCCACCCAGGATGCCCCTTTAAGTGCCTGACATGCTGATCTACAGAGTAGGACCCCAACCACAAGGGCCCCTCTATGTGCCTGATGCATGAACAACAGAGAAGGACCCCAGGCAAGGAAGCCCTCTAAGTGCCTGAACCGGTGGAGCTACGGAGAAAGACTGGCCAAAGAGGACTTCTGATCACCAGCCACAAGAGGCACAAAAAAAGATTCTGATGGGGCTGTAACTCCTGCAGTGGAGGCAGTCTGTGCACCTGTACACTTGGCGCCTCCAGGGTCCCCCAAGCCAAGCAGTTGTGTCACCTTCACGCTCAGCTTTCACCGGGGCAGAGCTGCCACAGGCAAAAAAGGTCTCACACCTATGCATGCAGGGTCGCTTTGGTAGTGGCCAACTTTTTGTGACCCTGTAGACTGTGGCCTGCCAGGCTTCTCTGTCAGGAAGGGGGGTTCTCTAGGCAAGAATACTTGAGCTATTCATCAATACTGGTTGCCATAACCTTCTAGAGCACTATATTTCCTGCTGCCCTAGCCGCCAACTCCCCTGAGTACCTGGGACTGCCAGAATCCCTGCGATTCTGCAGGGAGCTGCACCATCACACCTGGCCCTCATAGGGGCAAACCCAAGTCCTCCAGGGCAGCTTCAGGAGCAAACCCCAGTGGATGGCCCATATGCAGAGGTGGAAATAAACCACAATTGAAACCCAGGGGCAGTGTGACTAAGAAAGAAGACCCAAAAACCCTCCCACCAGCTGTACAAGCTACAGATTAAATCCACATGATCAACTAGACAGACTGTCTCTATGGAATATATAAAAGGTCATTGAGAGCTCCCACAAGAGAAAACACACTAGCTCTGATAGCTGTTGACATTGGAGGTAAGAACACAGAGGAGTAGAACCTGATTAGAATCTGAGCTGCCCCCACAACAGGTCCAGAGATCAGCACAGTCTTAGAGGGCATCCTAGGGAGGTGAGCTGGACTGTGACTCTCAGCAAGGGAAAGGAATCTGACAGCAGTGACTCAAGAAAAACATTTATTATTCTTATGTTTTGACTTGTTCTGTAGATTCTTTTGGATTTTTTTTCCTTTTTTCCCCCACTCCTCTGTTGTTGTCAATTTTATTGGCACTATGAAATCTAATTAAGCTTTTGAGCTTTTTCTTTTTATTCTTTTTTCTCTCAGTCACATTTTTTCTTGTTGTTATAAACTTCTGCCTCTACATTGGGCTTTTGCAGTTCTGGGGAGTTTTCTTTTTTTTTCTTTTCTTTTCTCTTCTTTTAATTTTAATTTTTTAAACCTATTATTATTTTTTCTACGTTTATTCCTTTGTTTGCTTTTCCTACTGTTCTTTTCCCCCTGCAGTTAATCTTCAATATATATAAATCTTCTATATCTACCTCTATTTAACTTTGCGTATCTATTCTTTCTGTTCTTTCTTTCCTTTCCTCTCAACATACTTGTTAGTTTTATTTTCATTACTTTATTCCCCAGTTGGCACCTTGCTTTAGTTTTGTTTTTCATTTTGTGCTTTACTTAGTTTTGTTCGGGTAGATATAATTTTTGGTTCCCCTTGTTTGCCAGGTCAATCTATTATACTTTACTTTTGTTGGACTGTTTTGATTTTGCTTATGGGTGTATATGTATTTGTGTATATTCAGTCACACTTTTTCAGAGAAGGCAATAGCAACCCACTCCAGTACTCTTGCCTGGAAAATCCCATGGACGGAGGAGCCTGGTAGGCTGCAGTCCATGGGATCGCTAAGAGTCGGGCACGACTGAGCGACTTCACTTTCACTTTCCACTTTAATGCATTGGAGAAGGAAATGGCAACCCACTCCAGTGTTCTTGCCTGGAGAATCCCAGGGACGGCGGAGCCTGGTGGGCTGCCGTCTATGGGGTCGCACAGAGTCGGACACGACTGAAGCGACTTCGCAGTCACACTTTTTATTGTTGTTATAAACCTCTACAACTCTGTCGGGCTTTTGCAGTTCTGTAGGGTTTTCCTTTTTTCTTCTGTTTTTTTTTTTCTTTTCTCTTTTTTATAATTTTAACTTTTAATTTTTTTAAACCTATTATATTTTTTCTACATTTTTTCCTTTGTTTGCCTTTCCTACTGTTCTTTTCTCCTTGCAGTTTATCTTTAATGTATATAAATCTTCTTCATCTACCTCTATTTAACTCTGCATATCTAGTCTTTCTTTCTTTTCTTTCTTTCCTTTCCTCTCAATATATTTGTTAGTTTTGTTTTTGTTGCTTTATTCCCCACTTGGCACCTTGCTTTAGTTTTGTTTTCCTGTTTGTGCTTTAGTTAGTTTTGTTCTTAACTGGTAAATCCATTCTGAAGGAGATCAGCCCTGGGATTTCTTTGGAAGGAATGATGCTAAAGCTGAAACTCCAATACTTTGGCCACCTCATGCGAAGAGTTGACTCATTGGAAAAGACTCTGATGCTGGGAGGCATTGGGATCAGGAGGAGAAAGGGACGACCGTGGATGAGATGGCTGGATGGCATCATGGACTCGATGGACATGAGTCTGTGCGCACTCCGGGAGATGGTGATGAACAGGGAGGCCTGGTGTGCTGCGATTCATGGCGTCGCAAAGAGTCGGACACGACTGAGCGACTGAACTGAACTGAACTGAACTGAGACTTTTTGATGATGGCCATTCTGACCACTGTGAGGTTATATCTCATTGTAGTTTTGATTTGCATTTCTCTAATAATGAGTGATGGGAAGTAGATGGGGAAACAGTGTCAGACTTTATTTTTTTGGATGCCAAAATCACTGCAGATGGTGACTGCAGCCATGAAATTAAAAGACGCTTACTCCTTGGAGGGAAAGTTATGACCAACCTGGATAGCACATTGAAAAGCAGAGACATTACTTTGCCAACAAAGGTCCGTCTAGTCAAAGCTATGGTTTTTCCAGTGGTCATGTATGGATGTGAGATTGGGATTGTGAAGAAAGCTGAGTGCTGAAGAATTGATGGTTTTGAACTGTGGTGTTGGAGAAGACTCTTGAGAGTCCCTTGGACTGCAAGGAGATCCAACCAGTCCATTTTAAAGGAGATCAGCCCTGGGTGTTCTTTGGAAGGAATGATGCTGAAGCTGAAACTCCAGTACTTTGGCCACCTCATGTGAAGAGTTGACTAATTGGAAAAGACTCTGATTCTGGGAGGGATTTCGGGGAGGAGGAAAAGGGGATGACAGAGGATGAGATGGCTGGATGGCATCACTGACTCAATGGACATGAGTTTGAGTGAACTCTGGGAGTTGGTGATGGACAGGGAGGCCTGGCATGCTGCGATTCATGGGGTTGCAAATAGTCAGACGCGACTGAACTGAACTGAATAATGAGTGAGGTTGAGCATCTTTTTATGTGTTTGTTAGCCATCTGTATGTCTTCTTTGGAGAAATGTCTGTTTAGGTCTTTTTCCCACTTTTTGTTTGTTGTTTTTTTTTCTGGCATTGAGTTGTATGTTCTGCCAGTATATTTTGGAAATTAATCCTTTGTCAGTTGTTTCATTTGCTATTATTTTCTCCCATTCTCAGGGTTGTCTGTTTACCTTGCCTATAGTTTCTTTGCTGTGCAAAAGCTTTTAAGTTTAATCAGATCCTGCTTATTTACTTTTGTTTTTATTTCTGTTACTCTAGGAGGTCGGTCATAGAGGATGTTGCTTTGATTTATGTCATTGAGTGTTCTGCCTATGTTTTCCTCTAAGAGTTTCATAGTTTCTGGTCTTATGTTTATGTCTTTAACTCATTTTGAGTTTATCTTTGTGTATGGTGTTAGGAAGTGTTCTAATTTCATTCTTTTACGTGTAGCTGTCCAGTTTTCCCAGCACCATTTATTGAAGAGGCTGTCTTTGCCCCATTGTATATTCTTGCCTCTTTTGTCAAAAATAAGGTACCCATAGGTGTATGGGTTTATTTCTGGGTTTTCTATCTTGTTCCATTGGTCTATATTTCTGTTTTTTTGCCAGTACCATACTGTCTTGATGATTGTAGCTGAAGTCAGGAAGGTTGATTCCTCCAATTCCATTCTTTCTCAAGACTGCTTTCACTGTTTGGGGTCTTTTGTGTTTCCATATGAATTGTGAAATTTTTTGTTCTAGTTCTATGAAAAATGCCATTGGTAATTTGATAGGGATCACATTGAATCTGTAGGTTGCATTTGGTAGTATAGTCCTTTCACAACATTGATTCTTCCTAACCAGGAACATGGAATATTTCTCCATCTGTTTATGTCATCTTTGATTTCTTTCATCAGTGTCTTATAATCTTCTGTGTGCAGTTCTTTTGTCACCATAGGTAAGTTTATTCCTAGATATTTAATTCTTTTTGTTGCAATGGTACATGAGATTGATTCCTTAATTTCTCTTTCTGATTTTTCATTGTTAGTTTATAGAAATGTAAGTGATTTCTATGTATTGATTTTGTGTCCTGCAACTTTGCTAAATTCACTGATTAGCTCCAGTAATTTTCTGATACTATCTTTAGGGTTTTCCATGTACAGTATCATGTCATCTGCAAACAGTGAGAGCTTTGCTTCTTCTTTTCTGATCTGGATTCTTTTTATTGCTTTTTCTTCTCTGATTGCTGTAGCTAGGATTTCCAGAACTATGTTGAATAATAGTGGCAAAAGTGGACACCCTTGTCTTGTTCCTGATCTTAGGGGGAATGCTTTCAGTTTTTCACCATTGAGAATAATGTTTGCCATAGGCTTATCATGTATGGCCTTTACTATGTTGAGGTAGGTTCCTTCTATACCCATTTTTTGGAAGAGTTTTGAATATAATGGGTGCTGAATTTTGTCCAAGGCTTTTTCTCATCTATTGAGATTATACTATGGTTTTTATCTTTTAATTTGTTAATATGGTATATCATATTGATTGATTTGCATATATTGAAGAATTCTTGCTTCCCTGGAATAAACCCAACTTGATCATGGTGTATGAGCTTTTTGAAGTGTTGCTGAATTCTGTTTGCTAAAATTTTGTTGAGGATTTTTGCATCTATGTTCATCAGTGATATTTGCCAGTAGTTTTCTTTTTGTGTGTTGTCTTTGTCTGGTTTTGGTATCAGGGTAATGGTGGCCTCGTAGAATGAGTTTGGAAGTGTTCCTTCCTCTGCAACTTTTTGAAAGAGTTTTAGAAGGATAGGCATTAGCTCTTCTCTAAATATTTGATAGAATTCTCATGTGAAGCCATCTGGTCCTGGGCTTTTGCTTTTTTGGGAGATTTTGATCACAGCTTCAATTTCAGTGCTTGTAATTGAGTTGTTCATAATTTCTATTTCTTCCTGGTTCAGTCTTAGAGGATTGAACTTTTCTAAAAACCTGTCCATTTCTTCCAGGCTGTCCATTTTATTGCCATAGAGTTGTTCATAATAGTCTCTTATAATCCTTTGTATTTCTGCATTGTCTGTTGTAGCCTCTTCTTTTTCATTTCTAATTTTGTTGATTTGATTCTTCTCCCTTTTTTTTTGATGAGTCTGGCTAAAGGTTTGTCAATTTTGTTTATCTTCACAAAGAACCAGCTTTTAGTTCCATTAATCTTTACTGTTGTTTCTTTCATTTCTTTTTCATTTGTTTCTGCTCAGATCTTTATGATTTCTTTCTTTCTACTAATTTTGGAGTATTTTGTTTGTTTTTTTTTTTTCCACTTGTTTCAGGTGTAAAGTTAGGTTGTCTGTTTGATGTTTTTCTTGTTTCTTGAGGTAGGACTGTATTGCTATAAACTTCCCTCTTAGGACTGCTTTTGCTGCATCCCATAGCTTTTGAGTTGTTGTGTTTTTATTGTCATTTGTTTCTAGAAATTTTTTATTTCCCTTGGTTATTTAGAAATGTGTTCTTTAATCTCCATGTGTTTGTGTTTCCTACAGTTTTTTTCTTGTAATTGATATCTAGTCTCATAGTGTTGTGGTCAGAGAAGATGCTTGATATGATTTCAATTTTCTTAAATTTACTGAGGCTTGATTTGTGACTCACAATGCGATGTATACTGGAGAATGTTCCAGGTGCACTTGAGAAGAAGGTGTGTTCTTCTGCATTTGGATGGAATGTCCTGAAGATATCAGTGAGATCCTTCTCATCTAATGTATCATTTGAGACTTGTGTTCCTGGGAAAACTGGTCAACCACTTGTAAAAGAATGAAACTAGAACACTTTCTAACACCATACACAAAAATAAACTCAAAATGGATTACAGATCTAAACATAAGACCAGAAACTATAAAACTCCTCAAGGAAAACATAGGCAAAACACTGTCTGACATAAATCACAGCAGGATCCTCTATGACCCACCTCCCAGAGTAATGGAAATAAAAGTAAAAATGCACAAATGAGACCTAATTAAACTTAAAAGCTTTTGCACAATGAAGGAAACTATAAGCAAAGTGAAAAGACAGCCTTCAGAATGGGAGAAAATAATAGCAAATGAAGCAACTGACAAAGAATTAATCTCAAAAATATACAAGGAACTCCTGTATCTCAATTCCAGAAAAATAAACGACCCAATCAAAAAATGGGCCAAACAGCTAAACAGACATTTCTCCAAAGAAGACATGCAGATGGCTAACAAACACATGAAAAGATGCTCAACATCACTCATTATCAGAGAAATGCAAATCAAGACCACAATGAGGTACCATCTCATGCCGGTCAGAATGGCTGCTATCCAAAAGTCTACAAACAATAAATGCTGGAGAGGGTGTGGAGAAGAGAGAACCCTTTTACACTGTTGGTGGGAATGCAAACTAGTACAGCCACTGTGGAGAACAGTGTGGAGATTCCTTAAAAAGCTTTAAATAGAACTGCCATATGAACCAGCAACCCCACTGCTGGGCATACACACTGAGGAAACCAGAATTGAAAGAGACACGTGTACCCCAATGTTCATCGCAGTACTGTTTGTAATACCCGGGACATGGAAGCAACCTAGATGTCCATCACAGATGAATGGATAAGAAAGGTGTGGTACATATACACAATGGAATATTGTTCAGCCATTAAAAAGAACACATTTGAATCAGTTCTAATGAGGTGGATGAAACTGGAAGTAAGAGTAAAGTAAGTCAGAAAGAAAAACACCAATACAGTATACTAGCGCATATATATGGAATTTAGAAAGATGGTATCGATAACCCTGTATGCGAGATAGCAAAAGAGACATAGATGTATAGAACAGTTTTTTGGACTCTGTGAGAGAAGGCGAGGGTGGGATGATTTGAGAGAATAGCACTGAAACATGTATATTATCTTATGTGAAACAGATTGCCAGTCCAGGTTTGATGCATGAGACAGGGTGCTCAGGGCTGGTGCACTGGGATGACCTAAGGGATGGGATGGGATGAGGAGGGAGGTGGGAAGGGGGTTCAGGATGGGGAACACATGTAAACCCATGGCTGATTCATGTCAATGTATGACAAAAGCCACTACAATATTGTAATTAGCCTCCAACTAAAGTAAATAAATAATAAAAAGACTTGTGTTTCCTTATTAATTTTCTGTTTTGATGATCTGTCCATTGGTGTGAGTGGGGTGTTAAAGTCTCCTACTATTATTGTGTTACTGTCAATTTCTCCTTTTATGTCTGTTAATATTCGTCTTATGTATTGAGGTGCTCCTTCCTGTGTTGGGTGCATAGATATTTACAATTGTTATATCTTCCTCTTGGATTGATCCTTTGATCATTAGGTAGTGTCCTTCCTTATCTCTTGTAATCTTCTTTAAGGTCTATTTAGTCTGATATGAGGATTGCTACTCCAGCTTTCTTTTGCTTCCCATTTGCATGAAATATATTTTTCCATCCTCATATTTTCAGTCTTTATGTGTCTTGAGGGCCAAAGTGGGTTTCTTGTAAACAGCATATATATGGTTCTTGTTTTTCTATCCATTCAGCCAGTCTTTGTCTTTTGGTTGGAGCATTTAATCCGTTTACATTTAAAGTAATTATTGATATATATGTTCCTATTGCCATTTTCTTAATTGTTTGGGGGTGATTTTGTAGATCTTTTTTCTTCTTTTGTATTTCTTGACTATATAAGTCCATTTAATGTTTGTTGTAAAGCTGGTTTGGTGGTACTGAATTCTCTTAACTTTTGCTTGTCTGGAAAGCTTTTTATTTCTCCATCAGTTTTGAATGAGATCCTTGCCGGCTACAGTAACCTTGGATGTAGATTTTTCCCTTTCAGTACTTTAAATATATCCTGCCATTCCCTTCTGGCCTGCAGAGTTTCTGCTGAAAAGATCAGCTATTAAGCAAATGGGGTTTCCTTTGTATGTTACTTGTTGCTTTTCCCTTGCTGCTTTTAATATTCTTTCTTTATGTTTAGTCTTTGTTAGTTTGATTAGTATATGTCTTGGAATGCTTCTCCTTGGGTTTATCCTGTGTGGGACTCTTTGTGCCTCTTGGACTTGATTGGCTATTTCCTTTTCCATGTTGGGGAAATTTTCAACTATAATCTCTTCAAAAATTTTCTCATACCCTTTATTTTTCTCTTCTTCTTTTGGGACTCCCATAATTTGAATATTGCTATATTTGGTATTGTCCCAGAGGTCTCTGAGACTTTTCTCAGTTCTTTTCATTCTTTTTACTTTATTCTGCTCCTCAGAAGTTATTCCCACCATTTTATCTTCCAGCTCACTGATTCGTTCTTCTGCTTCAGATATTCTGCTATTGATTCCTTTTCAGTTCAGTTCAGTCACTCAGTGGTGTCCGACTCTTTGTGACCCCATGAATCACAGCACGCCAGACGTCCGTGGCCATCAGCAACCCCCGGAGTTCACTCAAACTCATGTCCATCGAGTTGGTGATGCCATCCAGCCATCTCATCCTCTGCCGTCCCCTTCTCCTCCTGCCCCCAGTCCCTCCCAGCATCAGAGTCTTTTCCAATGGGTCAACTCTTCCCATGAAGTGGCCAAAGTATTGGAGTTTCAGCTTCATCATCAGTCCTTCCAGTGAATACCCAGGACTGGTCTCCTTTCAGATGGACTGGTTGGATCTCCTTGCAGTCCAAGGGACTCTCAAGAGTCTTCTCCAACACCACACTTCAAAAGCATCAATTCTTCTGCGCTCAGCCTTCTTCACAGTCCAACTCTCACATCCATACATGACCACAGGAAAAACCATAGCCTTGACTAGATGGACCTTAGTCGGCAAAGTAATGTCTCTGCTTTTGAATATACTATCTAGGTTGGTCATACTTTTCTTCCAAGGAGTAAGCGTCTTTTAATTTCATGGCTGCAGTCACCATCTGCAGTGATTTTGGAGCCCAAAAAAATAAAGTCTGACACTGTTTCTACTGTTTCCCCATCTATTTCCCATGAAGTGATGGGACCAGATGCCATGATCTTCATTTTCTGAATGTTGAGCTTTAAGTCAAATTTTTCACTCTCCTCTTTCACTTTCATCAAGAGGCTTTTTAGCTCTTCTTCACTTTCTGCCATAAGGGTGGTGTCATCTGCATATCTGAGGTTATTGATATTTCTCCCGGCAATCTTGATTCCAGTTTGTGTTTCTTCCAGTCCAGTGTTTCTCATGATGTACTCTGCATATAAGTTAAATAAGCAGGGTGACAATATACAGCCTTGAAGTACTCCTTTTCCTATTTGGAACCAGTCTGTTGTTCCATGTCCAGTTCTAACTGTTGCTTCCTGACCTGCATACAGATTTCTCAAGAGGCAGGTCAGGTGGTCTGGCATTCCCATCTCTTTCAGAATTTTCCACAGTTTATTGTGATCCACACCGTCAAAGGCTTTGGCATAGTCAATAAAGCAGAAATAGATGTTTTCCTGGAACTCTCTTGCTTTTTCCATGATCCAGCGGATGTTGGCAATTTGATCTCTGCTTCCTCTGCCTTTTCTAAAACCAGCTTGAACATCAGGGAGTTCATGGTTCATGTATTGCTGAAGCCTGGCTTGGAGAATTTTGAGCATTACTAGCATGTGAGATGAGTGCAATTGTGCGGTAGTTTGAGCCTTCTTTGGCATTGCCTTTCTTTGGGATTGGAATGAAAACGGACCTTTTCCAGTCCTGTGGCCACTGCTGAGTTTTCCAAATTTGCTGGCACGTTGAGTGCAGCCCTTTCACAGCATCATCGTTCAAGATTTGAAACAGCTCAACTGGAATTCCATCACCTCCACTAGCTTTGTTCATAGTGATGCTTTCTAAGGCCCACCTGACTTCACTTTCCAAGATGTCTGGCTCTAGATGAGTGATCACATCATCATGATTATCTGGGTCATGAAGATCTTTTTGTACAGTTCTTCCATGTATTCTTGCCATCTCTTCTTAATATCTTCTGCTTCTGTTAGGTCCATACCATTTCTGTCCTTTATCAAGCCCATCTTTGCATGAAATGTTCCCTTGGTATCTCTAATTTTCTTGAAGAGATCTCTAGTCTTTCCCATTCTGTTCTTTTCCTCTATTTCTTTGCACTGATCACTGAAGAAGGCTTTCTTGCTATTCTTTGGAACTCCGCATTCAGATGCTTATTTCTTTCCTTTTCTCCTTTGCTTTTTGCCTCTCTTTTTTTCACAGATATTTGTAAGGCCTCCCCAGACAGCCATTTTGCTTTTTTGCATTTCTTTTCCATGGGGATGGTCTTGATCCCAGTCTCCTGTACAATGTCATGAACCTCATTCCATAGTTCATCAGGCACTCTATCTATCAGATCTAGGCCCTTAAATCTATTCCTCACTTCCACTAGGACCACAGCCTTGTCTAACTCAATGAAACCAAGCCATGCCTGCAGGGCAACCCAAGACGGGCGGGTCATGGTGGAGAGGTCTGACAGACATGGTCCACTGGAGAAGGGAATGGCAAGCCACTTCAGTATTCTTGCCTTGAGAACCCCATGAACAGTATGAAAAGGCAAAATGATAGGATACCAAAAGAGGAACTCCCCAGGCCAGTAGGTGCCCAATATGCTACTGGAGATCAGTGGAGAAGTAACTCCAGAAAGAATGAAGGGATGGAGCCAAAGCAAAAACAATACCCAGTTGTGCATGTGACTGGTGATAGAAGCAAGATCCGATGCTGTAAAGAGCAATATTGCATAGGAACCTGGAATGTCAGGTCCATGAATCAAGGCAAATTGAAAGTGGTCAAACAAGAGATGGCAAGGGTGAACATTGACATTCTAGGAATCAGTGAACTAAAATGGACTGGAATGGGTGAATTTAACTCAGATGACCATTATATCTACTACTGCAGGCAGGAATCCCTCAGAAGAAATGGAGTAGCCATCATGGTCAACAAAAGAGTCCAAAATGCAGTACTTGGATGCAATCTCAAAAACGACAGAATGATCTCTGTTCATCTCCAAGGCAAACCATTCAATATCACAGTTATCCAAGTCTATGCCCCAACCAGTAACGCTGAAGAAGCTGAAGTTGAACGGTTCTATGAAGACCTACAAGACCTTTTAGAACTAACACCCAAAAAAAAATGTCCTTTTCAAAGGCTAATAGAGTTTTGCCAAGAAAATGCACTGGTCATAGCAAACACTCTCTTACAACAACACAAGAGAAGACTTTACACATGGACATCACCAGATGGTCAACACCGAAATCAGATTGATTATATTCTATGCAGCCAAAGATGGAGAAGCTGTATACAGTCAACAAAAACAAGACCAGGAGCTGACTGTGGCTCAGATCATGAACTCCTTATTGCCAAATTCAGACTTAAATTCAATAAAGTAGGGAAAACTGCTAGACCATTCAGGTATGACCTAAATCAAAAAGTCTACTAACAATAAATGCTGGAGAGGGTGTGGAGAAAAGGGAATGCTCTTGTACTGTTGGTGGGAATGTAAATTGATACATCCACTATGGAAAACAGTATGGAGATTCCTTAAAAAACTAGAAATAAAACCACCATATGACCCAGAAATCCCAGTCCTAGGCATATACCCTGAGGAAATCAAAAGTGAAAAAGACACATGTATCCCCTTGTTCTTTGCAGCACTATTTACAATAGCTAGGACATGGAGACAACCCAGATGTTCATCAACAGATGAATGGATAAAGAAGTTGTGGTACATACACAATCGAATATTACTCAGCCATAAAAAGGAATGCATTTGAATCAGTTTTGATGAGGTGGATGAACCTAGACCCTATTACACAGAGTGGAGTGAGTTGGAAAGATAAAGATAAATATCATAGTCTAATGCACATATACAGAATCTAGAAAAATGGAACTGAAGGAATTTATTTACAGGGCAGCAATGGAGAAACAGCCAACAGACTTATGGACATGGGGAGCAGGGAGAAGAGGGATGAGATTCATGCAAAGAGTATCATGGAAACTTACATTACCATATGTAAAATAGATAGCCAACGGGAATTTGCTGTATGGCTCAGCAAACTCAAACAGGGCCTCTGTATCAACCCAGAGGGGTGGGATGGGGAGATGGGAGAGAGGTTCCAAAGGGAGGGGATATATGTATACCTATGGCTGATTCATGTTGAAGTTTGACAAAAAACAACAAAATTCTGTAAAGCAATTATCTTTCAATAAAAAGTAAAATAAATAAATAAATAAATAAACAATCTACCCAAAGCTGGGGAAAGTACCACGCAAAATTATCAGAGGGAACAATGACTGAAGCCTCCACAAGGCCAGGAAGAATTCCTATTTCCACTAGCCAGAGTGGAAAATCTCATAATTCATGGGACACTGGGCAGAGTACTCAGAAGGGTCTTACCTCATTACTTAGGGAAAAATTAGCCCAGACCAAAGGCTCTGTGGTGCCATCAAACAGTTTAAATTAAGCTTCAAAAGTATCAAACTATTTCTAAATAATTCAACTATGTCTTGAATAAAGCTCAAGAATAGCTGTAAGAATATAAAAGATTAGCCAGCATCCAATCAAAAATGAACAGGCATAAAAAGAAGCAGGAAAATATAACATAATGAAGTGGGGGAAATCAGTCACTTAAAATGGACCTAAAAATGGCACACATGATATAATTAATAGAAAAGGGCAGTAAAAGTTATTAAAACTATATTTAAGAAGAAGGAGGAAATAGTGAGCATGTAATGTAGAAACATGGAAGATACAAAAATGACACAAATCAAATTTCCACTAGAAAGTATAAACAGCATATATGATGTTACAGAAAAAAAGGTTATAGAATCTGAAGATATCACAATAGAAACTCTGCTAAATTCAATAAGGAAAGAACGAAAATTGAAAAAAAATGAATAGAGAGTCAGTAAGCTTTGGAAAATATCAAACAATCTCATGTGTACTTGAAAGTCCTTCAAGGCAGAAAAAATAATGGCCAAATGTTCCTAAGTTTTATGAAAACCATAAACTCACAGATCCAAGAAGCTCCATGAACCCCAAGCCAAGAAACATGAACACAGCTACACTAAGGCACAACACAATCAAACTGGTTAAAACCAGTGATAAAGGGCAAAACTATTCTAAGAAGATCTGAGGATAAAGTAAGTCACAACTCTAAGACTAGAAAACCAGAGAAGGCTTTTGGCATTATTGCCATTTACAGCCTCCTGTAAAGGTAACTGTCACCTCTAGTTATCAAGCACTCCTAATGAATCAAGCACAATGCATAACCCAAACTGACTACTGCTGCCTTATAAACTGGCAAAGGAAACAAATAGCTAACATTCAATGAGACATATGCTTTATACTCATTTTCCCACTTAATCCCTCCACAACTAAATGTGGTTAATACTATTAACCCTGAATATTCATTGGAAGGACTGATGCTGAAGCTGAAGCTCCATTACTTTGGCTACCTGTTGTGAAGAGCCAACTCATTGAAAAAGGCCCTGATCCTGGGAAAGATTGAAGGCAAGAGGAGAAAGGGGCAACGCAGGATGAGACGGTTGGATGGCACCACCGACTCAATGGACATGAGTTTGAGCAAACTCAAGGAAATAGTGAAGGAGAGGCAAGCCTGACATGCTGCAGTCCATGGGGTTTCAAAGAGTTGGACACGACTTAACAACTGAAAAACAACTATCATTAAACCTATCTTACAGATGAGGAAACTTAAGTAGAGAGGTTGAGTAATTTGTCCATGGTCTCACAACTAATAAGTGGTAGATCCAGGATCAAACTGTATAGGCAATCTGACCTAACACACCTAACCGCTATATCATACTACCTCCTAGCAGAGAAACACCCAGGCTCATGGGCAATAAACAGCTTTTGCAGAATGGCAAACAACCATACCAACTCTACTATGAAGTTAACCTTGCAGAATTATGACACTAATCCAAGGGACTCTAATGCAGAGCCAAGGACCATAGCAAAAAGGAAAGCCACTTCTAAGGAAGCTCTGATCACTCTGGGTTATATCTGAAGTTGTTTCATTTTTTTCCCAACATGCCACCAGAAATATCACTGAAGACGTCAATCTAATCATCAGACACCAAAGTATACAATCAACAATAAAACGTCCTCCAGAACGCTTTTCATCAATCTCCACTGACAGAGTGGTGTGACAGACTCATGCCAAAGACATGAGCCACTGTGTCCCAAAGAGACTACTTCTCAAGGGGATGATATGAATTTTGTAAAAATAACAACTTTCAGAATGCAGCACCTGATAAAGCTTTGCCAGGCTCCTCTGTTCATGGAATTCTCCAGGTAAGAATATTGCAATGGGTTGCCATTTGCTTCTCCAGGAGATCTTCCCAACCCAGGGATTGAACCCAGGTCTCCCAAATTCCAGACAGATTCTTTACCCTCTGAGCCACCAAGGAAGCCCAGCTTTACCTTAGGTGTCTCAAATACTTGTTCCAGATGTATGATGTGTTCATGTTTCACACTTTTTAGGATGTCCACTTCCCGTTCAAGTAACTTCACAGCAGAGCTTCCAGCCTTAGATGATGAGGAAATACAGATTTCATGTAAGAATTTCATTACCACATACCTCAATACAAAAGTTAGAGTTATTTTATATTTTTTCCTTTTTTTTTTCAGAAAGTTCCTTTTCCAAAAGATAATATGCAACCTGTCTGCATGATAAGATTAACATATACCCTTTCTTTCCTTTGCCCAATTTTAAGAGATAATTCAGCCTCAAATCATATCTGTTTCTTGGACGGTTTCTATAAATTAGCTAACAACATGGTCTCTGTCACATCACAAAATTATTGCAGCTCTTAATATGCTTTTTGGTATTTCCTTCAAAATTATGTTGATCCTTTGATGGTAGCATAATAAAAACAAAATCTACTTTCTAGGGATGTCAATTAGAAAATGGATATAAGGCATCTGTCTCATTAAATGTCAGTTATTGGTAAAACAAAATGTTTTTGTTTTATCTTGCTTTGTTTCCATTACATTTATATACATATCAAAAGGAAACAATAGGCAGTTGAGATTTTACACTTAGCCCTGCATTATATCACTTCCTAGTCCTCAAAAATTTGATAGAGAGAGAAAGAGCAGGAGAGAAAGAGAGAGAGTGCACAATGCAGATGGAGATGGAGATGGAGACTTTTGCCTTCAGACCAACCTAACTCCAAATTACCTCCTTAGGTGAAATCCTTAACCATACCTGACCAGACCGTCAGGTGTGGGTGCAAGTAACTGATTGACTACACCATCATCTAAGATACTCGGGAAGGGCTTTCTCCACCTTTGTCAGCACTACCACCACCCCAGTCATCATCCCTTTTGATATCTAAATTACCGTAATCATTCAAGAATAAACACTGTCCTCATTCACATAAAAATATCCCTGAAAGGAATAACAAAGCTCTTACTCCTCCCTCCTTCCTCCTAACCCACCCCCTCCCCCAAAGTTAGAAGAGACACAGTAGTTCCTGAAGGACTTGGAAAGAGATTGATCATAAGGCAAATTTTACCTAGTTAAAATTGTACCTACTGTCCTCCCTGCTTCTAAGTATCTTTACCCTTTAAACATTACCATCTCAAGAGTGATAGGAAACTGAAAACCCACTGTGCCCCACCCATGGAGGATGAATCCTTGAGGAGAAATAACTTTATAGTTATCAAGAGAAATAGTGACTTTGAGGAATAAATTCCTGTAGAGAATAGACATGGACAGATGTCACAATTTCTCCTAATAATTCATCTCAAGCCTATTCCTACTTCCTACCACAAATGGTTTATCTATATTTAATGCAGTAATATATTGTCCAATTCATATACTGACTATATAATTTTATTTTACTATCTTGGTGTCCTGAAAAATCTCAGCATCAAATCTATGTGCAAGAATTTGAGTTCCTACAGTTGCAAGCAATTGACTATATAACCCTGAAAGCTAAGCCTAACCCTATCTGACACCAAAGAAACAAAGGAAATCCCATTTAGTTAATCCTAGGGATTTCTGGAAGGACTCTGGATCTCCCCTTATTAAGAGTTAATGTTACTTTATTAAACTTTAGGGAGAAATGATATGTAATTTCCTATTGTTCGTTTTTTAAAGAATACATATAACCTACTATTTCATTTTGTAAATGTAATATCACAGACCCAAGAAAAAAACACCATGGTAATGTTGCCTTTTATTTTTCCTCAAGCACAGAAATTGTTTTCAAGTTGATGAAGTGATCAGTTATAAAGTTTGAGGACTTGGATTCTCCCTTAAAGAGAAGCCCACTCCATTCGTCACTCCAGTGCAATCTAAAGTGAGAAACAGAGTGGACACAAGGTAAACAGTACAGAAGAGAGCTGGAAAGAAAGTGATTCAAACGGAAAGAGCTGGTAGGATGAACAAACAGAGTTGGCTATCAATGAGGAAATAATGAATGAAAGGAAAGGAGAGGATCAGTTCAGTTCAGTCACTCAGTCGTGTCTGACTCTGCGACCCCATGAATTGCAGCATACCAGGCTTCCCTGTCCATCACCAACTCCTGGAGTTCACCCAAACTCATGTCCATGGAGTTGGTGATGCCATCCAGCCATCTCATCCTCTGTCGTCCCCTTCTCTTCCTGCCTCCAATCCCTCCCAGCATCAGGGTCTTTTCCAATGAGTCAGCTCTTTGCATGAGGTGGCCAAAGTATTGGAGTTTCAGGTTCAGCATCAGTCCTTCCAATGAACACCCAGGACTGATCTCCTTTAGGATGGACTGGTTGGATAGGGCAAAGTATATCAGAACCACATCAGGAGAGAATATCGGGACCTAATGCTCACTAAGACAAAAACCCTACATCTACATATACTGATAATCAGCCCTCATCTTCAACTAACTCTGGTAAAAGAAAGAAAGTGAAAGTGGAAGTCACTCAGTCATGCCCCACTCTTTGCAACCCCATGGACTGTACAGTCCATGGAATTCTCTAGGCCAGAATACTGGAGTGAGTAGCCTTTCCCTGGAGTGGGTAGCATATCCCTTGGGTATGGCTGGGTGCAGCAGACTTGGGTATGGCATAAGCCCTCTTGGAGGAGGTTGCCATTAACCCCACCACAGAGCTGCCAGAACTTACACAGGACTGGGGAAATACTCTTGGAGGGCACAAACCGAACCTTGTGCACACCAGGACCGAGGGAAAAGGAGCAGTGACCACACAAGAGACTGATCCAGACTTGTCCAGGATGTCCAGGAGTCTCCGGCAGAGGCATGGGTTGGTGATGGTCTGCTGCAGGGTTGGGGCACTGAGTGTAGCAGTACACGCATGGGACCTTTTGAAGGAAGTTGCCATTATCTTCATTACCTCCATCATGGTTTGGCCCCAAGAAGAGGTGGCAGGAATACACAGAAGAACTGTACAAAAAAGGTCTTCATAACCAAGATAATCGCGATGGTGTGATCACTGACCCAGAGCCAGACATCCTGGAATGTGAAGTCAAGGGGCCCTTAGAAAGCATCACTACAAACAAAGCTAGTGGAGGTGATGGAATTCCAGTTGAGCTGTTTCAAATCCTGAAAGATGATGCTGTGAAAGGGCTGCACTCAATATGCCAGCACATTTGGAAAACTCAGCAGTGGCCACAGGACTGGAAAAGGTCCATTTTCATTCCAATCCCAAAGAAAGGCAATGCAAAAGAATGCTCAAACTGCTGCACAATTGCACTCATCTCACACGCTAGTAAAGTAATACTCAAAATTCTCCAAGCCAGACTTCAGCAATACATGAACCATGAACTCCCTGATGTTCAAGCTGGTTTTAGAAAAGGCAGAGGAACCAGAGATCAAATTGCCAACATCTGTTGGATCATAGAAAAAGCAAGAGAGTTTCAGGAAAACATCTTTTTCTGCTTTATTGACTATGCCAAAGCCTTTGACTGTATGGATCACAACAAACCTTGGAAAATGCTTAAAGAGATGGGAATACCAGGCCACCTGACCCGCCTCTTGAGAAATCTGTATGCAGGTCAGGAAGCAACAGTTAGAACTGGACATGGAACAATAGACTGGTTCCAAATACGGAAAGGAGTACGTCAAGGCTGTATATTGTCACCTGCTTATTTAAGTTATACACAGACTACATCATACAAAATGCCAGGCTGGGTAAAGCACAAGCTGGAATCAAGATTACCAGGAGAAATATCAATAACATCAGATATGCAGATGACACCACCCTCATGACAGAAAGCGAAGAAGAACGAAAGAGCCTCTTGATGAAAGTGAAAGAGGAGAGTGAAGAAGTTGGCTTAAAACTCAACACTCAGAAAACTACGATCATGGCATCTGGTCCCATCACTTCATGGCAAACAGATGGGGAAACAGTGGAAGCAGTGACAGACTTTATTTTTCAGTGCTCCAAAATCACACCAGATGGTGACTGCAGCCATGAAATTAAAAGACGCTTGCTCCTTGGAAGGAAAGTTATGACCAACCTAGAGAGCATATTAAAAAGCAGACACATTACTTTGCCAACAAAGGTCCATCTAGTTAAAGCTATGGTTTTTCCAGTAGTCATGTACAGATGTGAGAGTTGGACTATAAAGAAAGCTGAGTGCCAAAGAATTGATGCTTTTGAACTGTGGTGTTGGAGGAGACTCTTGAGAGCCCCTTGGACTGCATGGGATATCCAACCAGTCTATTCTAAAGGAAATCAGTCCTGAATATTCATTGGAAGGACTGATACTGAAGCTGAAACTCCAATACTTTGGCCACCTGATGCGAAGAGCTGACTTATCTGAAAAGACCCTGATGCTGGGAAAGATTGAAAGCAGGAGAAAGGGACAACAGAGGATGAGATGGTTGGATGGTATCACCTACTCAATGGACATGAGTTTGAGTAAACTCCAGGAGTTGGTGATGGACAGGGAGGTCTGGCATGTTGTGTGCAAGCCATGCGGTCGCAAAGAGTCGGACATGACTGAACTGAAGCCTTTCCCTTCTACAGGGGATCTTCCCAATCGAACCCAGGACTCCCACATTGCAGGCAGATTCTTTACAAGCTGAGCCACAAGGGAAGCCCAGGAATATTGGAGTGAGTGGCCTATCCCTTCTCCAGCAGATCTTCCCAACCCAGGAAATGAACGGGGGTCTCCTGCATTGAAGGTGGATTCTTTACCAACTGAGCTATGAGGGAAGCCCAGAAGGCTAGAGAAATACCCACATTTCTCCAGGGCAACAGCCCGGGGTCTGTCCCTAAGGGTCAGCTGTATTAGTGTGAAGAACTGTACTGCCTACCCGACCTTGCAGTAGAACTGCACCCTCAGTGTGATGCTAAGAAGCCTTACCTTTTCTTTGTTCACTTTTTTAATTGCCCACTTAGTTTCTCTTTCCTTGTCTATGGCTTCAATGACCATTCCAAAGCTCCCTTGTCCCAGTATTCTTCCAAAGGTATAGATTTCCTAGATAAAAATATAAGAGTTCTTTTGTCTTTCTCTGCCATTCATCAGGTATGACAAATGAACATATAATACTGACAGGCATCCACCCAAGGGAAGAGTGACTGTGCTCCAGGGTAAAATCAAATAGAAGGCACCGACACCACATATTTGCTTCAGTATTAATAAAAACATCTTAATTAAGCAAAAATAAGTTTTGATGAGTCTTATAAATATCCTTTAGAGAAAAACCATAAAAATCCTAATGAGAAAATGTGGAAAACTTCAAATATATAAAAAATGAAACTCTCATAAACTATAATATTAAAGAAATGTCTTCACAAGAAAAAGAACGGACTATGAATACATGTATACAAATATATTGATATATACTGTTTGTATAAAATAAGTTGTCCAAAAAATTATTCCCAAACTCTGAGAACTATACTATAAAATCAACACATATTAACCATTAGACAACTGCTTTCCTGTTTACCAGGTAACCTTTCTCTTCATTGTTTCTACTAAATAATCATTTTTGTTGTTTTATTTGTTTTGTTTTAGGAAAAGGATCATATAAATCCTTTTTTATATTTATATTAAAGTTTTTAATATAAATAAGCATTTAAAAAAAATTAAAACCATCCATACTAACATTACCCAAACCAAGGATCCTTCTGTTTATCACTTCACTCCTGCTTACAAAAACAGAATGCACTGGTCTTGACAACACCAGCATTCCATTTCATGTTGTAAAATAACAAGCAGGTAACTCATTTACACTTTCAGTTCTTGTGAATTTGGTTGGAGAGAGTCAGTCTCCCTGATCTAAATCAACTCCAGGACTTTAACAAGAGTTTCTAGACCCATTATGCCCAGAGATTAGAACAGAAGAGAACCCCTGAGCTAATGTCACTGGGGGAAGTCTCTCTTGGAGACTTCTTAGAGCCTGCCTTAGAGATGCCAGGTTCCCTGTGTGACTACTTTCATCTGCACCCTGCAACTGATAAGCTACTGCTAGACTTCATATTTTCTCCTGCTTACATTCCTTTCTGACTTTTGTAAAAGAACATCTTCTTTTACAACTAATTACTTACCTCCTTCACAAAGGGCTTTTCTGCCTAACTCTGCACCATGGTGATTGTCCTTTTGAATTTTTTCAACATGTGTGCATTGGTCCTCAAACACTATTATTTACTCTCTTGCTTACAAATATTTGGACTCATTTTTTTCCTTCCAAGATGGTCTAGAAACACCTTATAAAGGAGTTTCATTTTCATCCTTTAAAAAGCCTGCCTGAAACCTTGAAGGCAAAATAGTCATGCTTAGTGCATGAGGAAAAAGGAGAAGGAAGAAATGGAAGGGAGGAGAGAGAAGAGAGGAACCAAGGAAAGGAAAGAGACACAGGGCGAGAAGGGAAGACATAGAAAGGGAAAGAAAAAAGAAGAAAAGAAAAATGTTCAGCTTCAACATGTAGATTTTTCTTAGCTATCTTCTTGTGATAAATACTTTGGGGGCTACAAAGATGAATAAAACATAATTCCTGTTTTCTTATTGCTTGTCTCATGTCTGGCTCAATGGACATGAATTTGAACAAACTCTGGAAGATAGTGGAGGACAGAGCCTGGCACGCTGCCGTCCAGCAGAGTCAGACACGACAGTGACTGCACAACACCATTTGTAACTCAAGAGAGAAAATTTTTACTTAAGTCATACAGTCTTAAGTTAAAAGAAAAAAGACAAAATGACATTGGGGCCAGAGACCAGAGCTAAAATTCTGGGAACATAAGGGGAAATGGTATGAAAGAGATGGCTCCTGAGAAGCATGTGGGAGAACAAAGGCAAAGAAAAGAAAGAAAATTGAGAATTTTTCCCATAATCCAATCAAGGAATGAATGAGAGAGCTGATAAATGAATACATTTTTGTTTTACAAAAGCTCTTATGATCAAATTTAAAACAGTAAATTTGTGGATTTTTTTTTTTAAATGCAGGTCTTTTGTAAGATTTTGTAAGACCTAACAAAATCTTTCACAGGGGAAGATTTAAGCTTTCAGGTCAGAGTTTCTTAGAAAGTTTTTCTGATCACTTCAAGTAAATTGCTAAATATTTTTTAAAACAATTGTTCAAAGTTATTTAACATTAATGGAATTTTCCTCTTGTAGTTGTTCCTATTGTAGTTCCTTCAGTCTAGCATTAAAGGAACACATTTTAATTTCTAAGATGGCATTAAATTTAAGTCATGTTTGCATATAAGAACTAGAATCCTGAGAAGAATAATATTGGTATTCACTCAATCACAAGCTGGAGAAAAATGGGCAAGTCCACGAGGGAAATTTTGGCCTCCCTACTGGTCATCAAAGAAGTGAACAGCCAAACCATCTAAGTCATCTGGTCTCTCTCTTCCTCTCAAATAGGTCTATATAAAGATTTCACAACTGCCCTCAGCAACCGGCAAGACCTGGAGACCAAATGCTCTCATTTTATCTAATAAATGTCCTCCACTTAATTATGCAAGTCAAGTTACATCTCTACAACAGAAAAAAATTAGTCCACAGTTTCTTTAGTAAAGACTTCAACAATCTTAAAAATGGTTAAGTTTCTTCTTTTCTTTCCCTACAGACAGACTTTTTACATCACATTTGTCATGAACGTTGACTTAGAATAAATCTGAAAATGTTCTAGTAGCTTCAGTTTGCCCTCTATATACCTGAATAGCAGCTCCATTGTCCATCCTTATGTGAGGAACTTTTCCTTCTGTGAAGTTGCCCCGACCCCACTGTTGTTGAGATGGTTTTCTCTCTACATTTGAAGATTTTGAGGGCTTGAACCAAAAAGAAATTTTAATATTAACATTAAGATACAATATACTTGTTGACAAAGTGAAGTGAAAGAAAGTGAAGTCGCTCAGTCGTGTCCGACTCTTTGCGACCCCATCAGGCTCCTCCGTCCATGGGATTTTCCAGGCAAGAGTGCTGGAGTAGATTGCCATTTCCTTCTCCAGGGGATCTTCCTGACCCAGGAATAGAAGCTGGGTCTCCCACATTGCAGGCAGACACTTTACCGTCTGAGCCACCAGGAAGATCAAACAAAGTAAGAACCCTAATTTAGATAATCTGGAAAATTTTAGTATGTGTCAAGATATTTATTGTATACAAGACAGTTTATCGCCTTTTTCAAATTCAAAGCCCTATATAATTCATTCACTCATTAGGCTAAAAGAGGCCTGAAGAAGTTATTCAATCTAATCTCCTGAATCCAGGCAATTCTACATGATGACCTGCACAGAAGATAAATCAGGACTTAAAATCTTTAAAATCACAAGAGAAGGCAACTTCACAGTTTTCTCAATCTCTCTTGTTTCAAGACATAACAATCATCTCAAATAGGTTATACACAAGAAATTACTGACCAGACATTCACAAAATATGCTTTGAATGAAAATAACATAGCAACAATTCACTCAGAGACATCTATATAGCAATAACTATACCATAATACAATTCAGAAATAACAGTTTAGAGTGAAAATTTGAAAAAGGTGTAAATTTGAGGACTGATAACATAACTTTTCTTAAACTTACTGCTCTCTGTCTCCAAATTTATGCTCTATCAATGACAATCTTCCAGAGTGCCTCTTTTCTATAAAGGCAAACATACCCAAACCAGTCCAACTGCATATTCCCAGACTGTAACTAAGGCAAATCAGGTTTGTAAGGCATATTTGATATTCCATCTAGATAACCAGGAACTGTCTTAAATAATAACCACCCTGTATTTAACCACAATCATAAATCTCATTCTGCATCAGCTGAAGAAAACACCCCCAAATTCAGGTTTAATTCAATTTGAAAACCGATCAATTTCCATATAAACCATTTTTTAAATAAAAGCTGGAATAACATTCCAAATTATTTATAATCCCGGGAAATCATTAATTTGCGGCAGTGGTTGGTTAACAGAATGAAAGAAATTATCAACTGATTTTTCTTACCTCTTCTGTAAGAAAGAAATGTTACCTTAATAGTAAAGAAGGCAATGACCCATGGATAAGGATGAATGTAGGGATGGGATTAGGGAATGGGACATCAACTTGTGTTGAGATGTGGAATCTTTAATATTTACCGAATCTTTTCCAGAGGTAACATCTTTGCTGGCTCCTTTTTCTTTTTTTTTTTCTGATGAAAATATAAATTCTGAACTGCCTGTGCTTGATGTCTGTGACATTTCCACCACTGACATTGGAGAAAGCTTTGTTTTACAAGAACATGTACAAAGTGCATTTTTCTGAGAAGCAGATGAGCAGTGGGGGCACTTTGTGGATTTTTTACCACAGCTGCTATCAGCCATTTGCTTAACTCTGCAACAAAAGCAACTTTATTAAAAGAAAGATGTTTCTGCTGTTTGAGGAAAAGAACCAGACCGAAAAGGAAAAGGTAGGCTGGTGGTGAAAACTGTAACTTCCAAGTGGTGAGGTCCTTAGGTTAATGATGCACTCCACTTCCAGTCACACATGAGAGCTGCAGGAAGAAAAGAAATCTCCATTTAGAAAATTCTTTCTTAGCCTATCACTCTCCTAGAAATCAAAGACAAACTAGCAACTAGCACCAAAAGCATCCTGCCTATACATGAAAAGTTAATATTTACAACAAAATTAGAATACATTTCTAAAAAACAGTACATTCTCATCTTCCAGAATTGACTCCTTGAACTCCAGACATTTATTTAACAGCCCAAAGAATCACCTTCTGAACTGCTAAAAAGTGTGGTCTAAGGAAATTTGGTGGGTTGATACAAGTTTTTTAAAATAAAGTGGAATAAAATAGATAAATATATGAGAGTATTTTGCATAGCTCCTTGGTATGGTTTGTGAAACTTAAAAAAAATTACATAGTTCTGAATGTATAGAACATGTGAGTGTGTGTGTACCCTTGGTCACAATATAAAATGCGTTTCATAAGGTGGGTTGTGGTAAATTAAAAAGGCTTTAAAATACTTGTATAAAACACACATTACTGTGATTTCAAAAGTTAATGAGCCTCTGTCTACACATCATCAGAGTAAATCCATGTTGTTGTGCGCTCAGTCGCTAAGTCATGTCTGACTCTTTATACCCCGTGCACTATATAGCCCACCAGGCTTCTCTGTCCATGGGATTTCCCAGGCGAGAATACTGGAGTGGGTTGCCGTCTCCTCCTCCAGGGATCTTCTCAACCTAGGGATTGAGAACCTGTGTCTCCTTCATTGGTAGGCAGATTCTTTACCACTGAGTCACCTGGAATGCCCCAAATCCATACCATACACTACACAAAGGAGTAGATAATTTGATTCTATAAAGCTATCTAATGCTAAAAGTTCAAAGGCAATATCAGAATTATCCTCATTTTTACTCTCAAATAGAAAAATAGGAACTAGTGTGTGCTACTTTTCCCTGAGTGAACAGGTATGCCCATCATTCTACCTAACCAGTTATTGCAGCTATATGTATAGTGGCAAGTTGGAAACATGTGAGTTTAGGAATGAGGGGGGATGTGTTCTGCAGCACATGAAAAAGAAACTAAGAAACTTCCAGAAGTAACTGGGAGTACATCATCATGGTTCTCTGCCATCCTACTTCAGATATTACTTGAAAGTATATTTTGAAGTCATAGATTGATAAGGCTGGGGATATATAGAATATACCTTTGTTCTTTGAACTGGAATAAACTTGACCAGAATAGGAGCTAGATATCTTTATTTCATTAAAGAAATACATTTCTAGCTTTAGTTATCTAAGATTGGTTTTCTAATCAGAAATAAGGGTTGACTTTGATCAAATCTTTACCTATCGTGATTATATTTTTCTTATTTGATTTTTTGGTATGTTTTATGGTATTAAAAGCTTTCTTAATATTAAAGCACTCTTGCATTTTGGTTATGAACCCTACATGATCATGATGGATGATTCTTCCAAAGTGCTGAAAAATTGAAATGTTTGTATTCTGACTTTTCAGAGTTATATTCATAACTTAAACTGGTCTCTAATTTTCCTTTTCACTCATCTTTATCAGGTTTTGATACAAGATTCTGGCAGTTTTATAAAATAAATTGGCTATCCTTCCATCTCACGAAGCTTTGTAATAGTCTGTATAGCATGGGAATCTATAGAAAAATCTTCCAGGCCCAAAGGATTTTGTGAAAGATATCGCTAGTAGTTTATCCACTATTTATTCCCCCACTCTTCCTTATTAACAAAACCCTGATTCTGTCTGGGATAGCAATATGCTAATTAAAATCCTCCATTTCTGCACATCCCTTGCAGTTGACTTCTGGCCATGAACCTTACAGAATGCAAGCAAAGTTGTAGTTAAAGAAAACCTTTTATTCTTAAAACTTTATTAAAAATAGAAAAAGAAAGAACAAAAAATATACTACATGAGCAGTCAAATCAAAGAAAGAGAAAAACATATTAAGAAACAAAATTTAAGATGAACAGAAATGAAAAAGAAATGTAGGTTCTGTTGAATTTTGCCTACAAGGCTCCAAATAAACGGAACCTTCACTCCTTCTCAGATTTCTCTCTCCATTCTCTCCCTTGCTCTAAATACACTGGTCTCCTTGCTGTTCCCTGCATATGCCAAGCACAGTGCCTTCTCATGGCTTTGGCCCTTGCTTCCTCTGCTAGGATGCACTTTCCTCAGATATTTGCATGGCTTGCTCCCTCACTTCATACTGATTTCTGCTCATCTGAGAGACCTCTTCTAACCATCTCATCTGAAACAGCAGGCCATTCTTCTGTCCCCTTACTTTGCTTTATTTTTGTTCACAGCATTTATCATTTCACTTGGGAAATTCTATATCAAAGTTCCTTCCTACTTTTAGGGAACAGATGATTTCCATATATGTAAATTGTTTCAAGAGGCTTCCTCGAAGGCTCAGTGGGTAAAGAATCTGCCTGCAATGCAGGAGACACACGGTTAGATTCCTGGGTCTGGAAGATCCCCTGGAGAAAGAAACGGCAACCTACTTCAGTATTCTTGCCTAAAAATTCCCATGGACAGAGGAGGCTGGCAGGCCAATGAGTCACAAAGGGTAGGATACAACTAAGTGACTAAGTACACAAATTGTTTCACAGCAATGAAAGCCATCCAATTTGTTTCATTCAGTTAGAATAACCAAAATCAGATCATGGCAGTGTTCTCAAAAACAGAGGAGCTCTTACACACCAATCTTTTCTGTGAAGAGATGCAAAAATCCTAAATGGTGTGCCTGTATTTAACTTTATCCTAGGTAATAGCATATTCTAAGATTACTAGATAGAAATAAATAGGCAAGTCAGCCCAATAAGTATGACCTTTCACCAAAGCAGTACAAAAAATCCTACTGATGTGATTAAAACCCATAATGGTGAGCTCTGGAAAAGGTACATCAAGGGTACCCTTCAGACAGGCAGAGGGAAAAAAGAATGCAACTGATGCCAACACACACACATTTTAACAAATGCTTGACCTTGTTTTCCAAGTATATGTAGCAAGGCAAACAAAACTCAGAATGTACCTTTATGCACACTGAAAAATGATTTAACTTTAGGCCTTGGAAGAAAATGCTTGCATTCCAGGTTAAATATATAAGCCTGTAACCATCAATGACTCAGAGCAGCAGAGTAGATCTGCAAATAACAGCCTTTCTGTTTAGAAAAAAAATAATGCTTTCTCTCTGCAGGTGTAGAAAAGTCCCATATCAGATATGTAAGGCATTATTTTATGCATGCATTAAGAATACTGATTTTATAGTACTTTTTATAAGAAACTGAAAGAAGTGTTAATAATGTAAAGGTTTATTTAAAATGTAGCTAAGCTCCTTCATTATAAACAGTACTCCTAAAAGCATTCTTACCATATCCATCAAGTTTTTTTTTACTATTCCTTTTATTTTTTATTACAATCATTTTTTAAAATTTAAATTTATTTATTTTAATTGGAGGCCAATTACTTTACAATATTGTATTGGTTTTGCCATACATCAACATGAACCCACCACGGGTATACACGTGTTCCCAATCCTGCTATATTAGTGAGGGAAGTTGCTCAGTCGTGTCCGACTCTTTGCAACACCATGGATAGGAGCCCCTGTCAAGGCTCCTCAGTTCATGGAATTTTCCAGGCAGGAGTACTGGAGTGGGTTGCCATTTTCTTCTCCATATATTTACTATATTATATATATATATATATATCCACAAACTTTCAAGAGAATCTTCAAATATTAAATTTCCCATTTCTAAGACAGCTTATTTTGTGGATTGAAAAATAGTTGTATTTTTCTTAGCTCAGTTCAGAAAGCATTTCCTTTAGTTTCTCCCTCAGTCTCTCAATGTCAAGTTATCACAGTATCACTGACGCTGACATAGACTTCCAGGTACTTTCTCGCTCCAGTTTCTGACACATCCATTGCCCTAGAAGTATTTGGTAGCTATATTCAGAAAATATAGGAGTTCCTGGTATTCACTGACAAGCTTCATTTCTGCTTCCCAGCTTACCAACTGTTACATTTGCCAAAGTAATGTTCTACTTTCTTACCCTAGCAATGCTAAAACAATAGGTGGAATAGCTGTATGCAAAATTTCTTGAGAAGGATTGGCTTTTGAATTTAGTTTCTTTTTGGCTGGCTGAATTCTAATTATTTTAACTTAAAAACCAAAATAGAACAAACATTTACTCACATTTATTTCTTTCTCACTTATGAATTGATCTGAAAGATTTGTTAGTAAAATAAATCTACTGTCTAGTGGGCCAAATGATGTCATTCATATTTTAGGGGCATAAAATGAATCAGGTATTGCAAACCTCGCGTTATCTTTATGTAAATACAAAGATGAATAGCTCTTCTTATGTAGAACCATGGAATTACATGTAAACAGGACTTTGGATAGAAAAACATATTAGGAAACCAAAGAAACTTCTAATGTAATAGTTTCTTTGTGTCCCCAAAGACTGGACATGCATAGTATTAAACATAATGTAAATAAATACAATAAGGTCAAATAATGTCAGTGTTTAACAAATGTGAGCTTTCCTTTGGCTAGATTCTCATTTTATTTTCAGGAGTAAAACAAGTCAATGGAACAACTCTGATATGGAAACTCTCTGAGTTTTTATTTCAGCATAAAAAGGTCTCTTAACACACTGGCCCTACAAGATACACTTACAGTAATTTCCTCGAAAATGAACACAAGAATGGTTTTATGAGATATAACTAGCTACAATTTTCTTCCCCAAAAGCAATTTTTAGCTTTCTTTGCTAACACTATGTCTACAAGGAACCTAACAGACAAGTCAATTCAGTAAAAAATGTGTCCTATTCAAGTGAAGAAAAAAACCTTATGGATTGTCTGACATTATGCAGACCAAGCAGAATGACTGTATATTCACTTTTCAACTACTTGTTTTCATAACATGCTTACAGAACCTAAAGAGGGGCCAAATGAGCTTTCTAGATCATAGTGTTGTTAAAAGAGACCAGCACTTGTTTACTATCTCCATTAAGGTCATAATTAGGGAAATTGGTCTATATTGTCTTATAAAAGGATTTATCGTATGTTTAAATTTTATTTCAGACATTTAAAAATTCTGACATTTAACACCTAACATATGCTATCAGATTTTAAAATTTTAATTTGCATAATACTCCTCACTGATTAAACTATAATCTGGAAGGACAGTCTTAAATGTGGTCCCCATGTTGACAGTTTAAGAACAGAGATTTTACAAAGAAAGTATGGCTTAAAGAAACTGGAGAGATTCCCCCATCCCTGCCAACTCTTTCCTTGATATTTTTCTTGTTGTTATCCAGTGTCTTTTCTCCATGTACATTAAAAGTAATCTGAAGTCAGGGACCTTTATGCCAGCACAGCTGATCCTATATATAATGGACACTCAATGAAAATCTGTGAGTGTTCATTTTGTGGGGGAAGACCCATAATCACAAATCACTTAGGCAGAAAATAAGCAGGTGTATAGAAAAGTCATCAAGAAACGAGGGGGTCATGTGGAGGAGGGAATGTCAGAGCTCTCTTCATAGATCTGCAGAGGAAATTAGAGTTGTTTGTGACTCAAAGACAGTGCAAGCCAATATCAACCTGATACAAAAGGCTTCCTAACATTCAGAACTGTCTAAGTTAACAGGAAAGACCATCTCTGTCACTATAAGTGTCCAAGTAGAGGTTGGAGGGTCAGCTGTAAGAAATCATAGATGATATTTAAACATAAACTAGGATGTCATAGAAAAAGCAAGGGAATTCCAGAAAAATATCTACTTCCATTTTGTTGACTACACAAAAGCCTTTGACTGTGTGGATCACAACAAACTGGAACATTCTTAAAGTGACGGGAATACCAGACCACCTTACCTGTCTCCTGAGAAACCTGAATGCAAGTCAAGGAGCAATAGTTAGAACTAGACATGGAACAACAGATTGGTTCAAAGTTGGGAAAGGAGTATGTCAAGGCTGTATGTCACCCTGCTTATTTATGTGAACTATAGTTACTAGGTATACTATGCAGAATACGCCATGTGAAATGCTGGGCTGTCTGAATCACAAGCTGGAATCAAGATTTCCAGGAGAAATATCAACAACCTCAGATATGCAGACAATACCACTCTAATGACAGAAAGTGAAGAGGAACTAAAGAACCTCTTGATGAAGGTGAATAAGGAGAGTGAAAAAGCTGGCTTAAAACTCAACATTCAAAAAACAAAGATCATGGTATCCAGTCCCATCACTTCGTGGCAAATAGAAGGGGAAAAAGTGGAAACAGTAATAGATTTTATTTTCTTGGGCTCCAAAATAACTGCAGACAGTGACTAAAGTCATGAAATTAAAAGATGCTTGCTCTTTGGAAGAAAAGCTATGACAAACCTAGATAGCATATTAAAAAGCAGAAACATCACTTTGCCAACAAAGGTGTGTATAGTCAAAGCTACGGTTTTTGCAGTAGTCATGTACAGGTGTGACAGTTGCACTGTAAAGAAGCTGAGTGCCGAAGAACTGATGCTTTTGAACTGTAGTTCCGGAGAGACTACTGACAGTCCCTTGGACACCAAGTAAATCAAACCAGTCAATCCTAAAGGAAATCAACCCTGAATATTCATTGGAAGGAGTGATGCTAAAGCTGAAGTTCCAACACTTTGGCCATCTGATGGAAAGAGCAGACTCATTGGAAAAGACCCTGATGCTGGGAAAGATTTAAGGCAAAAGGGGAAGGGGGCAGTAGAAGATGAGATGGTTGGATGGCATCACCGACTCAATGGACTTCAGTTTGAGCAAACTCCAAGAGATAGTGAAGGACAGGGTAGCCTGGCATGCTGTAGTCCCCAGGGTTGCAGAGTTGGACATGAGTCAGCAACTGAACAAACAGGCAACCTACTTCTTGTAGCCAGGTGTTTGAAGGCATGACAACTCCAAACAGTCTTTAACAAAACACCAACAATACATTCCATGATCTCTGTTTTTAAGATTTTTTATAAGTAATATTAATTTAATAAAACAAAACAACAACAAAAATACTTCTCTTGACTGTGAGAACAACCAGGGCAGGAACTATGTTCTATTCACCTTGTCATCTTATATTCAGTAAGTTCAGTTCAGTTCAGTTCAGTCACTAAGTCATGTCTGACTCTTCACGACCCCATGAATCGCAGCACACCAGGCCTCCCTGTCCATCACCAACTCCCAGAGTTTACTCAGACTCACGTCCATTGAATCAGTGATGCCATCCAGCGATCTCAACCTCAGTCTTCCCCTTCTCCTCCTGCCCTCAATCCCTCCCAGCATCACAGTCTTTTCCAATGAGTCAACTCTTCGTATGAGGTGGCCAAAGTACTGGAGTTTCAGCTTCAGCATCATTCCCTCCAAAGAAATCTCACGGCTGATCTCCTTCAGAATGGACTGGTTGGGTCTCCTTGCAGTCCAAGGGACTCTCAAGAGTCTTCTCCAACACCACAGTTCAAAAGCATCAATTCTCCGGCACTCAGCTTTCTTCAGCTATATTCAGTAAAGATCTCCATTATTAAATAAGGATTATTGATTGATAACTATTCAGTGATTGATAGAAACAGTGTTTCTGAACACACAAGTATAATATGCAATGTAGGTGCCTAAAGTAAGAGAGCCAGTGCTTATCATGTAAAAAAAATAATATATCTGAAGACACCTCCTGGCCAAAAAACTGCCAACCCTCACTCTACCTTGAAGCTCTCACTTCAGAGCAAAACACCAAAACCCCAATACCAAGCCTGACCCTAATCCTCTACTCTAAATTGCCATCTACTTCTGACAGTTTTCCTATCAGACAAGATGTTACAACTACACTCCCAAATTTATGAATCTTAAAGGATATACAGATACAAGTATTTACTTCAATGATATATCATATTGTAAAACTCTAAGGATTTTGGCTGACTAAGCCCAGTCTTTAACAACTATAAAGCTTTGTCCTAGAGAGTGAAAAAGTTGGCTTAAAACATTCAGAAAACTACGATCATGGCATCTGGTCCCATCACTTCATGGGAAATAGATGGGGAAACAGTGGAAACAGTGTGAGACTTTATTTTTTGGGCTCCAAAATCACTGCAGATGGTGATTGCAGCCATGAAATTAAGAGACGCTTACTCCTTGGAAGGAAAGTTATGACCAACCTAGATAGCATATTCAAAAGCATACACATCAGTTTGCCAACAAAGGTCCGTCTAGTCAAGGCTATGGTTTTTCCAGTGGTCATGTATAGATGTGAGAGTTGGACCTGAGTGCCGAAGAATTGATGCTTTTGAACTGTGGTGTTGGAGAAGACTCTTGAGAGTCCCTTGGACTGCAAGGAGATCCAACCAGTCCATCTGAAAGGAGACCAGTCCTGGGTGTTCATTGAAAGGACTGATGCTGAAGCTGAAACTCCAATACTTTGGCCACCTCATGCGAAGAGCTGACTCATTGGAAAAGACCCTGATGCTGGGAGGGATTAGGGGCAGGAGGAGAAGGGGACGACTGAGAATGAGATGGCTGGATGGCATCATCGACTTGATGCACATGAGTTTGGGTGAACTCTGGGAGTTGGTGATGGACAGGGAGGCCTGGTATGCTGCGATTCATGGGGTCACAAAGAGTCAGACATGACTGAGTGACTGAACTGAACTGAATAAACCTTATTATTACTCAGATCCTCATATTCAATTTAAAAAATGACTACTTTTTGACACATTGTTTAACTAGCAATAACTGATTTGTGCTTCTTTCATATAAAACATGCATGTCATCAGTTCAGTTCAGTCGCTCAGTCTTGTCTGACTCTTTGCAACCCCATGGACTGCAGCATGCCAGGCTTCCCTGTCCATCACCAACTCCCAGAGCTTACTCAAACTCGTGTCCATTGAGTCAGTGATGCCATCCAACCATCTCATCCTCTGTCATCCCCTCCTCCTGCCTTCAATCTTTCCCAACATCAGGGTCTTTTCAAATGACTCAACTCGTTGCATCAGGTGGCCAAAGTATTGGAGTTTCAGCTTCAGCATCAGTCCTTCCAATGAATATTCAGGACTGATTTCCCTTAGGATGGACTGGTTGGATCTCCTTGCAGTCCAAAGGAATCTCAAGAGTCTTCTCCAATACCACAGTTCAAAAGCATCAATTCTTTGGCACTCAGCTTTCTTTATAGTCCAACTCTCACATCCATACATGACCACTGGAAAAGCCATAGCTTTGACTAGATCGACCTTTGTTGGCAAAGTAATGTGTCTGCTTTTTAATATGCTGGTCTAGGTTGGTCATAATTTTCCTTCCAAGGAGCAAGAGTCTTTTAATTTCATGGCTGCAATCACCATCTGCTGTGATTTTGGAGCCCTGAAAAATAAAGTCTGACACTGTTTCCATTGTTTCCCCATCTACTTGCCATGAAGTGATGGGACCAGATGCCATGATCGTAGTTCTCTGAGTGTTGAGTTTTAAGCTAACTTTTTCACTCTCCTCTTTCAATTTCATCAAGAGACTCTTTAGTTCCTCTTCACTTTCTGCTATAAGGGTGGTGTCATCTGCATATCTGATATTGATATTTCTCCTGGCAATCTTGATTCCAGCTTGTGCTTTACCCAGCCCAGCGTTTCTCATGCTGTACTCTGCATGTAAGTTAAATGAGCAGGGTGACAATATACAGCCTTGACCTACTCCTTTTCCTATTTGGAACCAGTCTGTTGTTCCATGTCCAGCTCTAACTGTTGCTTCCTGACCTGCATATAGGTTTCTCAAGAGGCAGGTCAGGTGGTCTGGTATTCCCATCTCTTTCAGAATTTTCCACAGTTTATTGTGATCCACACAGTCAAAGGCTTTGACATAGTCAATAAAGCAGAAATAGATGTTTTTCTGGAACTCTCTTGCTTTTTCCATGATCCAGCGGATGCTGGCAATTTGATCTGGTTCCTCTGCCTTTTCTAAAACCAGCTTGAACATCTGGAAGTTCATGGTTCACGTATTGCTGAAGCATGACTTGGAGAATTTTGAGCATTACTTTACTAGCGTGTGAGATGAGTGCGATTGTGTGGTAGTTTGAGCATTCTTTGGCATTGCCTTTCTTTGGAATTGGAATGAAAACTGACCTTTTCCAGTCCTGTGGCCACTGCTGAGTTTTCCAAATTTGCTGGCATATTGAGTGCAGCACTTTCACAGCATCATCTTTCAGAATTTGAAATAACTCAACTGGAATTCCATCACCTCCACTAGCTCTGTTCATAGTGATGCTTTCTAAGGCCCACTTGACTTCACATTCTAGGATGTCTGGCTCTAGGTGAGTGATCACACCATTGTGATTATCTGGGTCATGAAGATCTTTTTTGTACAGTTCTTCTGTGACTTCTTGCCACCTCTTCTTAATATCTTCTGCTTCTGTTAGGTCCATACCATTTCTGTCCTTTATCGAGCCCATCTTTGCATGAAATATTCCCTTGGTATCTCTAATTTTCTTGAAGAGATCTCTAGTCTTTCTCGTTCTGTTGTTTTCCCCTGTTTCTTTGCACTGATCACTGAGGAAGGCTTCCTTATCTCTCCTTGCTATTCTTTGGAACTCTGCATTCAGATGCTTGTATCTTTCCTTTTCTCCTTTGTTTTTTGCTTCTCTTCTTTTCATAGTTATTTGTAAGGCCTCCCCAGAGAGCCATTTTGTTTTTCTGCATTTCTTTTCCATGGGGATGGTCTTGATCCCAGTCTCCTGTACAATGTCATGAACCTCCGTCCATAGTTCATCAGGCACTCTATCTATCAGATCTAGTCCCTTAAATCTATTTCTCACTTCTACTGTATAATCATAAGGGATTTGATTTAGGTCATACCTGAATGGTTTAGTGGTTTTCCCTACTTTCTCAATTTAAATCTGAATTTGGCAATAAAGAGTTCATGATCTGAGCCCCAGTCAGCTCCTGGTCTTGTTTTTGTTGACTGTATAGAGCTTCTCCGTCTTTGGCTGCAAAGAATATAATCAATCTGATTTCGGTGTTGACCATCTGGTGATGTCCATGTGTAAAGTCTTCTCTTGTGTTGTTGTAAGAGGGTGTTTGCTATGACCAGTGCGTTCTGTTGGCAAAACTCTATTAGCCTTTGCCCTGCTTCATTCCATATCTCAAGGCCAAATTTGCCTCTTACCCCAGGTGTTTCTTGACTTCCTACTTTTGCATTCCAGTCCCCTATAACGAAAAGGACATCTTTTTTGGGTGTTAGTTGAGTTCTAAAAGGTCTTGTAGGTCTTCATAGAACCGTTCAACTTCAGCTTCTTCAGCATTACTAGTTGGGCATAGGCTTGGATTACTGTGATATTGAATGGTTTGCCCTGGAAATGAACAGAGACCATTCTGTTGTTTTTGAGATTGCATCCAAGTACTGCATTTCAGACTCTTTTGTTGACCATGATGGTTACTGTCATAGATGAAACCAAAAAAATTCATGTGATATATATATTAACTTTCTCAGGCTCCCTAGCCAAATCATCTCAAGTAAGGATACTTATTTTTTGAGAAGAGACTGTTCTCTTCACTTCTAATGATGAGTCATTTATCTGCAGCACACAAACCTCAGACTTAGCCAGAACAAAAGCATTTATAATGTCATATCTTGGTCATCAATGTGGCATGCCTGTTAATTTCAACAATAGCAAAGAGAGGGGAAATAAGACCTAAAAGGCACTTACTGGTAAGGGTTCTGTACGACTAACTAACTAAATAACATTTCCCCAAGAGTCTTCAGGGAGCAGTAATGAGTTAAGCAGTGAGCAAGAGAGGTCAAAGTAGGAGAACAGAACAACATAGAATCCAGTCATCTAACCATGTGTACATGTATCCAGTGAACATTTTCTGAATATCCGTTATATACCAAGGATTGTTCTGGGCACAGGGAATAAAGAGATTATCAAGGCATGGGCCTTAGTGATAATGATTATGATAATGATCAGTATAGGCTTCCCAGGGGGCGCAGTGGCAAAGAATCAGCCTGCCAACACAGGAGCCACAAGAAATGCAGGTTCAATCCCCAGGTCAGGAAGATCCCCTGGAATAAGAACCCACTCCAGTATTCTTGCCTGGAAAATTCCATGGACAGGGGAGACTGGCGGGCTATAATCCATGTGGTTGCAAAGAGTCAGACATGATTGAGCAACTGAGCACACACATACAATCATCAGTATATAAAAAGTATAAAAGTAATATAAAAGAGGGAGTTACCAGGGAAGTAATGTAATCAAGTGGGAAACAAAATTTAGAATGATAGAGATCAGGATTAAATTTTCACCTCTACTACTTACTAGCTCTGTACATATGGGGATATATAAAGAGGAGCTAATAGCAGTAACTCTCTTACATGATTATCATGACAACTAACTAAATAACATTTCTACAGTGCCTATTAAACATTAAAAAATCTAAGATCATTGCATCTGGTCCCATCACATGGCAAATAGAAGGGGAGAAAGTGGAAGCAGTGACAGATCTTATTTTCCTGGGCTTCAAAATCACTGCAGCCATGAAATTAAAAGATGCTTGCTCCTTGGAAGGAGAGCTATGATAAACCTAGAAGCATTATTAATAAGCAAAGACATCACTTGCCAACAAAGATCCATCTAGTCAAAGCTATGATTTTTCCAGTAGTCATGTACAGATGTAAGAGTTGGACCATAAAGAAGGCTGAGTGCCAAAGAATTGATACTTTCAAATTGTGGTCCTAGGGAAGATTCGTAAGAGTCCCTTGGACTGTAAGGAGATCAAACCAGTCAACCTTAGAGGAAATAAATCCTGAATATTCGTTGGAAAGACTGAAGCTGAAGTTCCAATGCTTTGGACACCTGATGCAAAGAGCCAACTCACTGGAAAAGACCCTGATGCTGGAGAAGATTGGTGGCAAAAGGAGAAGTGGACAGCAGAGGATGAGATGGTTAGATAGCATCACCGACTCAATGCACACGAGTTTGAGCAAACTCGGGAGATAGTGAAGTACAGAGAAGTCTGGTGTGCTATAGTCCATGGGGTCTCAAAGAGTCAGACATGACTTAGCAACTGAGCGACAACCAACAACATGAAAAGGAATGTATAGCTTTGTATTAACAGTAGAGTTCGACCTCAGGGAACATGATGGCTCCACCTCTATTCCTCTTTCTCAAGATTATTTTGGCTACTCGGGGTCTTCTGTCCTTCCATACAAATTTTTAAATTATTTTAGTTCTGTGAAAAATGTATTTTAATAGAGATTGCACTGGACTTCTAGATTACCTTGGGTAGTATGCTCATCTTATCAATATTAATTCTTCCAGTCTACGAGCATCTTAACAATATTAATTCTTCCAGTCTATGAGTATTTCTTTCACTGCGTCATCTTCTATTTTTTTCATCAGTATCTCACAGTTTTCCAAGTACAGGTCTTTTACCTCTTTAGATAGGCTGATTCCAAGGCATTTTGCTATTTTTAATATGATGGCAAATGAAACTCCTTCCCTAATTTCTCTGACAGTTGGTTGTTAATATATAGAAATGCAACAGATTTCTATATATTAATTTTGGATCCTGCAACTTTACTAAATTCATTGATGACCTCTAGTAGTTTTTTTGTGGCATCTTTAGGGTTTTCTGTGTAATGTCATATTATCTGCCAACAGTGACTGTTTTTCTCCTTTCTTTCCAATTTGGATTCCATTTATTTCTTGTTCTTGTCTGACTGCTATGACTAGCACTTCCAATACTATGTTGAATAAAAGTGGAGATGGTAGGCATATTTGTCTTCCTGACCTTACAGGAAATTCTCTGAGGTATTCACTATTCAGTATGATGGTAAGTTTAATTAATTTTGGCCTTTATTATCTTGAAGTATGGTCCCTCTACACCCACTTTTTGGAGAGTTTTTAATCACAAATAAATGTTGAATTTTGTCAAAAGTTTTTTGCATCTATTAAACTAAGTCTTAAAGACTCAGAATGAGCTGGAGAACTGGAATGAGTTGGAGCTCACTTGGTGAACAAGTCAAGGAAAGGCTTTCTAGACAGCGACACCAGCACATGCAAGGGCCCAAAACCTATGGTTCAAGAGGAGTAGAAGAAAGTGGTTTCCATTTGAAGACAAAAACAACGGGAGACAGAAAGTCAAGTCTGTGCTAAGATAAAAAGAGAGAAGAAGCACTTTCAGGAAATATCAGGTTCAACAAGAGTATCTTCACTGAAGAATAGGGGCTCCACTAGGCACAAAAGACAGATGAGGTAGAGCGGAACATGAGGTCCTCACCCTGAGAGGGCTGTCACAGAGAGAGGACTGCTGCAAACAGTTTTAAGTGAGCACTTACTTCCAACCTTGACACAAATTAGCCACACTAGCTGGTGACACTAATTAGTGACTGCCGACACTAATATCTCCAGCAACATTTTAAGCTTAGTCTTGGAGGGGACAGAGGACTTCAACGTATGCTATAAAGCTCTAAAGTATGCAGAATAAGTCCTAGATAGTACAATCAACCCAAATCTACTGCCATATGAACAAATAAGAGGCTAGTGACAAATTCACTAGAGTCAATGTTTCAATGTGAGAGAATATATGGTTTATTTCTAATTAGTTCCAAAATAACAAAAAATATCAAGAGAAACTCCCCAGTATGACTTCCACAATAAAATATTAAGTTATTTATTTTACAGACATATGTATACATCCTTACTCCAAATTCAGCACGATTGCAAACAAAGCTACATCAGTCCCAGAAAACAGAACAGCAGCATTCTACCATCTGGGGTCTAAAGACCCCAAACTTCTGAACAATTTATGAGCATTATGAGGAAACAATGGAAACAGTGACAGACTTGACTTGGGCTCCAAAATCACTGCAGATGGTGACTGCAGCCATGAAATTAAAAGATGCTTGCTCCTTAAAAGAAAAGCTATGACAAACCTACACATCATATTAAAAAGCAGAGACATTACTTTGCTGACAAAGATCCGTCTAGTCAAAGCTATGATTCTTCCAGTAATCATGTATGGATGTGAGAGTTGGACCATAAAAAAGGGTGAGCACTGAAGAATTGATGCTTTTGAATTGTGGTGAGAGTCTCCTGGACTGCAAGGAGATCAAACCAGTCAATCCTGAAGGAAATCAATACTGAATATTCATTGGACTAATGTTGAAGCTGAAGCTCCAATACTTTGGCCTCCTGGTGGGAGGAGCAGACTCATTGGAAAAGACCCTGAGGAGGGTCTTGAGGAGACATGGGGAGAAGGGCATGAGGAGAAGGGGACGACAGAGGATGAGATGGTTGGATGGCAGCATCACCAATCCAATGGATATGAGTTTGAATAAGCTCCAGGAGATGGTGAAGGACAGGGAAGCTTAGTGTGCTGCAGTCCATGGAATTGCAAAGAATCGGACACAACTGATTTACTGAACAACAACAAAATCTTAGAAGTTTTCTCAGATAATGGTTCTATTTCACATGTACAGAATATTTTAAATGAAATTTGCTTGCCCTTGGTAATCAGAAAAAACCTGAGCTTTACTGTTAGACCAAGGTTCAAATTCCTCACCAGTAACTTAACCTATGTGGTCTCAACTTCCTTATATGCAAAATACATAGATGGTGTCTATAGACCTACATGGCAGAATTGTTACAAGGATAGGATTGATGTATGTAAAGTCCTGACATATTGTAAGTTTTTAATAAGTTGAAATTTTTATTATGAAATTCTGCCAAAACTCAATAGACGGTAGCATCAGAAAATTATTTTATCAGTCATAATTTCTCAATCTAATGCTCCAAATATTGTTCTACACAGTTTCCAATATACAAATTGTCATCTAATTAGCTCATAGCTAGTTTAGAATATAACCTTATGGGAGTTTGCTCTAGATGCATGCAGCTTTATTGTAGAGGAAATGGCTTGCTGAACTAGCCCACAAACAGCTTGTTAAATGTTAAATTCTGAATGATACAGGCACTCAAATATCACATTTATAAGAATTTTTTTAATATTATAATGTTGGACATCAAAAACATTTTAGCCTAGCCATGACCACAGTCTCTCAAAATATTACTACTCTGTTATACCTTAATGACTGATCAAGAAGGAATAATATGTAATTGGTTAGGTTCTTAGAGAAAAAAGAGGTGTCTGTATCCACAGATTTATTTACTTGGTGAGTTTTCCAAACATTGCAATGGAACTGTAAAAACAATGTGATTAAAATCGATAGAGCACATCATTTGCTGATACTGTTGCCCAAGAAAAGGCAATAAGCCTTAGGCATGTTATTACTAGATTACACAATTTCACTGACAGGTTCAAGATTTTTAAAAGCAACTGAGAATAGAGAGGATTTCCTTTTTGGAGCTGTGGGATTTTTGTCTTCAATTAAAAGGAAACCATCATTTCTCTCTTTTTTTATGATGAAGATTTAAAATGTCCTCTATAACATTTTAAAGATAATATTAATACTAAACTTTTCCTTTGTTTCCTAAAATAAATTCAGATTAATGATCCTGATTAAAGCTAAACTGAAAGCTACTTTTGTTTAACAGTATCATATCCAACCACCCATCCACTTAACAAATACTAGAATAGTTCAGCGAATAGTGGTTATGGGGTTATTATTTCTTCAAAGTCCATACAGAAACATATCAAAGTACAAATATATGAATTTCCAAACCTCTTCTAAAAATCAATGATTCTCTTTTCTATCTTGGTGATGAAATGATAAACTTTAAAACAGGCCTTCAAATTCAAAGAATGCTACATTTCAAAGTATGCTTTTTAATCAGATAGCAAAAGGTAGTCATGTAGACATAAATTCACTAGATAAAAAATACTTTTACCCTGGTCAGATCTTCTACTACACTACAAACAGAAAATTGCAGAAGTTTTTGGTTGATTTATAGAGAAAATTCCAAAACAGAAACATTCTTCTGTAGCATGGGAAAACTGACAATATCAACTATGTAGTTTTATCCTTATGATTAAAAAAAAGTTGACTAGAAATGTTGAGAGGATTTTAATCATGAATCCTGATAGGAAATACAAGGCTAGGCTCACAGAAATAAATAAACTAACCAGGTCTTAGGCCCATACTAGCTTTTACCAAGAGAACACTAAATTTCCAGGGGAGCTTAGATTTTTAGACTTATATCAAATGTAGATAATTTTTAAAAGAAAATCTATAAAGTACCACCATATACTTTTTTATCACTAATGTACATACTTACTTACCTACATACATATATAAGAGCTTTATGTTCTAAGGTACATGAAAAGATGTTCAACATCACTAATCACCAAGGAAATGCAAATCAAAACTATTGATACATTAACATTTCACCTCACTCAGCTCCAAATGGTCATCATCAGAAAGGCTACAAATAACAAATGTTGAGGAGGTGTGGAGCAACCCTTGTACACCGCTGATGGGAACGTAAATTGGTGCAGCCACTACTGAAAACAGTATTGGAGGTTCCTTAAAAAAAAATAAAAATAGAGCTATTATATGATCCAGATAGTTCATTCTGGGGCATATATCCAGAAAATATGAAAACTAATTCAAAAAGATACACATACCCTAATATTCATAGTAGCATTATCTATAATATCCAAGACATAGAAGCAACCTAAATATCCATCAAGAGGTGAAAGTATAAAGAATGTGTGGCTACATATATACAAGAGAATATTACTCAGCCATAAAAAGAATGAAACATTGCCATTTGCAGCAACATGGATGGATCCAGAAAATATCAGAGTGAATTAAGTTAGACAAATACAAATATTATACCACTTAAACATGGAATCTAAAAAATAATAGAAATGAATTTATCTACAAAACAGAAACAGATTCACAGACATAGAAAACAAACTTATGATTACCCAATAAGAAAGGGGGATAGGGAGGAATAAATTAGGAGTATGGGATTAACAGACACACAATACTACAAACGGAATTGATTTAAAAAAAACACAAAGATTTACTATAACTATATAGTAAATAGGGGATATTTAAACAAATAGTAAATATATAGGAACTATATTCAATATAATAACTTATTATAGAAAAGAATCCTCATAGATAAATAGATAAAGATATCTGAATCACTTTGTTGTACTCCTGAAACTAATACAACATTGTAAATCAACTCTACTTCAATTTTTAAAAACAGCTTTATGTTCTAAATAGATAGCTATTGGAATAGACAGCTTTATTAACTGAATAATAAAATTTTCCTTAGTTTCTCCCTCTCCCTTGGTCTCCACATTCAACAATTCTATTTCTAAAAGAGTTCTCAAATCCATTCAATTTTCTCTATTCCAAATGCCTACATCAACATTATCCATTGCCTGGATTACTATGCAAGAGCTTCCTAACTGGTCACCTTGATTTCAAATCAATCCTCTCATCCAAAGCATTTGCCATACTCTAGCCAAACTGTTCTTTCTAATATGTAAATCTCACCATGTTTCTTCCTAATAAAAATCACTTCAGTATGATATGGCCTCAGTTTACCTCTTCAGGCTTAACGCATATTACTTCCTCAATGTAAAGTTTTCTAACATATAGAATTTCTTTCTTGTGATGTTATGCTTTCTCTAGGCTTTTCTACATGTACTCTTAGCCTGGAAATGTTCTTTCCCATTCTTCCCTTCATTGTTTTTAAGTTCTACTCTTCTTGCAGATCTTAGCTTAGGCATCAACTCCTTTGAAATTTTCTTGATATCCTGAATCCCAGCTGAGTGTCTGCCTCTCTTTTGTGCACTATACTTGCTCCATCATACTCTGAATTGCACATGGTCACTTACTTGTCTGTGTCCTTCACTATATCCAAAGTTCCCTGAAAGCAGGGATGGTGTCTATATTGTTGGCTATTGTCTACCCAGTGAAGAAGTGACCAAAAGAAATACACTTTTTATAAGGTGTATTCTACCTGCAGTATAGAAAATGTATGAAAGGCAGAACAATATTGGGGATGGAGAGACAAGAAAGTATTGTAACAATTTAAGCAAGACAGAAATGAAGTCTTAATTAGGAAAGCAGCATCAGGGATGGGGAAAATAGATTCTACAGATATTTAGGAAGTAGAGTGATAGAACTTTATAACTGCTCGCCTATGACCATGGTGAGAGAAAGAGAAAAGTTAGAGGACACTGAGGTGGAGATGTCTAAGACACAGTGGCTACATAAGTCCAAAGATAAACAGACATCTAGATTTAAAATGTGTATTTAAGAATTATGTCATGCAAGAGGCAACTGAAATCATGTATAGGTGAGATCACCCAGAAAGGATGTGTGGAATGAAAACATAAAAGAGTCGAGGACAGAACTTTCAAAAACATCAACTTCTAAAGGATAATCAGAGGAAAAGCATCCACTGAACAATGGAAAAGAATAACCATAGAGGCAACAACAAAAAAAAAGAGGGGGGTGGTATTTAATGAAGGAAAGACTGTCAAAAGCCAAATGGCTTAAAACTTTTAAGAAAGATGAGGGCTGGAAAATTGTATTTAAAAATTAAGCTATGGAGTACTGTTGGCAAAAATGGCAGATTAGGGACCTCCAAAATTTTGTTCATCCACAAAAGCAATGAAAAAGCTGACGAACTTTTTATTTTTATTTTTATTTTTATTTTTATTTTTTTAGACTAGTCAAGTGCAGTAGTGAGAAGGGGGGAAGAGTAGAACGAGGAGTTCGATCTGTAACTGACTGTGAACAATCAATTGAGATAACTCACTACCTTCGGACCAGCCCGAACTTTTTAGAATAAACTTTTTCAGAGCTCTGGGAAAGCCTTCCAGCAATACAGGAAGTGTTTATCTTTAAACCAATAAATAGTGTATCTCAGTAAGAACAGCACATTTTGTGACATTTTAACTTCTCTTAGTTCTATCCCCCATTCTCATCTCTGCAATAGTCTTGAAAAATAACAGCCCACATTCCTGGTACATCCTAGTAGTCACTGAGTAGAGAAGAAGGGAACTGGAGCCATTTTTAAGTCCTCATTCCCAACAAACCGTCATTATTTGACCTTTCTGTTGGTTCCCTGGAAGACCCCACTTTTAAGTTAGTCTGTATTTGGCCTGACTCAAAACTCACCTCATACAGAAAACCTTCTCCCAAAGGGCAATTGTTGAAAACAATTACAAGCAAGTGTTTTAACTTCACGGCTGCCTGAGGAATTGGTTACTATATGGAGCAACAATAGACTAACCAAAAAAGCTTGAAAGGAACAGCTAGGAAATATTAATCCATACAAGCTTTGAAAAGCTCCAACATAGTCTTGGGAATCTAGGAGACCACAAACAGCCATGTATAAGGCTGTACCCAAACAAAATAAAGACTTCAGAAGCCCCTAAGCTCTCATTCTCTGGCTGACCTTGAGGTACTGCATAAGCAGGAAATGAAGGGTAACAGTTGTCACACACCTTGCTGAGTGTTGAAGGTACACCCCAACATAAACACAAAGCTTCTCAGCAAAGACTGGTGATTTGTTTGTCACATGCATTTACGAAAAACTCTTCCAATCCCTGGGTCACCACTAAGCTAAACAAGTAGAGACATCAGTGGCCACACAAAACAAACCACATAGCCTTCACATAATTAGTTCAGAAAAGTCACTAAACAAACTACTACAACAACAACCAAGGAAGCAAAAACACCCTGGGAATGGGAGAGTGTCTGATTTCTAAAGTTGCTACATTTTTAAAATGTTGAGTTTTCAACAAAAAATTATTAGCCATGCAAAAAAAAAAAAAAAAACCTAGAAAGTATGGCCATGCAGAAGAACAAAAGCACTCAATATAAACTGGTCTTGAGGAGGTCATATGTTATTAAACAAATACTTTAAATGAGTTAATTTAAATATGTTCAAAGAGCTGAAGGAAACTAAGTCTAAGGAACTAAAAGAAAGTATGAGGTTATCTGGCCAAATAGAGATTATCAATGAGATATATGAGTTACTTTTTAAAAACTCAAACAAATTCTGGATTTGAAAACTACAATAATTGAAAGGAATATTTCATTAGAGATACTCAATAGCAGATTTGAGCAGGCAGAAAAAAGAAACACTGAACTCAACTGAAGATATGTCAATGAAGTTGACCTAGTTTGAGCAACAAAAGTTAAAAGAATAAAGAAAAATAAACATAATGTCCTCATAAACATGTGGAGATACCATCAACTGTACCAATATATGCATAATGGGAGTCTCAGAAGAAAAGGAGAAACAGAAATGAGAAGAAAGAATATGTGAGGAAATAATGGTCAAAAACTTCCAAACTTGATTAAAAACATTAACGTCCACATCTAGAAGCTCAAAATACTCCAAATATAACAAACTCAAAAAGATCCACATCTCGACATATATTAGCCAAACTGTCAAGAGACAAACAGAATTCGGAAAGAGAGAAGTGACTTATCACATTCAAGAAATGTTCAATAAGATTAACAGCTGTATTCTTATCAGAAACAGAATGAAGAAAATGGAATGACACATTCAAGGTTCTGAGGGAAAAAAAAATCTGTAAATCAAGAATTCTAAATCCAGCAAAAACTATCCTTCAAAAATGAAATGAGTAGCCAAAGGCCAGTATTACATTAATAACAAAACAATCAAAGACATCACATACTTGCACATGCATGTACACACAACTAGAGATCAATATTCCTTATGATTGATGATAAGTGCAAAAATCCTCAACAAAGTACCAGCAGCATATACCACCAAAATACCCAATCAAACAACATATGAAAAGGATTACACCATACAATGAGGGAAGAGTTGTCCTAGGAATACAAGGTTGGTTTGACATATGAAATCAATGTAATACACTGTATTAATACAATCCAGGGAAAATAAACACATGATCATCTCAATACCTGCAGAAAAAAAAACTAACAAATTCCAATATTCTCTCAAGATAAAAAATTCAAACAAGGAACAGAAGGGAATTTTTTGAAACTGACAAAGGGAATACAAAATACCCACGTGTGTGTGTGTGAAGTCACTCAGTCGTGTCCGACTCTTTGTGACCCCATGGACTGAAGCCCACCAGGCTCCTCCGTCCATGGGATTCTCCAGGCAAGAATACTGGAGTGGGTTGCCGTTTCCTTCTCCAAAATACCCATAGCTAACATCACAGTTAATGGTGAAAGACTGAAAACTTTTCTCCCTAAATCAGGAACAAGTCAAAGATGTCTACTTTCACCACTCCTATTTAATATTGTACTGGAAGTTCTAGCCTGAAGAGTACTAAACATGAAAATAAAATTAAAAGTATCTAGATTAGAATGGGAAAAGTAAAAATTATCTCTATTTGCAAATAACATGATCATGTATATAGAACATTCTAAGGAATACACATACACATACTCACTAATGAACGAGGTTAGCAAGGTTTCAGGATTTAAGATCAATATATGTAAATCAGTTGTATTTCTATACACCAAAAGTGAAAAATCAGAAAATTAAATTTAGAAAGTGATTCAATGCAATAATATTAAAAAACACGAGTAAATAACAAAATAAGTACAAGATCTATATATGAAAACAAACAAACAAAAAAAAAACTCTGTCAAAAGAAATTAAAGAAACAAATGAAAGGGCACTGTCTTCATGGCTGGAAAACCTAATATTGTTAACACGGCAATATTCCATAAAACTGATCTGCCAATTCAATGCAATCACTATCCTTTTCCAAGTGTCTTTTTCTTTTTTGCAGAAATTGACAATCCTAAAATTCATATGGAAATGCAAGGGATACAGAATAGCCAAAATAATCTTGGGAAAAAAGATCCTTTCAATATAAAAGGAAACAAATGGAATATATACAAATAATTTCAGTGCAAGGCAGAAAACAAAAGTATAAAGCACAAGATGAAAAGAGCAAACTTTTCCAATGTGGATGATCAAAAACTCTAATTTATCAAAGAAGATATACAAATACAAATACAAATTCAGTAAGCACATGAATAGACACTCAATTTCTTTAGTCATTATTATAATGCAAATGAAAACCACAGTGAGATATCACCTCATACTCACCAGGATGGCTACAGTTAAACAAACAAAACCAGACAATAAGTGTTGGAGAGAATATGAAATAACTGAAATGCAAAATGGCATAGCTGGTGGGAATGTATCAATAAAATGGTATAGTCATGGAAAACAATTTGGTAGTTTCTCCAGAATTAAAGAGTTACCATGTTGTTGTTGTTCAGTCACCTAGTCATGTCTGACTCTTTGTGACCCCATGGACTACAGCATGCCAGGCTTCCCTGTCCTTCACCATCTCTTGGAGCTTGCTCAACTCATATCCACTGAGTTGGTGATGCCGGCCAGCCATCTCATCCTCTGATGCCCTTTTCTCCTTCTGCCCTCAATCTTTCCCAGCATCAGGGACTTTTCCAATGAGTTGTTTGTTTGTATCAGATGACCAAAATACTGGAGCTTCAGCTTCAGCATCAGTCCTTCCAGTGAATATTCAGGGTTGATTTCCCTTAAGCTTGACTGGTTTGATCTCCTTGTTGTTAAAGGGAGTCTTCTTTCAGGAGTCTTCTTCAGCACCACAGTTTGAAGGTATTCTTCTTTGGCATTCTTCCTTCTTTACTGTCCAGCTCTCACAACCATGCATGACCACTGGGAAGCCTGTGCTGCTAAGTCACTTCAGTCGTTTCTGACTCTGTGAGACCCCATAGACGGCAGCCCACCAGGCTCCCCCGTCCCTGGGATTCTCCAGGCAAGAACACTGGAATGGGTTGCCATTTCCTTCTCCAAAGCATGAAAGTGAAAAGTGAAAAGTGAAAGTGAAGTCGCTCAGTAGTGTCTGACTCTTAGTGACCCCATGGACTGCAGCCCACCAGGCTCCTCCATCCATGGGATTTTCCAGGCAAGAGTACTGGAGTGGGGTGCCATTGCATACCTTTGTCGGCACAGTAATGTCTCTGCTTTTCAACACACTGTCTAGGTTTGTCATCAATTTCCTGCCAAGAAGCAACTGTCTTCTGATTTCATGGCTGCAGTCACCATTCTGCAGTGATTTTGGAGCCCAAGAAGAGGAAACCTGTCACTGTTTCCATCTTTTCCCCTTCTATTTGCCATGGAGTAATGGGATCAAATGCCATGATCTTAGTTTTTTCAATGTTTAGTCTTGAGCTGGCTCTTTCACTCTCCTCCTTCACCCTCATCAAGAGGCTCTTTAGTTGCTCTTTGATTTTTGCCATTAGAGAGTGGTAACATCCACATAGCTGAGGTTGTTGATGTTTCTCCTTCCTATCTTGATTCCAGCTTGTAACTCATCCAGCCCGACATTTCTCATGATGTGCTGAGCATATAGATTAAACAAACAGAGTGACAACAGACAGCCCTGTGGTACTCCTTTCTCAATCTTGAGCCAATCAGTTGTTTCATACAGGGTGCTAACTGTTGCTTCTTGACCTACATACAGATTTCTCAGTGGACAGGTAAGATGGTCTGGGTATTCCCATCTCTCTAAGAGCTTTCCAGTTTGTCACGATCCACGACTATGCTCTAGTATAGTCGATGAAACAGAAATAGATATTTTTATGAAATTCTCTTGCTTTCTCTATAATCTAGCGAAGGTTGGCAATTTGATCTCTGGTTTCTCTTCCTTTTCTAAACCCAGTATGGCCATCTGGAATTTCTTGGTTCACATACTGCTGAAGCCTAGCATGCAAGATTTTAAGCATGACCTTATTAGCATGGGTAAGTAAGTAAGTAAGTGTAGTCACTCAGTTGTGTCCGACTCTTTGTGATCCCATGGACTCCTCCTTGTAGGCCACCAGGCTCCTCTGTCCATGGGATTCTCCAGGCAAGAATACTGGAGTGGGTTGCCATATCCTTCTCCAGGGGATCTTCCGGACTCAGGGATCGAACCTGGGTCTTCCGCATCACAGGCAGATGCTTTACCCTCAGACGAGTGCAACTGTCCAATGATTAGCACATTCTTTGGTACTACCATTCTTGGGAATTGGAATGAGGACTGACCTTTTTCAGTCCTGTGGCCACTGCTGGGTCTTCCAGATTTGATGACATAATGAATACAAAACCCTGATGGCATCATCCTTTAGGGATCTAAATAGTTCTGCTAGAATTCCATCACATTCACAGCACCCTACTCCAGTTCTCTTGCCTGGGGGATCCCATGGATGGAGGAGCCTGGTGGGCTGCAGTCCATGGGGTCACTGAGGGTTGGACGCGGCTGGGCGACTTCACTTTCACTTTTCACTTTCCTGCATTGGAGAGGGAAATGGCAGCCCACTCCAGTGTTCTTGCCTGGAGAATCCTGGGGACGGGGGAGCCTGGTGGGCTGCTGTCTATGGGGTCGTGCAGAGTCAGACACGACTGAAGTGACTTAGCAGCAGCTTTATTAACAGCCATGCTACTTAAGGCCCACTTGACTTCACGCTCCAGAATGTCTGGCTCTGGGTGACTAACCATACCATCGTAGTAATCTGGTTCATTAAGATCTTTTTATATAGTTCTTTCACGTATTCTTTCCATCTCTTCTTGATCTCTTCAGTGTCTACTAGATCGCTACCATGTTTATTCTTTATTGTGCCCGTCTTTGGGTGGAATGCTCCCTTGATGTTTCCAATTTTTTTTTGTAGCCGAAGATGGAGAAGCTGAATACAGTCAGCAAAAACAGGACCGGCAGCTGACTGTGGCTCAGATCATCAGCTTCTCATAGCAAAATTCAGGCTTACGCTAAAGAAAACTGGGAAAAACAATATGCCAGCCAGGTATGACTTAAATCCCATATGAATGCACAGTAGAGGTAACAAACAAATCCAAGGGACTAGATCTAGTTAACAGTGTGCCCAAAGAACTACAACAAAGGCCCATGACATTATACAGGAGGCAGCGAACAAAACCATCCCAGAGAAAAAGAAAAGCAAGAAGGAAAAGTGATTATCGAGGGGGCTTTACAAATAGCAGAAGAACGAAGAGAAGCAAAAAGCCGGAGAGACGGAAAGGTACATCCAATTAATACAGAATTCCAAAAAATAGCTAGAAGAGACAAGAAGTCCTTCTTCAGTGAATACTGCTTAGTATTAGAAGAAAATAACAAAAGGGGAAAGACCAGAGATCTCTTCAGGAAAGAGTCACCATATCACCCAACAACTCTTACAGATCCAGGAGAACTGAAAACATATTACACAAAACTTACACATAATGGAACAAAGCAGCACTATTCACAGTGCTAGAAAAGTTAGAAACAATCTAAATATCTATCAACTGATGAATAAACAAAATGTGGTATGTGACATATATATATATAAGATTCAGCCACTGATACCTGTACAATGTGGATTAACCTTGAAAATAAAATGATAAATAAAAGAAGCCAGATTCAAAGACTATATATTAAATGACTCTATTGATAAGAAATGTCCAGAAAAGGCAAATCCATACAGATAGAAAGTAGAATAGTGTATGTCAGGACCCAGGGAAAGGGGAAAGGGTGGCAATGTGATGTGATTACTAATCAGTATGAGGTTCTCTGGAGGGAGAAGATGTTCTCGAATTATAAGGTAGTGATGGTTGTGCAACCATGGAGTAAAACACTTTAAACTGGTAAAATTTTCAAATATTAAGTTGTCCATGAAAAGTTGCCAAGATTAAATTAAGTAACTTGATGGGGGCAGACTAAATATGAATTCTTAAAAGGCAAGGCATTTGGCCACTTATCTCAAGCTCTGTCCACAAGGCATCAAAATATTAATTAAAAAGCAGGAATTCAGTCTATCTTATAGCTTTACCTAATTTCAGGGCCCAGTCACACAAAAAAAGACTATGTGCAGCCTTTTCTCTAGCAGCCTTACCCCAAGAAAGAGCCTTAGCAAAACCCTAGGCCAACTAGTCCTCTAGCTTAGCTCTCTGCCCGTGAACAACGCTATATTCTTTCCATTACATCATGGACTGCCTAGGTTCAAGTCTTGGGCACTTATTAAATTTGTGTTTTTAATCTATTTAATCTACTTTTGTACTTTAGTTTCCTCATCAATAACTTGGGATAATAGAGCACATTTCATAGGTTATTATGAGGATTAAATGCTTACACTAGTGACTAATGAATTATAAGCCCTCAACACACATTGTAGGGTAATGGAACAGGGAATGAGTCTAAATCATGACCAAATGCCTCACATTAAGCCCCAGAAAAGATTCTTTGATAAGTTCTATCTATTCATTGGTAAGCTCTGTGGTAAAGAGAAAGGTAAAGGTAACAGTGAAGGATGAAAAATAATGCATATCCATGTCAAACCCACAATAGCAAATAATATTTTTACACTAAGAACTAATATACATGTATATATACAATGAAATTAGTTATTAATTGAAAACACCCTTAATATTTATAATATACTCTATTTGTTATTCTTATCTATTCTATTCCCAATTTTTAAAAACTCTTGTCACATCACCCTATTATCACTCTACTAAATTGATTTTCCCACCCAGTAATGGTCATAGTCCAAAGTTTGACCAAATTGGCATTGAAAAATACAAATCTGGACATGTGACCATCAAATTTTAACACTTTTCAATACTTTGGCCACCTGATGTGAAGAGTTGAGTCACTCGAAAAGACCCTGATGCTGGGAAAGATTGAAGGCGGGAGGAGAAGGGGACGACAGAGGATGAGATGGTTGGATGGCATCACCGACTCAACGGGCATGAGTCTGAGTAAACTACAGGAGTTGATGATGGACAGGGAGGCCTGGCTTTCTGCAGTCCATGGGGTTGCAAATAGTCGGACACGACTGAGTGAACTGAACTGAACTGAACTGAACTGAACTGAATTTTAACACAAAGGAGAATGAATTAAGTGCTTAATAAAGGTTGGTATTGTGGGTACACACACAAAAATAATAATTTGACTGGGTCACCTAGGATCCACTGCATACAACTATGGACTTGAATGGAAATTCAAATACTAGGAATTAAGAATTGGTGATAGTTAGTCTCCTTTCAATATGACAGTAATCTAAGCCTATGACCCAAACAGTAACACTGAAGAAGCTGAAGTTGAACTGTTCAGTGAAGACCTATAAGACCTTTTAGAACTAACACCTAAAAAAGATGTCCTTTTCATTAAAGGGAACTGGAATGCAAAAGTAGGAAGTCAAGAAACACCTGGAGTAACAGGCAAATTTGGCCTTGGAACGCGGAATGAAGCAGGGCAAAGACTAATAGAGTTCTGCCAAGAGAATGCACTGGTCATAGCAAACACCCTCTTCCAAAAACACAAGAGAAGACTCTACACATGGACATCACCAGATGGTCAACACTGAAATCAGACTGATTATATTCTTTGCAGCCAAAGAGGGAGACGCTCTATACAGTCAACAAAAACAAGACCAGACTGTGGCTCAGATCGTGAACTCTTTATTGCCAAATTCAGACTTAAATTGAAGAAACTCTGGACATGTGATCATCTAATTTTAACATTTTCCAATACTTTGGCCACCTGATGTGAAGAGTTGAGTCATTCGAAAGACCCTGATGCTGGGAAAGATTGAAGGCAGGAGGAGAAGGGGATGACAGAGGATGAGATGGTTGGATGGCATCACCAACTCAACAGGCATGAATCTGAGTAAACTACAGGAGTTGATGATGGGAGGCCTGGACATTTTAACTTTCCTCTTTCACTTTCATCAAGAGGCTCTTTAGTTCCTCTTCACTTTCTGCCATACAGGTATGACCTAAATCAAATCCCTTATGATTATACAGTAGAAGTGAGAAATAGATTAAGGGACTAGATCTGATAGACAGAGTGCCTGATGAACTATGGAATGAGGTTCGTGACATGGTACAGGAGACAGGGATCATGACCATCCCCAAGAAAAAGAAATGCAAAAAACCAAAATGGCTGTCTGAGGAGGCCTTACAAATAGCTGTGAAAAGAAGAGAAGCAAAAAGCAAAGGAGAAAAGGAAAGATATAAGTATCTGAATGCAGAGTTCCAAATAGCAAAGAGAGAAAAGAAAGCCTTCTTCAGTGATCAATGCAAAGAAATAGAGGAAAACAACAGAATGGGAAATACTAGAGATCTCTTCAAGAAAATCAGAGATACCAAGGGAACATTTCATGCAAAGATGAGCTCGATAAAGGACAGAAATGGTATGGACCTAATAGAAGCAGAAGATATTAAGAAGAAGTGGCAGGAAGTCACAGAAGAACTGTACAAAAAAGATCATCATGACCAGATAATCACAATGGTGTGATCACTCACCTAGAGCCAGACATCCTGGAATGTGAAGTCAAGTGGGCCTTAGAAAGCATCCTACGAACAAAGCTAGTGGAGGTGATGGAATTCCAGTTGAGCTATTTGAAATCCTGAAAGATGATGCTGTGAAAGGGCTGCACTCAATATGCCAGCAAATTTGGAAAACTCAGCAGTGGCCACAGGACTGGAAAAGGTCCGTTTTCATTCCAATTCCAAAGAAAGGCAATGCCAAAGAATGCTCAAACTACCGCACAACTGCACTCATCTCACATGCTAGTAAAGTAATGCTCAAAATTCTCCAAGCCAGGCTTCAGTAATACATGAACCGTGAACTTCCAGATGTTTAAGCTGGTTTTAGAAAAGGCAGAGGAACCAGAGATCAAATTGCCAGCATCCGCTGGATCATGGAAAAAGCAAGAGAGTTCCAGAAAAACATCTATTTCTGCTTTATTGACTATGTCAAAGCCTTTGACTGTGTGGATCACAATAAACTGTGGAAAATTCTGAAAGAGATGGGAATGCCAGACCACCTGACCTGCCTCTTAAGAAACCTATATGCAGGTCAGGAAGCAACAGTTAGAGCTGGACATGGAACAACAGACTGGTTCCAAATAGGAAAAGGAGTACATCAAGGCTGTATATTGTCACCCTGCTTATTTAACTTATATGCAGAGTACATCATGAGAAACGCTGGACGGGAAGAAATACAAGCTGGAATCAAGATTGCCAGGAGAAATATCAATCACCTCAGATATGCAGATGACACCACCCTTATGGCAGAAAGTGAAGAGGAACTAAAGAGCCTCTTGATGAAATTGAAAGAGGAGAGTGAAAAAGTTGGCCTAAAGCTCAACATTCAGAAAACGAAGATCATGGCATCTGGTCCCATCACTTCATGGGAAATAGATGGGGAAACAGTGGAAACAGTGTCAGACTATTTGGGGGGGCTCCAAAATCAGTGCAGATGGTGATTGCAGCCATGAAATTAAAAGATGCTTACTCCTTGGAAGGAAAATTATGACCAACCTAGATAGCATATTAAAAAGCAGAGACATTACTTTGCCAACAAAGGTCCATCTAGTCAAGGCTATGGTTTTTCCAGTGATCATGTATGGATGTCAGAGTTGGACTGTGAAGAAAGCTGAGTGCCGAAGAATTGATGCTTTTGAATTGTAGTGTTGGAGAAGACTCTTGAGAGTCCACTGGACTGCAAGGAGATCCAACCAGTCCATCCTAAAGGAGATCAGTCTTGGGTGTTCACTGGAGGGACTGATGCTAAAGCTGAAACTCCAGTACTTTGGCCACCTCATGCGAAGAGTTGACTCATTGGAAAAGACCCTGATGCTGGGAGGGATTGGGGGCAGGAGAAGAAAGGGATGACAGAGGATGAGACGGCTGGATGGCATCACCGACTTGATGGACATGAGTTTAAGTAAACTCCAGGAGTTGGTGATGGACAGGGAGGCCCTGCATGCTGCAATTCATGGAGTCGCAAAGAGTCGGACACGACTGAGTGACTGAACTGAACTGAGTCTCCTTTATACTACTATTTTCCCAATGTGGGTGGAAGACAAGCTGTTAAGATATTCAATACACTAACTAATGGCAAAGCTTAGACATAAACTTGACAGGTGTTATCTGATTTGTTAATTAGACAATGTTGTTTCTCTTGTCCCTTTACTCTCTTCTTCTAGGATAAGCGCCAAACACCATAGAGTTCTCAATGCCCTATTACTAGTCCCCTGAGTGTTCAGAGCACCTGCCTTTACCTCTACCCACATTTCCAAGGCGCTCAGGTGTTCTCCAAGCCCAGTTTTACCTTAAGCCTGCCACGCATTTTCCCCACGACCCCACCACTATACGGCATTGGTAAGCAGCTTCGTGGGCTTCCCGAGTGGCTCAGCAGGAAAAGAACCTGCCTGCGGTGCAGGAGCTACAGGAGCCGCGGGTCTGACACCTGGGCCAGGAAGGTCCCCTGGGGGAGGGCATGGCAACCCACTCCAGTATCCTTGCCTGGAGAACCCCTTGCACAGAGGAGCCTGGTAGGCTACAGTCCATAGGGTCGCAAAGAGCTGGACACGACTGAAGCGACTTAGCACACGCACGCCAAACAGCTTCAAAACTTGGCCCAAATCTGTTCTATATGCTTTGGAAAGACAAAAGGAGAAGTAATAATTTATCACATAAACATGTTTAATCTGCATTGAATGGGTAAATTACTGCTTAAGGCATTGATTTTGCCATATCCAGATGCTGTAGGAGCTATCCAGTATCTAAATATGAGATTCACAGATGAATATGAGATTCACAGATGAACAGAATTCAGCTTTGTATGTACTATATACTATATTTCAATTATATCCAAAAATATATAGTCTATATAATAATAAAAAATTTACCATGGTAAATTTATGATCATAACTATAATCACATTACTATTAATATTATCACAATGGCAATTATATCCATTTATTCAATCATTTATTGAATAATAATATCAAGTTCTACTATCTGTGAGGAATTATGAGCCTTATAAAAGAAACAAAATAGTAAAGTCCTAGATCCTTTCAATCTAAAAAGAAATATTATGGCATATATACAAATAGTTTCCATACAAGACAGAAAACAAAGGTATAAAATACAAGATTACCGCTACTGCTGCTGCTAAGTCACTTCAGTCGTGTCTGACTCTATGTGACCCCATAGACGGCAGCCCACCAGTCTCCCCCATCCCTGGGATTCTCCAGGCAAGAACACTGGAGTGGGGTGCCATTTCCTTCTCCAATGCATGGAAGTGAAAAGTGAAAGGGAAGTCGCTCAGTCGTGTCCGACCCTTAGCGACCCCATGGACTGCAGCCCACCAGGCTCCTCTGTCCATGGGATTTTCCAGGCAAGAGTACTGGAGTGGGGTGCCATTGCCTTCTCCGAAAATACAAGATGGAAAGATATAAAACACAAGATGGCTCTTTCAACTTAGGTAATCAAACACTAATTTATCAAACCCAAATTATGGTTTATTAGTTTAGATCACATTTAACAAATAACAATTAGTTGATATACCTTTGAAACAAGAAAACAAAACTCTGCTTTTTAATACACTGTCTAGGTTTGTCACAGTTTTTCTTCCAAGGAGCAAGCATCCTTTAATTTCATGGCTGCAGTCACCATCTGCAGTGATTTTGGAGCCCAAGTAAATAAAGTCTGTCACTGTTTCCATTGTTTCCCCATCTATTTAATGTGAAGTGATGGGACCAAATGCCATGATCCTCATTTTCTGAATGTTGAATTTTAAGCCAGCTTTTTCACTCTCCTCTTTCACCTTCATCAAGAGGCTTTTTAGTTACTTTTCACTTTCTGTCATTAGAGTGGTATCATCTGCATATCCAAGGTTGTTGATATTTCTTCCTGCAATCTTGATTCCAGCTTGTGCTTCATGCAGTCCAGCATTTTGCATGATGTACTCTGCATAGAAGTTAAATAATCAGGGTGACAATATACAGCCTTGCCATACTCCTTTCCCAATTTTGAACCAGGCCATTGTTCCATGTCCAGTTCTAACTGTTGTTTCTTGACCTGTATACAGGTTTCTCAGGAGGCAGTTAAGATGGTTTGGTATTCCCATCACTTTAAGAATTTTCTACAGTTTGTTGTGGTCCACAAAGTCAAAGACTTCAGCATAGTCAATGAGGCAGATTTTTTTTCTGAAATTCTTAGCTGCAGCTGATTTCCTTTCTTTATATTTACAGGAATATTTCATTCCAAAATTGTCAATGAAATCAATAGTCTAAACAGAACATCTGAACCATAAAATATATACAAAATTGGGGCAGAATTAAAATAAGTACATTATTTATTTATTAAGTATTTTCCACTAGGTCTTGAGGCTAGTGAAAGTGAGGACTAAAGAAGTGTGCTATGTCCCTCCTGCTCCCTAGGATGGAAGAAAGCCTTTGCATCCAAGGAGACAAGAACGTGGGGCGCATCAAGGTACCTTGAAACACTAAGCAAAGAATAAAAAACTAATCATGGGCTGAAACAAATTACTAAATTATTTTTTGTTAATGCAACTTAGGTTTGAGAAGGCAGGCCTGTGGAGACAGTAGAAGGAAAAGTATTTAAACTTCTCATGTGGGCTATCAGGAAGTAAAAGCATCCTAAAGGAAAAGACAGACTTAGTGGTAAAGGAAGAAGAGAGGGTCTTGGTGTGGAAAACAGAATATTATTTTCTTGTAGTAGTAGAGAAATATGTACTTATTATATATGTTGGATAAATGAAAGACCCTTTCCTCCCTTAGTAAAGGAAAAAAACTATTTGGAAATTTAGAAATATTTTCCAAAATGCTTTGATAAAAGGAAAAACAATACTGAAATTACAAACTCTCAAGAAAACTATGAACAGCAAAATGTTTCCTACCAAATTATGGGGAACAGTGAAAGTTATAGTCAGAAGAAATTATATGGCTTCAAATACTTTTCTTATAAAAGAAGAAAAATGAAAAAGAAAATTAGTGTTCACATTTAGCAACTAGGAAAAGAACAAATAAATAGAAAGTAGAAAGAAAAGATGAAAAGAGTAAAGCTTCAATTAATGAAACAAATATCTCAAATAGAAAATGAATAAATCTAAAAACTGATTCTTTAACATGATTAATAAGATAAAGAAATAAAGAAAATCAAGATATGTATATGACTCAACTTGACCATGGTATATGATCTTTTTTATGTGTTGTTGGATTCAATCTGCTAATATTTTGCTAAGGATTTTTCCATCTGTAGTCTTCAAAAATATTGACCTGTAATTTTCTTTTTTGATAGTATCTTTGTCTGCTTTTAGTATCAAGGTAATGATGGCTTCATAGAATGACTTTGGGTATGTCCCCTCCTCTTCAATCTTCTGGAAGAGTTTGAGAAAGGTATATGTTCTTCTTTCTATATTTGGTAGAATTTCCCTGTGAAAACATATAGTCCTGGACTCTTGTTTGCAGGGAGTTTGGTTTTTTTTGTTTGTTTGTTTTGTTTTTCACAAATTACATTTCACTTCTAGTCACTGGTCTGTTCAAATTATCTGTTTCTTCTAGATTCAGTTTTAGCAGACTGTATGCTTCCAGAAATGTTCCTCCTACATTGTCCACTTTGTTGGCATATAACTGTTCATAATATTTTCTTATGGTATTTTTTATTTCTGTGATATTGGCTGGAATTTCTCCTCTTTCATTTCTTATTTTATTTGGGTCCACTCTTCTTGGTGAGCCTGGCCAGAGGTTTGTCTATTTTACTTTTCCTTTCAAAAAAACAGCTCTTGGTTTTATTGATTTTTTTTCTATCTTTTTAAACTTTATTTTATTTATTTACTCTCTGATCTTTCTTATTGCGTTCCTTCTGCTGACTTTAGGTTTTGTTTGTTCATCTCAATAGACAATGAAAAAGCATCTGATAAAATTAGCCATCCATTCATGATAAATATTAATACTCTACCAAAAGTGGGTATAGAGGGAACATATCTCAAAATAATAGGAGCCATTTCTGACAAACCCACAGCCAACATAATACTCAATAGTGAAAAGCTGAAAGCCTTCCCACTAAATTCTGTAACAAGAAAAGGATGCCCACTCTTACCATTTCTATTCGACATTGCACTGGAAGTCCTAGCCACAGCAATTAGACAAGAAATAAAAGGTGTCCAAATTGGAAGAGAAGAGGTAAAATTATCCTTACATGAAGATGACATGATACTCTATCAAAAACTATTAGAAACTGATAAATGAATTCAGCAAGGTATCAGGATACAAGATTAATATACAGAAATCTGTTGCATTTCTTTATACTAACAATGAAATATCCGAAAGAATAAAAACAACCTCATTTAACGGCTGAGTAATACTCCATTGTGTATATGTACCACAGCTTTCTTATCCATTCATCTGCTGATGGACATCTAGGTTGTTTCCATGTCCTGGCTATTATAAACAGTGCTGCGATGAACATTGGGGTACATGTGTCTCTTTCAATTCTGGTTTCCTCCGTGTGTATGCCCAGCAGTGGGATTGCTGGGTCATAAGGTAGTTCTATTTGCAATTTTTTAAGGAATCTCCACACTGTTCTCCATAGTGGCTGTACTAGTTTGCATTCCCACCAACAGTGTAGGAGGGTTCCCTTCTCTCCACACCCTCTCCAGCATTTATTGCTTGCAGATTTTTGGATCGCAGCCATTCTGACTGGTGTGAAGTGGTATCTCATTGTGGTTTTGATTTGCATTTCTCTAATAATGAGTGATGTTGAGCATCTTTTCATGTGTTTGTTAGCCATCCGTATGTCTTCTTTGGAGAAATGTCTATTTAGTTCTTTGGCCCATTTTTTGATTGGGTCATTTATTTTTCTGGAATTGAGCTGCAGGAGTTGCTTGTATATTTTTGAGATTAGTTGTTTGTCAGTTGCTTCATTTGCTATTGTTTTCTCCCATTCGGAAGGCTGTCTTTTCACTTTGCTTATATTTTCCTTTGTTGTGCAGAAGCTTTTAATTTTAATTAGGTCCCATTTGTTTATTTTTGCTTTTATTTCCAGAATTCTGGGAGGTGGATCATAGAGGATCCTGCTGTGGTTTATGTCGGAGAGTGTTTTGCCTATGTTCTCCTCTAGGAGTTTTATAGTTTCTAAAATCACACAAATACCTAAGAATAAACCTAACCAAGGAGGTGAAAGACATACACAGAGAATCAAACACTGATAAAGGATATCAAAGATGATTCAAGGAAGCAGAAAGATATCCCTTGTTCTTGGACTGGAATAATTTAGTTAAAATGGCCACACTACCCAAAACAATATACAGATTTAACATGATCCCTATCAAATGATATTTGTCACAGAACTAGAACAAGTAATCCTAAGATGTATACAGAATGACAAAAGACTAGAATTGCTTTGGCAATTCTGATGAAATGTTTTTTCTGATGAAAAAACCAAGCTGCAGGCATGTTTCCAGACTTCAGATAATACTACAATGCTACGGTAGTCAAAACAGTACAGTATTGTCACAAAAACAGATATATAGATCAATGGAACAGACTAGAGAGCCCAGGAATAAACCCACACACCTCTAGTCAATTAATATTCAACAAAGGATGCTATAATATACAAAAGAGATAAGACAGTGGTGTTGGGAAAGTTGGATAGCCACATGTAAATCAATGAAGTTAGATCACTCCCTTACATCATCAGCTCAGTTCATTTCAGTTGCTTAGTTGTGTCCAACTCTTTGCAACCCCATGGACTGCAGCACGCCAGGCCTCCCTGTCCATCACCAACTTTTGCAGCTTGCTCAAACTTATGTCCATCAAGTCGGTGATACTATCCACCATCTCATGCCTCACACTATACACAAAAGTAAGCTCAAATTAGCTTAAAGATGTAAATATAAGCCATGAAACCATAAAACTCCTAGAAAAGAACATAGGTAAAACATTTTCCAACATAAATCATAGTGATGTTTTCCTAGGTCAGTACCCCAAGATAATAGAAATAAAAGCAAAATTTTTTTTAATGAGATCTAATCAAACTTACAAGTTTCTGCACACCAAAGGAAATCATAAACAAAATGAAAAGATAACCTATGGACTGGGAGAAAATATTTTGCAAATGATATGACCAACAAGGGCTTAATTTTTAAAATATACAAACAGCTCATACAACTCAATAACAATACAAAAAATGGGCAGAAGACCTAACTAGATATTTTTCCAAAGACATACAGATGATCAAAAGACATATGAAAAGATGCTCAACATCGCTAATCATTCAGTTCAGTTTAGTCACTCAGTCGTGTCTGACTTTTTGCGACCCCATGAATCACAGCACATCAGGCCTCCCTGTCCATCACCAACTCCTGGAGTTCACCCAAACTCATGTGCATCGAGTCAGTGATGCCATCCAGCCATCTCATCCTCTGTTGTCCCCTTCTCCTCCTGCCCCCAACCCCTCCCAGCATCAGTGTCTTTTCCAATGAGTGTACTCTTCACATGAGGTGGCCAAAATATTGCAGGTTCAGCCTCAGCATCAGTCCTTCCAATGAACACCCAGGACTGGTCTCCTTTCAGATGGACTGGTTGGATCTCCTTGCAGTCCAAGGGACTCGCAAGAGCACTGTGGTGCTCTTCTCCAGCACCACAGTTCAAAAGCATAAATTCTTCGACACTCAGCTTTCTTCACAGTCCAACTCTCACATCAATCCATGACCACTGGAAAAACCATAGCCTTGACTAGACGGACCTTTGTTGCTAATTATTAGAGAAATCCAAATCAAAACTACAAGTTACCACCTCACTCCAGTCCAAATGGCCATCATCAAAATGTCTACAAATAACAAATGCTGGAGAGAATATAGAGAAAAGAGAACCTTCTTACACTGTTGGTGGGAATGTAAACTGGTACAGTCACTATGGAAAACAGTATGGAGGTGTCTTGAAAAGTTAAAAATAGAGTTGCCATATGATCCAGCAATCCCACTCCTGGGCATATATCTGGAAAACATGAAAGTTCTAATTCAAAAAGATACATACATACCAATGTTCAAAGTGGAACTATTTACAACAGTCAAGACATGGATGCACCTAAGTGTCCACCAACAGATGAACAGATAAAGAAGATATGGTACATATATCACAATGGAATATTGCTCAGCCATAAAAAAGAATAAAGTTGCATTTGCAGCAACTTGAATGGATATAGAGATTATTATACTAAGTGAAGTAAGTCAGACGAAGACAAATATTATATGGATCACTTAAATGTGGAATCTAAAAAAGTGATACAAATGAACTTATTTACAAAATAAACAGACTCACAGGCATAGGAAAAAAATTATGGCTAAGGGGAAGGTGGGGAGGGATATATTGGGAGTATGAGGTTAACAGATGCATGCCACCCTATGTAAAACAGATAAACAGCAAGGACCTACTGTATAGCACAAGGAACTATATTTAATATCTAGTAATAAACTGTAATGGAAAAGAAACAGAGGAAAAATATATATATATATATAAAAGATTCAGAGTATAAAAGAAATCATAAGCACAGATAAGAAAGCCATTAAAATAATTATAAAACAATAATACTTCCAATTCTACAGTAATTTTCTTAGTCACAATTATTGCATAACAAAGTACCCCAAAATCAGTGGCTTAAAGCAATAATTATTTTATTATGCTCACAAATTTTATCAGTCAGGGAAGGCTCATCTAGGCTAGAGTCTTTCCTGTGACTGCCTTGATATGCCAGCTGAGTTGTCATCATCTGAAAGTTCAACTAGACTATGTGTCCAGCATGGCTCACTCAACTGGAGGGCAATAGATGCTGGATGATAGCTAGGAGCTTACACATGGCCTCTCCTGAACAGTGGGCTCAGAGCGATCAGACTTCTTATTTGGCAGCAGACTTCTCCCAGAGAAAGACCCACTGAGAACTGGATAAAAGCTGCGTGACCTTTTCTGAACCAGCCTTGGAAGTTACATAGTATCACTTCCACCATATTCTATTGGCTGAAGTAACCATAATCCTACCTAGATCCAAAGGGAGTGAACATAAATCCAAGCCTTAACAGAACTGTTTTAAAAATTGCAGAAATGTTTTAGAGCCACCACAGCAAAAAATCTGAACCCTAGAGGAAATCAGTAATTTTCTAGCAGAACATGAATTCCCAGTCATGACACAAAAAGAAGTATAAAGCTTGAGTAGATCAAACACCACAGAAAGATAGGAAAAGTGATTAAAGATCAGCCATTAATTAAATGCATTGGGTAGTTTCATACTTGAGCCCTATGTAACTTTGAAAGAAGTGCCATATAAAACTAGAGGATCTCAAGCTTTAATGCGCACCAGAATCACCTTATCAACTAGTAAACATGCAGATTCCTGGGTACCATCTCCAGAGATTCCGATTCAGTAAGTCTAGAGTGTGGAATAAGAAACTTCATTTCCAAGAAGCATACAGGTAGTGTTCACACCACTTGTCCATAGATGGACTTTGAATAGCAGTGATTTAAAACAGCAGCTGGTTTACTGGCCAAGTCTGGCCTGCCGCCGGTTTTTATAAAGTTTTATTCGAATATAGCCATGCTCATTCATTTACATAGTGCCTATGTCTACTTCTGTGATCCATAAAGCCTAAAAATACCTAAATAACCTAAAATCTGGCCCTCTGCCAAAAAAGTTTGCCAATCCTTGACTACACCACTATATTATTCTACTTCATTATAGCTTCCCTTTTCCAAACTTCAGAACTTTTGGAAACTCTTGTTGATACTAATGGTTAAAGTGCAAAAGAAATATGATAAATAGCTTTCATCTCACAGGCACTCAGTTCACCACCTGTATCACCATGTTGAAGAGGATGTGAAACTGTCCAGGTTCAGTGAGGAAGAATGTTATGATTGATTAGAGATGTTCACCATGGGCATTTACTTGTGGAACCTGACTACAAAATAAACAAGTTTTAAGAATCTTCTCAAAAAAAAAAAAAAAACTGTTGGATAACTGCAACCAAATAGGGATATAACGCACACATTTTTAACTACACCATTAACAATGTATTAGATTTTGTTCCAACTGCTGTGGAAGTTATTGCAAAAATATATAAATATTTCACATTCATAACAAAGTGAAGTAAATAGAATTCTTTTGATATTTTATCAGAGTGTAATACAGACCAAATTTATCATGCTTGTACACAAGATTTCTGAGATTGATGTCTGCTCATGAAAGAATACTAATAATGTTTCAAACGCTGTGAGCCTATATTTTATCAGTTGAAAATGTCCCCATTATTAAGACATCTTTCAAAGATCCTCTTAATATTAGCGGTGAGTTTTGCACATTAACACCATTTTCCCATGATGTTAGTTCTAAAATAGTGACTCAGAACATACCAACAGCAGAAATGACATTTTTAAATTTGCATATTTACATTATTATTTTAAAAGAAAGTATGCATTTTTTTGGTGCTAGGCAAAAGAAAAAGTGCACAAGAAAATATATGTGTGTGCTTGCAGTTCCAGGCAGAAAAGAAATTGCAGATGAAAATTTCCAGTGTGGGCAAGAAACAGTTAAATACTAAACCCCAGTAAATCAGGAAGTCAGCAGCAGGGCTGCCATGAAGCCCAAGGATGGTGGCCCTGGAAAACTGACCACATAGCAGAGGTCCTAGAAGAGCAAGGCAAGGGTGGCCAGGCAGACACAGATAGGATTTTTCCTACCACTGTATTACTCCTTGCATTCACAAAGCCTGAAATGTAGGAAAAACTCAATAAACATCTGTGGAAGAAATCATAGAAAGCATGAAAAGTGAAAGCGGCAGGGGCTGGGGCAGAAGTACATACAACAAAGCTGTGGCTCCATTTGAAATATCAGGTGGTGATTACAAAGAACACTTGGGGAAGGTTCAGTTCAGTTCAGTTGATCAGCCGTGTTTGACTCTTTGTGACCCCATGGACTGCAGCACGCCAGGACTCCCTGTCCATCACCAACCCCTGGAGTTTACTCAAACTTGTATCCATTGAGTTGGTGATGCCATCCAACCATTTCATCCTCTGTCGTCCCCTTCTCTTCCCACATTCAATCTTTCCCAGCATCAGGGTCTTTTCAAATGAGTCAGTCAGTTCTTCAGCATCAGTCCTTCCAATGAATATTCAGGACTGATTTCCTTTAGGATGGACTGGTTGGATTCCTTTGCAGTCAAAGGGACTTTCAAGAGTCTTCTCCAACACCACAGTTCAAAAGCATTAATTCTTTGGTGCTCAGCTTTCTTTATAGTCCAACTCTCACATCCATACATGACCACTGGAAAAATCATAGCCTTGACTAGACGGACCTTTGTTGGCAAAGTAATGTCTCTGCCTTTTAATATGCTATCTAGGATGGTCATAACTTTTCTTTCAAGGAGCAAGTGTCTTTTAATTTCATGGCTGCAGCGACCATCTGCAGTAATTCTGGAGCCCCCCAAAATAAAGTCTGTCACTGTTTCCATTGCTTCCCCATCTATTTGCCATCTATTTGGGGAAGGTAACTGGTAATAAATAATTTTCTCAACTTAAAGTGAAGGTGGGCAGGTAATCAGCCTACAGTTGCTAAGCGTCTGATATGCAGAGACAAGGAGCAGCTCTGCAAAGGACACAACGGCTCCTGATATATTCGAAGCAAGTCTCTCTAGTTCCTATGCACTGTCTCTAAATACCACAAAGACAACTACATGCCCAGAAAGAATATGGATCCTCTGAGACTTTTAACCTTGATACACAAGAGGAAGCGTTATTTATTATGTGGTCTCTCTGGCCTAAAACCCTGTATTGACACCTAGCAACAGAAAAGGAGGAAGGGCAGATGGGACTGTAAAGTTGATGATATTCAGTATGCTGGGTGAAATGTATTGAAAAGCTAGATAACTCCAAATTTTATGCAGCATAGAAGTTTTTAGAACTGGGGAGTCCATGTTTATAATTAACGACTGTACATCTCCTGAAAACATATACAAAAATTTGTGTCTGTGAGTGTGTGGGCATTCTTCTGAGAAGAGTACCAAAAGGTCTACAATCTACCATACCCCCTTTCCCCAGCTTTAAGAACCCCAACTGCCATGATTCACAAACTAGGTCATTTGTGGGACACAACATTCTAAATTTAAATATAAAAGAAGATATTAGAGTATAACACTTGTCATAAAGGTATTATTTCTTCAAACTAGGTTCAGGTATGCGTGTGTGTGTGTGTGTGTGTGTGTGTGTGTGTGTGTGTGTAGCAAGGTAACTTTTTTTCATACTGAGGTCTGGGTCAAAATGCTTGAGAGCCACTGCTCTAAGGCATAAGAAATGGCTATACACAACTTTGTAACGTATTAAATCACCATCCATTGAAAACAATTAGATGAGCTGTGGGTCCAGCGGGTATTCTGCTGTTTTGAGTGACACATGATCCACCAAAATAAAACTGCTATTATTAGAGAACCACAATCTGCAATACTCAGAAATGAACATATATCTTAGAAGGTCCTATTGATCTTAAGACCAAGGACTATAAAAAGGTTGCCTTTGAAAGGACCCTGCACACTGGCTGTCTCTGGGAAAATGTGAAACACTGAATTAGGTGTTTAGGAATGAGAAAAGTGCACACTTTTCCCTTAGACAGAATCTTCTCAGCATCTCAGAAGGATATCAGGGAAGGGGGGAGTATGTAAATCCATCCTTAAACCTGGCACAGCAATGAGTTTTATAAAAATTATTACTTCTTTTACACAAAAGATACAGTAAATTTGCCAAGACCACTTGGGTATAGGGGTGTCACTTTAGTCCCAATTACCAGTATCTGGTACTGCCCACTATTCTCTTCTAAGCCTCAAGATAAGAAACAAAAATGGCCCAGGCATTGGATTACTTTGTTTATGATCTAAAATATTATTACTAAAGCAATTTATAGATTTGAGTTGTCCTAATCAATGCAAAATTTTCAAAAGTATCCTAGATTTTGCACAGCCAGACCACTACCTTCCTCAATCTGCAAAAGACTAGAAGTTATCCCTCAGACAGGTTCTGGCTTGGGGTTCAAGTATACCTGAAACCAAAAAGTGAAGTACCATACTGAGATACTCCATCCCTCTTGCCCTGCTTACCCCCTATAATGCATGGAACCAGGCTTACATCACCCTGGCTGGAGACCAAAACTTCCTCACTGGAGAAACTGCCTGATACGCAAAAAGGGGCATAGGTACTGACCGAATCGGGTTCTTCCCCTAATCCCTGCTTGCTGTTGTTTGGTTGCTAAATCATTTCCAATTCTTTTGCAGTCCCACGGACCATCACCCACCAGGCTCCTCTGTCCATGGGATTTCCCAGGCAAGGATAGTGGAGTGGGTTGTCATTCCCTTTGCCAGGGAATCTTCCCGACCCAGGGATCAAACCCACATCTCCTGCATTGGCAGGTGGCTTCTTTACCACCGAGCCACCACAATCACTGCATCCCCTAGTAAAAGAGCTTAGATTGTTACCAGGTCACCTTTACTAGGTGACACAGAGCTTGTGACAATTTTAATACCTCACTCTTAAATAGGAAAACATAGTTAGACATTTTATGAAAGTCTCAAGTGTGAAAGAGAACAAACAAGTGGGGGGAAAGGATCTCAGAGAAAAAAGAGAGAAGGCCAGGAGCAAAATTATACCATATATATAAAAATATCCTCTGAGAGTTAAAAGATATCATATCCATAAAATAAGAAACCACAATAAAAGAATATTCGGAAACCAGAGGGAGTCCTGAAAAATCTAAAAAAGTAGTTAGAAGATAAATTTGGGAAATATCTTAGAAAACAGACCAAAATGACAAAAAAGTGGAAATGAGAGTGAATAGATGGGAAAATTAAGGATCAGCCCAGGAGGTCCAACATGTGAATAACCAGAGTTCAAACAAAAAATATAGAAAATAAAAGAGAAGCAATTATCAAAGAAATAATACAAATAAACTTTCATAGGAGTAAAGTCAAGTCACTCAGTCGTGTCCAACTCTTTGTGACCCCGTGGACTGCAGTCCACCAGGCTCCTCAACCATGGGATTCTCCAGGCAAGAATACTGGAGTGGGTTGCCATTTCCTTCTCCAGGGGATCTTCCTCACCCAGGGATCAAACCCGGGTCTCCCGCATTGGAGGCAGACGCTTTAACCTCTGAGCCAAAGAATTTCCAAATTGAAAGAGCCCACAGATTTCACAGCAAAATTAATGAAAAATGATCCACATTGATAATCATGAAATTTCAGAACACCGAGAATAAAGAGAAGAAAGATTGGTAAGGTATCTTCACCATGAACAGGGGGACTGATGAACATTAATCCCACTAAAAGTGGTACCACCAGACACCATGTGTCTGATGATGTAATGTGAAGTTTATGACATGAAACAATAGAAAATACACAACACTACTTATGAAGTATTATTGTTTAATAGTCGAACTAGAACTTAGTCAAACAAATCTAACTACTAAAGAGCTTTTTATTTAAATTGTATTTTTGAGTGCTAAAATTTCATTTGAATACTAAAATTTCACTTGGTTATTACTCTTAAATCTTCTATTTCCATGCTGAAATGTTCTGTCAAGGGAAATATTAAGGGTGGACTCTGTCTTTAGCACTCATAAGGTATATTTTTATATATTACTTTGTTGTCACTAACTAAAGAAAAAATGCCAATTGCAAAAAATTTTCTGGGAAAACAAAATAGTTTGGGAATATAGGCAATTTCCCATTAATTTTGCAGACTAACCCAAACTAACAAGATGTGTCCTGCACTAATGTTTGGTATTCGACAAATGCTTAATGAATGAATAAATGGACACACACGTATGCACATCTCTACAGATTCTGAAAGAGAAGCAGAGGTCCTACTCCTTTTAAAAGGTCCTAAAGAGGGGAGAAATCTAAAGCTTTACTTTCCTAACAGAAGAGCTCCTAAAAGTCAGGGTCAGGAACTGCTTCAGGAGATAAATATAGAACAATGAACCACTACCGTCTGGCCAATTAACCATTCTCACAAGAGTAAAAGTATATAAAAGCTAAGAGGAATGTTTCCAAATATACCCCTGATATAAACTGGCATGATTAAGTTTGAGTTGTGCAGAATCTGCTCTCCCTTTGATGTTCAGCCATATCCAAGAAGTGCCAGGTCTAGCCAGAGGATTTCACTCCTGAATGATACAGCAAGTTCACAGAAAAGGCATTCTTATACTGTATATCAAGCTCAGTCCTCCAGGGGCTTGACGACAATCTCTGGAAGCTGCGCTGCATCTCACAAGCTGTTCTTTCAGTGGAGGCAAAGGATCTCTCTGTCCTGATCTGATGAGAATATGAATAACCTTTTGGGAGACAGTGCATCAGTGAATAGGTGGACTAAGACTGCTGGCCAACAAAGTAGAGATTAAAAACTCACCTGGAGACTCACCAAACCAAACTCTCAGCAAAAACAGGTTGTGTGCTTAGTCGCTCAGTCACATCCAACTGTGCAACCCCATGGACTGTAGCCTGGCAGACCACTTTGTCCATGGGGATACTCCAGGCAAGAATACGGGAGTGGGTTGCCATTTCCTTCTCCAAAAACATGTTACATTCTGCCAAAAGGCAAGAATATTTTCACTTTTAGCCTAACCAATGGAGAACTCACAAAACATCAGTACTAATAAGGGCAAACTACCCTCATTTTGGATTACAACAGGACAGCAAAAGATTTAAAGAAACTACCTGCAATTGCTTTTTTATGCTGAAGAATGCTCCCTAGCAACTCATGCAATAATTACCTGGCATTAATATAGTCATGTGATTTATCTGGCATTTAACTAACATGAATATGTGTAAAAGAACTTGGAGAGGGTACCATAGCTCTTTAATAGCTAACTCATAATTTAGGTAATACACAGAGGCTAATATAAAATTTAAGCTATAAATTAATAAATAATATTTGATAAATCATCCCTCAGTGGAGCCATAAACTAAAGATTATATGATCAATTTAGGTTCTAAACAACATTTTACAGTGGAAAATAGACAAAGCAATTAACGGTCCCTAAGGAATTCAGTTCAGTTTAATACCTTTAAGATAGGAATTGGATTAAATTATTGGGTTAGTGAAAAAGTTCATTGGGTTTTTCTATAACATGGTAAGGAAAAACCCAAATGAACTTTTTGGCCAACCCAATATATCAATCACTTGAGAAAATGTGTACATTTTTCAATGAGCATATATTTAAAAACTATTTACTAATGAAAGAACAGAGGCTTTTCATTTCTCCTTTTTCCATATAGGGATTTTTGGTAACTAGTTCTCAGTTTCTTGACTTGGTAGTGTAAGACAATTTTACATTTCCTGCTTTACCTGCTGAAGCAAGATAACTCAGTAGCTAGATTTTCATTTCACCCAGAGCATAGTTTTATACAAAGTAAATTTCCTAACTTCAGAGAATATAACAACTATTCCCAATGAGAAACTCTTTAGGCAATGCCAGGAATCAGCCCCATGTAAGAAATTCTGCTAAAGTACAGTGTGAACAACTTACTAAATAGCTTTTTTCACAAATTTCAATGCGTTAGATATGTTCATGCATATCCTTCTATCATTGTATATTCTGAAGTAAAAAATATATATAATACACAGTCTTAAGTCAGTTGCTATTTTACTTTTCAATTGCTTCAAATGTTTCACAACTTAAGTCTGTGATATTACAAGCCCCTCCAGAAGACTTAAACAGTATTAAAATACTGCTTTCAATTTAAAGGGCAAAATATCTGGAAAATTAAGGTCACAATGTTAGAGAGTCTAATGGAGTATGGATTTCTGCTTGAAGTACTTCAACCAGAAACCTCAGCAATCTTAAATCTGTCTCTCCTGGATATAATAAGTTTTAAAGCTTTGAATGAGTTTTCAGAATATGTTTCATATCTCTCATAACTTCAGAAAAGGATGCTGCAGAGAAGCAAAGAGAACACTTTCTACAATAATGGAATTTTTATGCAGCACCAATAAGTTACAGAGCCTTTAAAACAAAAGATGAATAGGATCATTCTTAAAAGGAGGAAAAAATAACAAGCATTTAGGTTTCTTTGTAAGAATTTGCTCTTAGGTACAAAGTGTTTTTTAAAAGATCAAGAAATAGATTATTTTATTCCAGATGTCATAAATGCTATCAAATTATGATTAAATCAACAGTCAATATTAAAATATAAGGTATTTATTTGTTATTTTTATAGCTAATATGCCTACTTTCACATTCCATTATAAAACCTCAGTCATTTTTCCAGATAGAGCACTACCCAGGAAATACTGAAAGACCAAATCACATGGAACATGTACACCATTTGAAATAGGGAAACAATGCAAAATATAGTTCAAAACATTTGCTTTTAGAATATTCATTTAAAATAGTAGTTCTCAATCACTGGTGATTTTGTCTTCCAGGGAACACTTGCCAATGTATGGGGACATTTTCAATTGTCACAACCAGGGGAGTGCCACTGGCATCTAAAGGTTAAAAGCCAAGGATGTTGCTGAACATCCACAATGCAAGAAAGGCCCACTACAAAGAATTATCCAACCCAAAACAACAGTAGTGCTAAGGCTGAGTAACTTTGATCTAAAGCAATACCAAGCACACAATCAGATGTGCTTGAACAATGAAGAAATATTTGTTGAATGAAAGAGTGAACCTTAATAAGTAAAATCACTTCATTTGTACTTTTTATAGCTTCTGATTATCTCTGTCAATATGACTGTACCTAATACAGGCTCTATTTCTATCCTCAAGATCTTTAGCTACTCATTCATCTTATTCCCCTATGGTATCAAGTATGACCAAATGAAACCACGTGTCTATCAAGGATCTTGCCCTATGATATGGTTCCAAGGGAATCCAAAAGCGGAACACTATATTGACCATTTAATTGTCATTCAAATTAGCAAATGAAAACACCTTCAAATGCCTTCAGTTATTAAGAGCTCAAGAATATATAGTTTTTAACTATGGGAGTTAAAACACTATTACTTTATTTGGCCATATTTGTTGATAAATCAGTGTATTTCAAATTTACATGTTGAGACTAAATAATTAAAACAAATACTCTTTAGCAAATACTCATCATGTGAACAATGTAACAAGGAAAGGTTAAAAGGCCCACATGATCTTCTTAAATAGTAATGCACAACCTCCAGGTCAAAACAATCTTCAAGAAATTTGGGGGGACTTCCCTGGTGGTCCAGTGGTTAAGAATCTGCCTTCCAACACAGGGGACACAGGTTCAATCCCTGGTCAGGGAACTAAGGTCCCAAGTACTGTGGAGCAACTGAGCCCATGCACCACATCTACGCAGCCCACCCTACAATTAGAGAGACGCCCATGCAACTCAACAAGATTCCACATACCACAGCTAAGATCTGATACAGCCAAATCAATGAAAAAATATTTTTTTTAAAAGAAAGAAAATTATTTTTAAACTCTAGGGTCCCTAATTTAATATGAAAACTGCATCCAGAGAGGAAATTAAGGTTCTTCTACTTTTTAAATCCAGATTTATGTCTCTTTAATCACTGTCTATTTAGAGATTTCTTAAATTAACAAATACCTAGAATCATGATTGCCCCTGAAAAGAATTACAGATATTTCATTTTTTACTTATAAACTTAAAAGATTTTATTTGTTTTACTATTAATATTTATACAGTAATTTTATAAGAAAAGTAAATCACATAGTCAAAGAGAAAGAACCTCTGATAAACTCATCAATTTACAGAGAATCATATATTATTCAAGGGTTAAGTTTTAAGAACAATAGAGTTAATCATAAAGATATGAAATTTCTAAATGATTTCTTTTTAAAGAATCTGCTGTTAATATAAAGGGGAACATGAATAAAATTGAAAAAGACTGACAAAGAGATGCTTCTAGACAAAACAATAATGTTAAATGAATTACAAATACTAAATAAATCATATATACTTACACATTATTCTGCAACTATATTTTGTTTTACTTGTCCTTGGAGAGAAATGTTTCTATCAGAAATCCTGCATATTTAAATATTGCCTTAGATAATGTTATTTCAATATAAAAAATAAACTAAGAATTACGTCAACTAAAGCTATGGCATGGTCCTATAGTCATAGATTGAAGAGTAATCTAAAAGCTGTTCAAATGTTTATTCAGGCAGAAATAAAGGACACAGCTTCTCAAAGAGAAATGGGTTTTAATAAAAACTTATAAAGTTGTCCACCAGAGGTATAGGTCCAGATGAACCAATGAATAAGGAAATTCTGTGTGGGATTGTTCCAAACTCATTTGAAGTCACATGCACTTGGAAAACCCAAAACAATCAAAATAAGTACATTATCTAGACATGCTTTCAAATCTATTTCTCCCTGCTGGGTATCAACAACTGGAGAGGGCTGATTTGTTCTTTTTGTCTTTTTTACAGCTAAATGAGCATGCAAACCTTCAAAAGAGAGGTAAAAATGGAAATGACAGTACCATTTATGAATCGAAAATAATCTCTGTGAATCAGTGTCAGTGAAATGGGCAAAAAGACATACAAACATCCCAAGTGAGTAGTAGCTCTGTAAGAAAATGAGAATTTAGGATGACCAACACTACAAAAGATATTTTTGTATATCAATCCCTTGATGCATTTTGTTAGAGGCCACTAACAACTTTCTATAAGCAATCTAGCAACCAACAATTAACTTTTAAATCCCTTCCGAAATTTTTTTGTTTAGACCCTACCATATGCAAGAGATTATGTAAGGCACAGTGAGAAAAGCAGACTCCTTCACAAATTCTGGCCTCAAGAAGCTTACAGGTCTAGTGGGGAAGACATGACTAGAAATAACTTCAAAACAAAATAAGAAGAGTAAAGAGCTTAAAGAGCAGTAAAAATAATGTGTCATAAGAAGTCAGAGGGTTTTCCAGGTGGCACTAGTGGTAAAGAACCTGCTTGCCAATGGAGGAGATATAAAAGATGCGAGTTTGATCCCTGGGGTCAGGAAGATCCCCTCGAGGAGGCCATGGCAACCCACTCCAATATTCTTGCCTGGAGAATTTCATGGACAGAGGAGCCTGGGAGGCTACAGTCCAACGGATCGCATAGAGTCAGACATGACTGAAGCAGCTTAGTACCCATGCATGCAAGAAGTCAGAAGAGGATTTCACCCACAGTCTAGTAAAGACTCCACCTTCCAATGCAGGGGGTGTGGGTTCAATCTCTGGCTGTGGAACTAAGATCCCACATACTGGAGGGTGCAGCCAAAATAAGTAAAATAAATGAATATTTTATATCATATGAATTAATGAATGAAATATAGTCATTAAAATAAATGAATAAATAAAACGTGTTTTTTTTTTAAAGGTGACCTTCAGCTGGGCTGATCAGAGAAGAACATTGAGATTAAGTGGGGATATCTGTGATGGGCCTGGAAATATATATGTGATTTGGACAATCTCAGAAGGTAAACATAAGGGAATAGAAACAATACAAGTGAAGGTGGACCTATGAGAAAGCAACCATGGCTCATCCAGAAATTCTACTGGCTAACAGAGAATACTGAAGAAAGAGAAGTAATTAAAGATGAAGTAGGACACCAAGACCAGGACCAATGTGGGAGGGCTGAAAAGTATGGACTTTGTTGGGTAACTGGGGAGCTGGTAAAGGTTTCTGAGCAGGAAAAAGCATCATCAAAATTGTGCTTTAGAAAAATCAATCTAGCTGTAATTGAAGTAACTGAACATCAATCAAAGGCAGATGATATAGCACAGTGAATATAATGTAAGCCTGCAGGAATTCAGGAATTCATTTATAAAAATGTAATTTATATGCATCTTTTCAGTAACACAGCTCTATAAACTGTCTTGCTCATAGACTAGTACCTAATTATATAAGCATCTAAAAAGGTCATAAGTACTATAAAATGATATCACAAAACCTCTTGCCTCTGCCTGGAAATCCTTCCACCCCCTTTCCCTTCTGGTAAACTCCTCATCCTGTAGGTCTAAGTTTAAATGTCACTTCCTCAGAAAGGCCTTTTTTAATCACTTATCCAAATTAGGTCTACCTGTTTTTTTTCCCTTTCAAAAGAATATATACTTTTTTCTTCACAGCATTTATCACAATTTATAATTATATATTTTGGTCAATAATTTGATTAAAATCTCTCTCTCCCACTAGATTGTGAGAGAAAGGACATTACTATTTTCATTCATCATCATATTCTCCAGAGCCTAAAACCGTATAATACAGGGTAAGTAAAGTGAAAGTCACTCAGTCGTGTCCAACTCTTTGCAACCTCATGGACCATACAGTCCATGGAATTCTCCAGACCAAAATACTGGAGGAGGTAGCCTTTCCCTTCTCCAGAGAATCTTCCCAACCCAGTGATCAAACCCAGGTCTCCCTTATTGCAGGCAGATTTTTTACCAGCTGAGCCACAAGGGAAGCCCAAGAATACTAGAGCCTACCCCTTTTCCAGTGGACCTTCCCAACCCAGGAATTGAACCAGGGTCTCCTGCATTGCAGGTGGATCCTTTACCAACTGAGCTATCAGGGACAACACAGGTTAGGTGCCTGACAAACACTTGGTCTGTGAAGAATGAATGAATGAAGAGGAGAAGAACAGGTTTTTAGGCCACCACTGTAATGCCCCTCTCTGCTAAACGTGCAATAGGTAAAAATACTTTCTTCCAAAGGGAGGATTTAAAGAAATCTTAAATTTCAACTTAGAACAAGGCCAAATTCCTCTCTTCTAAAATCAGAATAAAATTTGTCTTCTAGAATCATAATAAAAGTCTATACTTCTTACACAGAAAATCTTAAATCAAATATTCCAGCCAGAATATACATTTCTACTTCTCATATTTTTATGAGAAAATTCATAAAGCAACTACTAAATAACTGGAATAAGGACTGGAATCTGAGTACAGAGTAAACATTATAAGTCAGTTGTAAATAGGTGATTATATAGTTGTAGTAACTCCTTGATCTATGCATGCCATGTTAAAGCCTCAAAAAGAACTTCAGCATTCAACAGGAAATGTTTTACGTTAACCTAAATCATCACTGGAGTAGACGAAACCCTCAAAGAAAGATGAGTAAATTTCTTCACAAACAATTCATTTCCACATAATAAATATATGGCTTTAAATCACATGCTATTTATACTTTTGACCTCCAGGCCACAAACATGGTATAATGTTTCATAGGAGGTTAGCAAGGAATCTTATTCAGTCATTAAAAACAACAAAATACTGTCATTTGCAGCAACATGGATGGACCTAGGAGCCTCCCTGGTAGCTCAGTGGTAAAGAATCCACCTGCAGTGCAGGAGACACAGGTTCCATCCTCGGGTTGGGAAGATCCCCTGGAGGAGGACACGGCAACACGTGCCAGGGTTCCTGCCTGGAGAATCTCATGGTCAGAGGAGCCTGCAGGGCTACAGTCCATAGTTCACAAGAGTTGGACACAACCGAAGTGACTTAGCACATACGTACTGATGGACCTAGAGATTGTCACGCTGAGTGAAATAAGACAGAGAAGGAGAAATATCATATGGCATCCCTTATATGTGGAATCTAAAAAAGAAATTATACAAATGAACTTATTTATAAAACAGAAATAGGCTCACAGATTTAGAGAATGAACTTATGGTTCTCAGTGGGGAAGAATGGAGGTTAAGGGATGGGGAGTTTGGGATGGACATGTACACACTGTTTAAAACGGATAACCAACAAGGACTGTATAGCATAGGGAACTCTGTTTAATGTCATGTGGTAAACTGGATGGAAAGGGAGTTGGGGGAAAATGGTATATATATGGCTGAATCCCTTTGCTGTCCACCTGAAACTATCACAACATTGTTAACTGGCTACACTTCAACATAAAATAAAAAGTTTAAAAGGAAAAAAAATGATTAGCAATGTAATGAACTTTTTTTTTTTTTACTTTACAATACTGTATTGTTTTGCCATACATTGACATGAACCCGCCACAGGTGTACATGAGTTCCCAATCCTGAACCCCCCTCCCACCTCTCTCCCCATAACATCTCTCTGGGTCATCCCAGTGCACCAGCCCCAAGCATCCTGTATCCTGTATCGAACCTAGACAGGCGATTCGTTTCTTACATGATAGTATACATGTTTCAATGCCATTCTCCCAAATCATCCCACCCTCTCCCTCTCCCACAGAGTCCAAAAGAGTCCAAAGGAGTTCAACATGTGGCATTTGGGACTTTATGACCAGATGCAGCCCTCATAAAAATTTAGAAAAATCACCTAATTCACCAGTATACCTGTACTAGGAAGGCCTAACCAGCAGTAAGGAACTAAAGAAGTTGGCTGAATTCAAAATGCTGAGCTAACTTGGTACACTGGAGTACCTAGAACAAAGGAAAAACACGATTTTCATCATTCATTTGGAGGTCTTTGTGCAACTAAATTCTGCAAACCAGATGCACTACAGAGACTGAAAATGAAAAGATCAACATAGATTTGTGCAAGGAGGTAGATCGTTTTGCTATAAAGAGATATCTGCATTCTCAAAAACACCACTACACAAAAATCGCACAATAGAACACATATGCTTTATGAAAAAATGCAGTTAGGGACACAACTTTCAGAAATTTGTCAGAGACACACACACAAAATACAGGGATCCAATACAACTGGTAGCACAGTTTCACGCATATTAAATGGTTAGGAAAATATATAAATATTGTACTTTACCTTGAAAAATACCTGAAGCTTGTTTGTGGATGAGAGTGCTTGAAAGGTTGTAGCTTGTGAATTAATTGTTAAGTGATAGAAATAAGGTTATCTGAAATTGCAGTGTCCAACTCTTTGCGACCCCATGCCCACCAGGTTCCTCTATCCATGGAATTCTCCAGGCAAGAATACTGGAGTGGATAGCCATTCCCTTCTCCAGGGGATCTTCCTAGGTATCTTGCATTGCAGGCAGACTCTTTACTGTCTGAGCCACCAGGGAAGCCCAAATTGCTTCCTAATATATAATAAACATGCTGAGATAAATTCTCAAGTTTTAATAGCAGAACTGACTGTATGGGTATTTAGAATCAAACGACCAGTGCCAACTGGATACTGCAATCATTTCTCATTGCTCAAATGTCTTGAGTTCACAAGACTTTGAAGAATCACAGACTCTCTAACAGGAAAAAAGTCACAATTCCTAAATAGATTTGTGTAAGTCATACGGGCAAACTCTGGAAATACTGGAGCTTGCTAGGCTCCATGAAAGTACAATCTTCTCATAAAATCATTGCCTTTAAAGCAATAAGTATATAGTGACATAAAATCTAAATATTACTGGTAAACATAACATTTGATCAAATCTAGTTTTTACTTAGAAATTAGAATCATCTTGTCCTGTCATCTTCACTATCATCATTAGCACACCTTCTCACATTTTCTCTTCACCCTCAGCAGTCACTACTATGATAACCAAGGCAATGAAGCCAAAACACTGACATACCTGAACTCATAAATCTTTCCGATAGTACTGCTCTTGTCCTTGGAGCTAGGCTGTTATCATAACAATGGTCATATAGTGAAAAGAGTATCTGTTAACAGATCCCATTTCACCTGTTTTTATTTAGGAAAATCCAACCTCCAGGAGAAATGTCTGAGCCTCTATTTACAGTATTTATCGAGCATTATTTATTCCACAGGCTTATAAACATCAAGAGGCCTCAGGTCAGTGCTTTATAAAAAATAGGGCCTTATTTATTTCCATTGAATAAATGTTAGTTGAACTTACTTGACTGGTTTTGCTATTTATCCAAAACAATTTCAGTACCAAAATATTAAATTCCATTTTCAAAAGCAACACAGTCAGCAGTCACCACTAGTCAAAGATTATTTTTTTTTGTTTTTAATTACTATGAAATTAGAAGATGATTGCTGTAAAAAAATTTGTAAAACTGAGTCTTGAGGGTACTAAGTCTTGAGAGGATACTAACAGCACCTCTATTCCTCACCTCAAGAGAGAACTAATTTTAATGGCTCTCATGTAGTATTCTAGACATTTTCTATACATATATGTAAGAATATATTATGCATTATTTTTAGTAAATAAGATCATATTATATCCTCATATTGGCTTCCCAGGTGGTGCCAGTGGTAAAGAACCTTCCTGGCAGTACAGGAGATGCAAGAGACGCAGGTTCAATCCCTGGGTTGAGAAAATCCCCTGGAGAAGGGAATGGCAACCCATTCCAGCATTCTTACCTGGAGAATCCCATGGACAGAGGAGCCTGGAGGGCTACCATCTATAGCGTTGTAAAGAGTTGGATACAACTGAAGTGACTTAGCACACACACACGTGTATTCTCATATAAGTTACTTTTTTCCCTAAATTTATAGTGCAGTCATTTTTCATTGTCAATAATATATTCATACAGCCTTTGTTTTAGTGACTATGTGATATTCCAAGGTATATAAGCACCTTAAAATATTTAATGAACTGTTATCAATAGTCAATAAATTGTTCTCAAATTGTTTCTATTATAAGCAATACAATAAAAAACATCCTATTACATATATCTTTGTACCTTAGAATAAATATATTTGTAGAATGTATTCTTAGAAGTAGCACTGCAGAGGTAAAATATATGAATATTTATAATTTTGATAAATGCCAAATTGTCTTCAAGAAAGGATATGAGAATGCCTATTCCATTACATCCTTTTCACCATTAGAAATTTCCAAGTTTTTCATCTTTGTCAAATTGATAAGTGAAAAATGGCATCCCAATCTCATTTTACCTCTTTAATTATAAGTGAAACTAAGTAACTTTTCAAATTTTTAATATTTTTATTTTTCTATAAAGTCATACGATTATCCATTTTTATACTGGGTTGCTCATATTTTCTTGTTGACTTACCAGTGACCCCTGAATATTACCAACATCAATCCTTCTTCTGTCAAAACATTTTACAATTATTCTTCTCCACTTGAGTATTTGTTCATTGATTCTTATGGTGATTTTGCTATGCAAAGGCCCTTTGCTTTTTATGAAGTCAAATTATTAATCTTTACCTCGATGGTCTCTGGGTTTAGAGTTATACTTAGGAAGACCTTCTCTGCCCTAAGATTATAAAACTACTTGCCCAAATTTTCTCCTTAAAATAATAACAAGTAATTTTTACTGAATGCTTACTCAGGGCCAAGCACTATTCTAAGCACTTTGTATCCTCACAACACTTCGCACTTAATCCTTGTATCCTTTGCACTTAATCCTCACAACAAGCTTAGTAGGTGGGTAGTGTTATTATCACCATGATACAGATGAAGATTCTGTGACTATGGATAAGGTTTAAACTTATCTGAGGTTACACAGCTGGTACGTAGCAGCGCCAAGATTTCAACTCAGACCAGGAAATTCATCAACTTTAAGCTTTAACTACTGATTTTCTCTAACTCTTAGTGACTCCGCTAAGAAAAACAAGCAGTTCACATACTTATACATACCTTTACTTCTTCTTTCTTCCCTATCTTATATTTATTATGTAATTCCTTTTTCATTATTAATTGTACAGCCTTTACATTTCTTCTGTTGCAGTTACTCATATTTTAGTTCCATATTTCAATGGATTCCACATACTCTGGGAGTCCTTTAATAGGTCTGTTTCTCCACTCTCAAATTCTTTATCCTTATTTATCACTGAGCAGACTAATTTTATTCATGAGGCAGTTTGGGGAGAACTAGATCCTCGGATGTTTGCGAATATCATTTGCAACCTTTATATGTAAACCACTGCTTGACTAGGCATCAAGTCTGCCCACATACAGAGACACTGCTCCACTGCCTCCTGGCTTTGAGTGTTACCACAATACTTGAGCTTCCCTGGTGGAGCAGTCAGTAAAGAATCCACCTGTAACGCAGGAGACTGACTACAATGCAGGAGACCCCGGTTTGATCCCTGGGTTGGGAATATCCCCTCAAGAAGGAAATGGCAACCCACTCCAGTCTGCTTGCCTGGGAAATCCCATAGACAGCCCCGGAGCCTAGTGGGCTACAGAGGAGCCTAGTGAGCTACAGTCCATGGGGTCGTAGAGTCTGACAAGACTCAGTGACTAAACCACCACCCACCACCACCCTGATACCTGAGGCCAACCTGATTCTCCCCCTTTTGGGTAACTTTTTTTCTCCCGGAAGCCTGTAAGAGCCTTTTCTCAGGCTTGAAGTATACTAACTTTGCTATTATATGCTTACTTGGTATTGACTGCCCTGTCTCAGTTTTTCCTGGAACTGTGTGCCCTTTTGGTCTGTAGATTACAAGTCTCCTTCATCTCTGAAGGCCTTTTCCTTCCATTATATACCTAAATATTTTCTATCCATTTGTCCTGCCCTCTTTATTAGGCACACCAATAATGCCTATGTTGGATCCACTCTGCCTACCTTTATTGTCTATAGTATATTAGATAGAACTTTTAGTTGTACATCTACAGCAGAAGGTAGACTTGAACTAGCTTGGGCAAAAGGAATGTACTGAAAAGACTTTAGAATACCCCACATAACTCCAGGAAATGCATGAAGAGCAGCTGGGCCTCAGGGATAACTGGAACCACAGACATGAACACCACCACTACCAGGACTGTTGATCTCAACCAGCAGTGTTTCTCTCGTCTCTTCTCTTTTCTTCTATGTTTTGTCTTGGTTCTTACCAACACAGGGAGACCAACTTCCTTCACAAGGCAGGAAACATGGTGGCCAGCTGCCGAAGTCTCACATCCCACGATTCTCACTGCTTGCTTTCCTTTTTTTTTTTTTAATTTATTTATTTTAATTGGAGGCTAATTACTGTACAATATTGTATTGGTTTTACCATACATCAACATGAATCTTCCATGGGTGTACACGTGTTCCCCATCCTGAACCCCTCTCCCACCTCCCTCCCCATACCATCCCTCTGGGTCATCCCAGTGCACCAGCCCCAAGCATCCTGTATTCTGCATCGAACCTGGGCTGGCGATTCGTTTCTTGTATGATATTATACATGTTTCAATGCCATAATTCCAATTGTTAAAAATCCTACGTTCCCTTCAAATTAATATATATGTATTTTTCTAGAATTTCTGTTTCCCAAAATAATCCTGAATCTGAAATGTATGCTTAGAGTAAAGCAGTTTAGCCCACTTTGGTCTGCTAATTCATTACCTATTCATTTCTGTTCATTTGTTTTGGTCAACATTCTACAAAACTCATTGTCATTTCTTCCTCCCCACTTCATTATAGGTTCAGTTCAGTTCAGTTCAGTTGCTCAGTTGTATCCGACTCTGCGACCCCGTGAATCACAGCATGCCAGGCATCCCTGTCCATCACCAACTCCCGGAGTTCACTCAGACTCATGTCCATCGATTCAATGATGCCATCCAGCCATCTCATCCTCTGTCGTCCCCTTCTCCTCCTGCCCTCAATGCCTCCCAGCATCAGAGTCTTTTCCAGTGAGTCAACTCTTCGCATGAGGTGACCAAAGTATTGGAGTTTCAGCTTTAGCATCATTCCTTCCAAAGAAATCCCAGGGCTGATCTCCTTTAGAATGGACTGGTTGGATCTCCCTGCAGTCCAAGGGACTCTCAAGAGTCTTCTCCAACACCACAGTTCAAAAGCATCAATTCTTCGGCGCTCAGCCATCCATCAAGTCATTATAGGTTAGAAGTCCAGTATAAAAAGATTCTGTTCCCTTAGCCTTATTTCTCCTGCTGTTCTAAAATATGGAACTGGCTCCCTTGGGGATTTTCCAATTTTTCACATGGCCTGCCCCAACGTGTAAACCTCAAAGGATGAGGCACTCAGGGTCTTCCACTTTGAGTGAAATTTGCACCGTTTACAATCTAGAGAGGTGTGTATCAAGTCTTAGCATCTTCCCTTGATTTTGTCCATATTTCACTAAACTTCTTAGATACCAGTCCATAACGTATACTGAGTCCTTTCCTGGTTTCATAGAATTTTTGTTTGCTTTTCATTCTAATTATTGAGTTTGAATTAGTTTCATGATAGAGACTGGTTAACATGCCTTTCGGAGAAGGCAATGGCACCCCACTCCAGTACTCTTGCCTGGAAAATCCCATGGACAGAGGAGCCTGGTAGGCTGCAGTCCATGAGGTCACTAACAGTCAGACATGACTGAGTGACTTCACTTTCACGCATTGGAGAAGGAAATGGCAACCCACTCCAGTGTTCTTGCCTGGAGAATCCCAGGGACGGGGGAGCCTGGTGGGCTGCCGTCTCTGGGGTCGCACAGAGTCGGACATGACTGAAGCGACTTAGCAGCAGCAACATGCCTTTACTTTTCTAAAATCTTCTGAATTTTTAGAAATAATAGTCACTATTAAAATTCTACTTTGAAAATCTTACAGTCCATACTCAACAAACATGCATAGAATGTTAATGATATGCAAGGCACTTTGAAAGGCACTAAAGATACTCAATGAGGAAAGCAGAAATAGTTCCAACTTTCTTGGAGCTTATATTACAGTGAGGAAGACAAACATCTAAACAGATAATCACAAGGATAACAGATCAATAAATGAGTAAAAAGGTAGTTGTGTCAGAGGAAAAATTACATAGAGTACCCAAGAGGTACAGATTAAGCTATCTAGCTTTCAGTATGAGGAGAGTCAAAAGTCTCCTTGAAGCTTATTTTATTTTGTGACGTCACCTAAGTTGCCTCCCTTAGACACAGAATGCAAGGTAAGGACATACCCCATATCTGGGTATTAGTAGGACCTTTCTTGATGGTCCAACCTAAAAATAACTACCTTTTTTTCTCAGTGAATGCAAAGCTTATTGGCTTTCTGGGATATTTCTTGGGATTCAAAGTTAAGGAAACCTGTTGACATGGCACTTACCAAAGTCTCTGGAAAAAAGCAATGCAAGCAAGTGTTGGTTGCTCAGTCGTGTCCGACTCTTTGCAATCCTATGAACTCTGCCCATGGGATTCTCCAGGCAAGAATACTTTAGTGGGCTGCCATTTCCTTTTTCAGGGATCTTCCTGACCCAGGGATCAAACCGAGGTCTCCTGCATGGCAGGCAGATTCTTTATCATCTGAGCCACCAGGAAAGCCCTGGTGCAAATTTTTTAACAAAACAAAGGCTTGTTACCAAAAAGATACCTGATACGCAGGAGCTGTCTGAGTTGGTAATCTGAGCTCATACAGGCCCAAAGGTTTATGGAGGAAAAGTGACTTTAGCCCAGCCTAGAACCACCATGATATATGGTTATGCTTTGAGGAATAATGGGTATGTGAATATAAACTAATGATATATCCTTCAGCCTGAGTAGGTCATCACAATGCAAAAGATAATCTGCCCCTTTGGGATCAGGTCTTCCCTGATAGCTCAGTTGGTAAAGAATCCACTGGCAATGCAGGAGACCCCAGTTTGATTCCTGGGTCGGGAAGATCCACTGGAGAAGGGAAAGGCTACTCACTCCAATATTCTGGCCTAGAGAATTCCATGGACTGTCCATGGAATAGTTCATGGATAGTCCATGAGGTTCCAAAGATTTGGACACAACTGAGTGACTTTCACTTTCAGTTTCACTCTGGGATGTGCAGGGCCATTTTCAACATCAACATTCCTTTTTGGCAACAGTTGAACTGTGGTGTTGGAGAAGACTCTTGAGAGTCCCTTGGACTGCAGGGAGATCCAACCAGTCCATTCTGAAGGAGATCAGCCCTGGGATTTCTTTGGAAGGAATGATGCTAAAGCTGAAACTCCAGTACTTTGGCCACCTCATGCAAAGAGTTGACTCATTGGAACAGACTCTGATGCTGGGAGGCATTGGGGGCAGGAGGAGAAGGGGACGACAGAGGATGAGATGGCTGGATGGCATCATTGAATCGATGGACATGAGTCTGAGTGAACTCCGGGAGTTGGTGATGGACAGGGAGGCCTGGTGTGCTGCGATTCATGGGGTTGCAAAGAGTCGGACACGACTGAGCGACTGAACTGACTGACTGACTGACTGATATTATACTTACCAGATTCCAGTTCACCCCTGACCTGGTTCTTAGATAATACACAGTGAAGGAAGAGTCCTCAAAAGGAAGATGTGAACTTTCTGGCAATAAAAGCATGTGGAAAATAATGCAAATTAACTCGATAATTTAAAGAGATATGACTATATTGGGATTTCTCTGAAAAGGTGACACTTCAGCAGAGATCTGAAGAACAACAAGCAGTTATCTTGTTGTAAAGGATGTATTCCAAAAGGAGGATCCAGGAGGAAATTTGGCAGATTGGAGGAAATTAAAGAGAGTCAGTGTGCCCGGATTGTGAAAAAAGGGCTATGCTGCTGACAGTCAAAGATGGTGAGGTAGGCAAGGGGCCATCTCCTATTGGGCTTTGTAATCTACATTAAATATTTGAGGCTTTATCCCACGAGCAATGCAAGGTAATAATTAAGCTTCAAGCATGACATGATCATATCTGTATTTGTAAAATATGACTCTATTTGTAGGGTGTACGAGAACAAGTGTGGAAACAAGTAGGAAAGCCAGCTGGGAAGTTATCTGAGCAAGAGCAGGGGGTGCAGGTGCAAGTGGGCTTATAGATTTGGTTGTAGGGAATTCCCATTAGCTGTCTTCCTCGTCTATGGCAGAGCAGGTAGAAGACAGGATTGACTTGGGGACATTCATGGGATTCAAAGGATGAGTAAATTCAATCCCAAAAGCCTCTTGGAAGAAAGTGGACACTTCGGCCTTACAGAATTCTACTAAAGGCTTAGAAGGGGGTTCTGGCCCTTGTGGATGTAGTGTTACATTATACCGCTGGGTTAGGAATTCTGTATTATTTTGTCAAAATAAATCAAAGTTTTACCCAAGAGATTAAAAGCTATACAAAGAAAAGAACTTTCCATTTGCTTGCCCTTGTATGGCATGTGAATGTTCTCTTCCTGAGTATCACCTTCAAGCAACTTCAGATAAAAAAAGTGAGAGAACTTGGGAAATACTTTTGCAGTTGACCACAGGTAGACCCTGGCTAGACCACAAGAAAAGAGGGCCTTATTAAAAGCATTCTTAGCTGATGGCCCTTTCACCATTTACCAGTCACTTAGGTCAAAAAACAAAAGATAAATGCTATTCCCCAGGTCTAGTGGCACCATCAACATGGAGGAAATGATGAAAGCCCTAGATTATAGGGGAAATTCAGCAACGGGTGCCTTTGGGAGAAGAAAGCTGACATTCTGTCCTCATCCCTTCAAAAACATATCCCAAGCAGAAAGAGATCTAGGATCAAAGCTATCTTTAAAGGACTAAAAGGTCTCAGAAGCACTGCTGCCTGCAGGTATAAAAATAAAGTGACAAAAGTACACTGACGGACCAAATTAGTGATCCCTAAACTTCCTTTTAGGTTGGCCCACTACTCTTCCTATTAACACTCTAGAAAGTCCTTGAGAGGGCACCTCCAGGAGTGTCATTTATGAAAAACCAAAGCAACAGAGAGGACACCTAGTAAGATAATTAGTGGATTTTAGGAGAGGGAAAAAAAAACAACAAAGTGGTGAGAAGTACAAGGGAAAGATTCACCACCATCTAATCACTGCCGCATGAAGAATATAGGTCTTTACTGTGATTTACAGGCAAAGGTTAAAAAACTTCACATTTTGAACAAAAATATCCCCATCCCCATCTCCCTGGAAGTGATAACCCTCTACTTTTGTTGTAAGTGGGGTTTACCTGTGGGGTTAATTTCCCATTGGATGCAAGCCTATGAGTATGCCTACACTGCAGGCAAAATAAAACTGGGGCAGAAAAAAAAAAAAAAAACCTTCTGCGTCAGGAAACAGAGTTTCATGGCTAGAGTCGCAAACCCCTGGGTTCAAATCCCAGTTCTACTATTTACAAGCTATATATGACTCCAGGCAGGTTACTGAAACTTTCTGAGATTCAGTCACCTTGTTTGTATTAAAAGATGATTATAAAGAGAAAATGAGATAATATATATAAAGTGTCTTAGCACAGTACCTGACACACAGCAAGTACACAATAGGGGAAATGTATATGATTTCTTACATTAATACCCTTTTGTTCTTTTCTGTTGCCTTTGAAGAAGTCTCTGGTCTTGGATGTAACTTATCTACCTGGAACACCAATATTCTCTCTGCTTCTGCCTATTTATCTCTATCTACAGGACTTCCTTGGCAGCTCAGCTGGTAAAGAATCTGCCTGGAGAATCTGCAGGAGACCCCGGTTTGATTCCTAGGTTGGGAAGATCTCCTGGAGAAGAGATAGGCTACCTAGTCCAGTATTCTTAGGCTTCCCTGGTGGCTCAGCTGGATCTGGGTTCAATCCCTAGGTTGGGAAGATCCCCTAGAGAAGGGAATGGCTGGCTACCCACTCCAGTGTTCTTGCCTGGAGAATTCCATAGACAGAGGAGCCTGCCAGGCTACAGTCCATGGGGTTGCAAAGAGTTGGACACGACTGAGCAACTTTCACAGGACTCACTCTATCATCCCTCACTCTATCAACAATCCCTGGGTTTAACTTATTACGTTGTTGTTGTCATTTAGTCACTCAGCCATGTTCAACTTTATGTGACCCCAAGGACTTATCACCTGCCAGGCTCCTCTGTCCAAGGGATTTCACAGGCAAGAATACTGGAGAGGCTTGCCACTGCCTTCTGCACGGGATCTTTCCGATCTAGGGAGAGAACTGGCATCTCCTACATTGGCAGACAGATTCATTACTGCTGAGCCACCAGGGAAGCCCAATTTATTACCTATCCAGACCTATAAACTCTGCTGACTCACTGCTGCTATGTAACTTCCCTCCCTGCCTCCTCTTCTGTACGCTACCTTTCATCTTCACTGTGACAAATCTGAAGTCAAGTCAGATTGTTTCCATTACTTTGAAGGCTGCCTAAAAGGCTTTATTTAGCCTAGAGATAGCCAGAACCATTAACTTACATATAACTAATACTACTGGTCAACTGATAAATCACTCTGTGCTCAGGACCCTTTTATAACCACAAAAGTTGCCTCAAAATGTCGCTTCTAAATGAAGACTCTTGGTTTCTGCATCTTAACTCAATACATTGTTATTTCGAAAACTAGAAAGCTGATAAGTAGAAGTCTCTAGGCTACTTAAAAAATCCTTAGACCTATATTGCCTTAAAATTACCAGAGAATGTCTATTAGGGGACTTTAAATAATTTCACTATTCCATTACGCTCACAGTATATTATAATTCCTTGACTGAATTAAATGAATCAAGAAAGAATCTAGAGTACTAGTAAGCCAAGATTGGTTTAATGCTTAATTTGTGGGTAGTTTAGATGCAATATAGAAAGGTCAAGGTCATTAGCTTTTTCTATGCTGGATATCATCTCACGGGACATCTTGATTAAATCCTGTAAATACAATTTATTGAGCCAATTACTGGGTCTCGTAATAGTCATATATGCTTTTACTATAAAGATGACTTTGATTATATTTATAATTCACAAGTTACTCCATTGCCCAAGTCTCTTTCAAAGCATACTTCTTTAACTTAGTATGCTTTAAATTTTGCACTTCCAAGAATAGACAGTAGATAATCAACATAAACATTCCTAGGTGATAGACTGACCTCTAGTGGAAATTAAAGAAATTACTACACAAGCTTTTTGAAGAGATCTCGAATATGTGCAGTTAGAGCTGTCTAACTTACAACACTGTTAAAAGGATGTTTAAAACATTCAATCAGTCCAGTTCAGTCGCTCAGTCCTGTCCGACTCTTTGCGACCCCATGAATCGCAGCACGCCAGGCCTCCCTGTCCATCACCAGCTCCTGGAGTTCACTCAGACTCGCGTCCATCGAATCAGTGATGCCATCCAGCCATGTCATCCTCTGCCGTCCCCTTCTCCTCCTGCCCCCAATCCCTCCCAGCATCAGAGTATTTTCCAATGAGTCAACTCTTCGCATGAGGTGGCCAAAGTACTGGAGTTTCAGCTTTAGCATCATTCCTTCCAAAGAAATCCCAGGGCTGATCTCCTTCAGAATGGACTGGTTGGATCTCCTTGCAATAAAATTTACTTATTCAGTGTAAGTAAATTGGGATTTACTTAATTCAAGATAGGCAGAACATACTAGGGTAAAAGCAAAGACTCTGTTTCATAGCTCATCCCTGTTACTTTCTAGCTATGTAATGTTTCTCTCAGTTTCCTTACCTGTAAAATGGGAAAAATATTACCTACCTCGTTGGGCTGACATGAGGAGTAAATGTATCAATATACAAAAAGTATACAGAATATTATGATACACAATTCAGTGATATAACACTATTGGTCATTATTATCCATAGCTAGAAGGGATTATGTGTGTATGTGTTAGTCACTCAGCTGTATCCAACTCTTTGTGACCCCATGAACTGTAGCCCGTCAGGCTTCTCTGTCCATGGAATTTCTCAGGCAAGAATACTGGAATGGATAGCTTTTCCTTTCTCCAGGGGATCTTCCCGACCTAGGAATTGAATCCAGGTCTCTTGCATTGCAGGCAGATTCTTTACCATCTGCACCATAAGAAGGTATTGTGGCTGGAGACAAATAATAATTTCAGAGGATATGGAGAAAAGTGAAAGAGTCTTGGGAGGAACACATTTCTTCAGGGATTAGGCAATAATGTACTAGTACAGCAACAGCTCAGTTTGTCCTCCTATTTGTAGAAATGCATGAGCTGTGCCTGTATATAATAGAACACAGGATGCACTCAGAAGCAAGTGAGCTGTTTGTGGATAATATTCTGTGGGAAATACTGGGAAGTATTTTTGCTGTCCCAGTACAAGCATGATGAAAAACACCACATACTCTTTTAAACCAAAAACACTTGCAGCTCCAGATCACCTGGATCTAACAGGCTTTGGACTCCTTGTGTACTTAACGTCTGTAGCATATGCACACTAAATCATCACCTGTCTCAGGTTCTCGGAATCATACATGTAGCATTTTTCTACAATCAACTTATCCATTGACTGGGCTTACCTTGCAGAATTCTAACTTTTTAAAATAATATCCCACCACATCTAGAATATATCTAATTAATGAATAAAAAGATTATTTTCTACAAAGTTAATAATAAAAATTCCACCTCTTTTCCCAAAGACAGCTCAAGTCAATAATTATTTTCAGGTGAAAGAAATGCCCATAAAGGTGAAAAATTATCTATAATTCCCAGGTACTTCATTACAACAAATAATTGTAATCTGGAGCGAAATGGCTTGTTTTTCCCATAAAACAATATGATCTCTCTAATAAAATGAACACGGTTCTTGGTTATTTCCATCACTGTCCCGAGGTGCCCTAGTTTATTTCAGCTAACTCAAATTTTTTATTCTGTGAAGACTCCAATTTGAAATTAAAAGTTGCAATTCATTTATTCAATACAAATATGAACCCATTAAAATGACGTAAAAGTTCCTCTAAGATCTTATTCATAACATTTCCATATATTAATACAAGAGAGTAAAAAGGACCAATTTATGTAATTGGAATCATAAATTGTGGATAATGCTCTATATATGTAAAAACCACAACTCAGAATTAATTATAAAAATGAATACTACAGTGTGGTTAGGTAAATTCTAGAAGGCATCATACATACCGTAATATAATTCTGTCTGTAATTTAAAGTCACTAAAAAATGTAACACTATTAAAGCATATAGTGTTTGAGGATAAACAGCCAAAAAATAGGCTGTTTAAAGTTTTTTGAAAATTCAAGTTTATTTGGAAAAAAAGCAATAAAGCTAAGAACAGTGCCATAAAAATTGTGTCTCTGAGTATGTCCCTAATACCTGTCTAGAATATGTAAGGTAGTAGAAGGAAGATTAATTCTGATACTAGAGGAAAAAAACCTCATTTTCTTACATATCTTTTGTAGACATACTTAATCAGTGATGTGCCTACTCTGTTATCTTCTTGTTTTTCTTGTACTAAATCAACACTTGGATTTCTTAAGACAGAAACAGTAGCAATTCAATTCTACCAAAGATGCCAAAACAGACAAGGCAATTATATACTCAGGCAAAGACCTAAAGATTATTAGCATAAGTTTCCTTTTTAGGAATTCAAATATATGAAAGTTCAAATAAAATAAAGCCCAGTTCTCCTAGGCAGTGTTTTCTAGAGAAGACCCCAAGATGACTTCTAATCAACATCACAAGGCATGGATTTACCAATGTCTGTTCTGTGATTCTCAGCCTTTCTACACATTTTATAGAAATTGGCTAACTGATTCCAGAATGTACTTGTAAATACATACATCCCAGAAAAATCAAAATAATCTTGAAAAAGAGAAAAGTTGGCTTCAAGAATTGGTATGAAACTACAGTAATCAAAATACTTTAATGGTACTAAAAGGGACTTGTGTGTGTGTGTTAGTCACTCAGATGTGTCCAACTCTTTGTGACCCCATGGACTGTAGCCCACCAGGCTCCTGTCCATGGAATTCTCCAGGCAAGAATACTGGAGTGGGTTGCCATTCCTTTCTCCAGTGGATCTTCCCAACCCAAGGATCAAACCCATGTTTCCTGTATTACAGATGGATTCTTTACCATCTGAGCCACCAGGGAAGCCTATTAAAAGGGATAAGATTAGAGAAATTGATGGAACAGAACAGAGGACAACTAATTTTAAACAAGGTGGCAAAGTAACTCAACGAATTAAAAGTCTTTTCCACAAATGGTGCTGAAACAACTGCATACTCATATGAAAAAAATTTTTAACTTCAAATCCTATCTTCTACAACATAAAAACATTAACTTGAAATGGATGATATGGGAAATGGATAAAAGGAGAAGTTGCAACTAAAAAGCTTTTATAAGAAAATATAGAATACTTTCATGACTTTAAAATAAGTTAAAGACTTCTTAGAACATAGAAAATATCAATAACAAAAGAAAACTGATAAATTTTAGTTCATCAAAATTATTTCTGCTCCTCAAAAAGAAAATAAGAAAGAAAAAAAAGCAACAATAAGAAAATGAATATGCAAGCCACAGACTGAAAAAAATACATATATAATACATATATTTAACAGAATCATAAAGAACTCCTACAATTCAATAATAAAAAACATATATGCTGCTGCTGCTGCTAAGTCACTTCAGTCGTGTCCAACTCTGTGCGACCCCATGGACAGCAGCCCACCAGGCTCCCCCGTCCCTGGGATTCTCCAGGCAAGAACACTGGAGTGGGTTGCCATTTCCTTCTCCAGTGCATGAAAGTAAAAAGGGAAAGTGAATTTGCTCAGTCATGTCTGACTCCTAGCGACCCCATGGACTGCAGCCCACCAGGCTCTTCCGTCCATGGGATTTTCCAGGCAAGAGTACTGGAGTGGGGTGCCATTTATAAAAACATATATAACCCATCACAAAAATGGGCAACCTTATAAAGGACAAATGAATGGACAATAAGCATAGAAAAAATTCACAAAATCACTAGTCATTAGATAGATGCAAGTCAAAACCACAATGAGATACTCCTAAACACCTTGAGAAAAGTTATGATTACAAAGACTAACAACAGATATTGGGGATGATGTGGAACAATAGGAACCGTCTCATGTGGCTGCTGAGACTATAAAATGGTATAATCATTTAGGAAATAATTTTATAAACATATACCTATCCATCCTATGAATAAGAAAATCCAATTTGGTACACCCTAGGTATATGCCAAAGGAAAATAAAAACATTCACAAAAAGCCTTATACAAATATATTCATGGCGGCTTTATGTGTGATGGCCAAAAACTGCTAACATCCAAATGTCCACCAACAGGTGCAAAGGTAAATAGACTGGTATATCCATATAACGGAATGCTGCCCAGCAGTAAGAATAAATCACTGATACACACCACAACATGGGTAAATATCAAAGCAATTACACTGAGCAAAAGAAGGCAGACAAAAAAAAAGAGAGAGAGAATAGTATGATTCCAATTACAAAAAGTTCTAGAAAATGCAAATTAATCGATAGTGACCAAAAAATGATCATGGGTTGCCTAGGGATGGGGAATTGGTATAGAAAGGCAGGAAAAAGTAATTAAAAGGTGCATGAGGGAACTTTTGAGGGTGGGGGATATGTTTATCATCTTGATTGTGATGATGGTTTCACAAGTATACACATACCAAAATAAATCAAACTATAAGCATGTATAGTTTATTGCATGTCAGTTATAAACCAATACAACTGTCAAACACACACACATACATATACCCACACTGGAGATTTCTACTTCCAGTCAAGATGGAATAACAAGTGGCATATTTACCCTTCTGCCTTAAATTGGACAAAATATGTGATACAACAGTTTTCAGGTATCACACAAAGAGACAACACAGGATTGTGTTAGCTGGGAGAAGGAAAACGAACACAGTGGGTTCTACACTTGTACCAGCTTGCTGCCTAGTAGTTGTTTCCAGAATGCAGCACAGGGAGGAGGATCCTCCCCCCCAAAAAAGCCCAGCAGTCCAAATTAGTTCCAGGAGGAAACTCACAAAGAGAGTTCCAGAGAGTTATAGAAAGGTATACATGAGTCGATGGCTAAGACCTGATGCCCACATGTGTGAGACCAAAACTACCCAATACAGATAAAGCTGGAAGACATTATGCTATGTGAAAGAAACCAGGTACAAAAACAGAAACACTGTAGGATTCCACTTATATGAAACACCCAGAATAGGCAAATTCAGAGAGACAGAAAGTAGATTAGAGGTTACCAGGGGCTGGAGGAGGAGATCATGGAAAGTTACTGCTTAATGGTTACAGAGTTTCTTTTGGAGTAATAATAAAGTTCTGGGACTATATGGTGGTAACAGCTGCATGACATTGCACGTATAATTAATGCCATTTAATTGTATGTCCCCAAATGGTTTAAGTGGCAAATGTTATGTTACATGTATTTTATCACAATAAAAAATTAATTTTTTTAAACTCTACCCAAGACTTGGTGAGGGGCAGGGGGCACAGAGGAGAGGAAAGACAGATTTGAGAAGAAAAAGCAGAACAACTCCCAGAGCTCATACAAGACTGGGAGCAGTTCCTGTCCACACCAGCCAGAAAACAGAGACCTCAAAATACATAGAGCAACAGACACGATTGTAGAAGGGGCTCATCTTAATAATAAAGAGATCAATTGGCCTTACACTAAAGGCTACTCTAGGCTGCCTGGTGGCTCAGTAGTAAAGGACCCTCCCACAATGCAGGAGACTCAGTTTGATCCCTGAGTCGGAAAGATCCCCTGCAGAAGGAAAGGGCAACCCACTCTAGTATTCTTGCCTGGAAAATCCCATGGCGAGGACCCTGGTGGGCTACAGCCCACGGGGTTGCAAAAGAGTGGGACACAACTTAAGTGACTTAGCGACTAAACAACAAAGGCTGCTAAGTTTAAAAAGCAAGTCTCAAAAGGCTTCAGCAAGAATACACAGAAGAACTGTACAAAAAAGATCTTCATGACCCAGATAATCATGATGGTGTGATCACTCATCTAGAGCCAGACATCCTGAAATGTGAAGTCAAGTGGGCCCTGGAAAGCATCACTACGAACAGAGCTAGTGGAGGTGATGGAATTCCAGTTGAGCTGTTTCAAATCCTGAAAGATGATGCTGTGAAAGGGCTGCACTCAATATGCCAGCAAATTTGGAAAACTCAGCAGTGGCCACAGGACTGGAAAAGGTCCGTTTTCATTCCAATTCCAAAGAAAGGCAATGCCAAAGAATGCTCAAACTACCACACAATTGCACTCATCTCACAGGCTAGTAAAGTAATGCTCAAAATTCTCCAAGCCAGGCTTCAGCAATACGTGAACCGTGAACTTCCAGATGTTCAAGCTGGTTTTAGAAAAGGCAGAAGATCCAGAGATCAAATTGCCAACATCTGCTGGATCATGGAAAAAGCAAGAGAGTTCCAGAAAAACATCTATTTCTGCTTTATTGACTATACCAAAGCCTTTGACTGTGTGGATCACAATAAACTATTGAAAATTCTGAGAGAGATGGGAATACCAGACCACCTGACCTGCCTCTTGAGAAATCTGTATGCAGGTCAGGAAGCAACAGTTAGAACTGGACATGGAACAACAGACTAATTCCAAATAGGAAAAAGAGTATGTCAAGGCTGTATATTGTCACCCTGCTTATTGAACTTCTATGCAGAGTACATCATGAGAAACGCTGGACTGGAAGAAACACAAGCTGGAATCAAAATTGCCTGGAGAAATATCAATAACCTCAGACATGCAGATGACACCACCCTATGGCAGAAAGTGAAGAGGAACTAAAAAGCCTCTTGATGAAAGTCAAAGTGGAGAGTGAAAAAGTTGGCCTAAAGCTCAACATTCAGAAAACGAAGATCATGGCATCCGGTCCCATCACTTCATGGGAAATAGATGGGGAAACAGTAGAAACAGTGTCAAACTTTATTTTGGGGGGCTCCAGAATCACTGCAGATGGTGATTGCAGCCATGAAATTAAAAGACGCTTACTCCTTGGAAGGAAAGTTATGACCAACCTAGATAGTATATTCAAAAGCAGAGACATTACTTTGTCGACTAAGGTCTGGCTAGTCAAGGCTATGGTTTTTCCTGTGGTCATGTATGGATGTGAGAGTTGGACTGTGAAGAAGGCTGAGCGCTGAAGAATTGATGCTTTTGAACTGTGGTGTTGGAGAAGACTCTTGAGAGTCCCTTGGACTGCAAGGAGATCCAACCAGGCCATTCTGAAGGAGATCAGCCCTGGGATTTCTTTGGAAGGAATGATGCTAAAGCTGAAACTACAGTACTTTGGCCACCTCATGTGAAGAGTTGACTCATTGGAAAAGACTCTGATGCTGGGAGGGATTGGGGGCAGGAGGAGAAGGGGACGGCAGAGGATGAGATGGCTGGGTGGCATCACTGACTCGATGGACGTGAGTCTGAGTGAACTCCGGGAGTTGGTGATGGACAGGGATGCCTGGCGTGCTGCGATTCATGGGGTCGCAAAGAGTCAGACACGACTGAGCGACTGAACTGAACTGAGCTGACTCTGAGTAACTTGACCGCATACCAGAACAAAATCCAACACTGTGTAAAGAAAGTCAACTAACTTCATTAACAAACAACATGAAAGTCATAATGTCTGGTATCCAGTTAAAAACTGGCTAACATGCAAAGATTCAGGAAAATATGGCCCCAAGTTGTCAGATAACTAGCAGACAAGGATGTTAAAATTACTACTATAAATATGCTATCCATGTTTAAAAAAGAAATACATAAGCAGGATTAAGAGAGAAATGGAAGATATTGTTTAAATGATTCAAATGGAATCTCTACAGATAAAAAATGAAATACAGAGCGGGTAAGAGTAACAGCAGATTGGGTGTTTCTGAAGGAAAAATCAGTGAATTTGAAGACATAGCAAAAGGAACTATCCAAAACAAAACTACAGAGAGGAAAAAAATGCCACAGAAAAAAATAAACAGAGCTTCAGTGATCCGTGGGACAATGCCAAACATCTAGTGTACATATAAAATGAAAATCAAAAGGAGGGAAAAGAGGGGAAAAAATAAAGAAATAATGGCTGAAGTTTTTCCAAACATGATGAAAACTATAAACTCACAGATGTAAGAAGTTCAAGAAACTCCAAACTGAATATCAGTTTTTTTCAAAAGAAAAGAAAAAACTGATAAGTTAACTTCATCGAAATTTCTTAAATTTTGCTCTGTGAAAGACCCTGTTAAAGATTAAAATAGCAAACTACAGACTAGGAGAAACCATTTGCAAATCACATGTCTGACAAGGACTTGTATCTAGAATACATAAAGAACTCTCAACATTAAAAAAACTCCAATCAGAAAACAGAAAAAAAAAACAAAACACATGAGTAGACATTTCACCAAAGAAGATACACAAGTGGCAAATAAGCACAAGAAAAGATGATCAGCGGTATCAGTCATTAGGGAAATACAAATTATAATCATGAGCAATCACCAATCAGAACAGCCAAAATAAAAAATAAGGACAATATGAAATACTGGCTAGAATCTGGAAAAATCACACCACCCAGTGCTGGCAGAAATGTAAAATGACACAGCTGCTCTAAAACATAGATTGGCAGTTTTTTAAAAAACTAAAATGGACTTACCATACCAAGCAATTGTACTCTTGGGCATTTATCTCCAAGAAATGATAACTTATGTTCACACAGAAACTTGTACATAAATGTTCACAGAAGCTTTATGAGTACCAGTCAAAAACTGGAAACCACCCAAAAGATCTTCAATGGGTGAACCATTAAACATACTGTGGTACATCCACACCAAGGAATACTACTCAGCAATAACAAGGAAAGGAACCTCAAGCGAAATATGCTGAGTAAAAAATGCCAATCCCAAAATGTAACATACTTTATGAATTAATCTCCAAATGTGACATACTTTATGATTCTATTTTTATAACATTCATGAAATAACAAAACTATAGAACAAATTACTGGTTGTCAAGGGGTTAACAGACAGCAGGAGAGGTGGTATGATTATAAAAAGGAACACAAGGGAGCCTTATGGTGATGGTAGCCTGAAGAATCCCAGGGACGGGGGAGCCTGGTGGGCTGCCATCTATGGGGTTGCACAGAGTCAGACACGACTGAAGCGACGCAGCAGCAGCAGCAGCAGCAGCAGCAGAGTACAGTATCTTGACATAGTGATAGTTATACAAAGTTCCACAGAATCATGAATATACAAACACACAGACACACAACCCCAAAAATCACATAGAAATTTCCTGGTATTGATACTATGTTATAGTTACATCAGATGTTAGCATTGGAGGAGGATGGGTAACAAGTACATGCTGCTGCTGTCAAGTCGCTTCAGTTGTACCCAGCTCTTTATAACCCTATGAACCATAGTACATAGGCTCCTCTGTCCACAGGATTCTCCAGGCATGAATACTGCAGTGGACCCTCCTCTAGGGGATCTTCCTGACCCAGGGATGGAACCTGCATTGGTAGGCGGGTTCTTTACCACTAGTACTACCTGGGAAGCCCATAAGTACACAGAATTCCCTGAACATTTCTATGCAACTTCCTATAAATCTGTTATACGGGAGGGAGACATTACAGATGGAGAAGGAAATGGCAACCCACTCCAGTATTCCTGCCTGGAGAATCCCATGGACAGAGGAGTCTGGTGGGCTGCTGTCCATAGGGTCGCACAGAGTCGGACACGACTGAAGCGACTTAGCAGCAGCAGCAGACATTACAGAAACTAACTTAATCTAAAGAGCTAGCCAGAGTTAGCAAATCAACATTTGCAGATAGTGTCGAAAATGTCTGTAGGACGGTGTGCCAGAGGGCAGCAAGCAGAAACCAGGCATTTGAGATGAAAGAATGAAGAGAGAGCTCTAAGAGGACTCATTCTCTCACTATCAGCATTTAACCAATGCCTGGGAAACTCATACTAGTGATCATAATTTACATGGACAACAAATGAACAGTCTATATTCTGAATTGATCACTCTCATTCAAAGCAAGAATTATAAACAGCAAACAAGAAAGTATGTTCCTAGGCATTCAAGCTTTGGGGTCTTTTAGTACCTTCCAAATTATTTGAAAAGGAAATAAAAAAACTTAGAATCCATTTTCCAATTACAGATAACTCTTATGATATATCACTATATGATTAAATATATATCACAAATTGGTATTATTTCAAGTGCTTGATATGTGAATAAAACAGATAATAACTTTCTCATTCCAAATAAACAGCTTACATTTATTAAACATCTTTTATGTGGCAGGTGCATGCATATGTGCTAATTTTCTTCAGTCACGTCTGATTCTTTGCAACCTTATGGACTGTTGCCCACCAGGCACCTCTGTCCATGGGATTCTCCAGGTAAGAATACTGGAGTGGGTTGCCATGCCCTCCTCAAGGGGATCTTCCCAACCCAGGGATCGAACCTGCGTCTCTTGCATCTCCTGAACTGGCAGGTGGGTTCTTTACCACTAGTGCCACCTGGGAAGCCCTATGTGGCAGGAATTTGTCTAAATGCTTTTGGAACGCAGTCTCACTTAATTCTTGTAAGAATCCTATAAAATAAGTTCTAATGTTATCCCCATTTTACAGATTTTGAAACCAAGGTATAGAGAGGTAACTAGGTAATTTGCACAAGGCCACACAACTAATAATAAATGCCCATCATTTATTCAATCCCAGGCTTCCATCCCAGGAAATTGGCTCCCAGACTGAACTGTTAAGAGTAATACTATAAAATTAAGCCAGTGCTACATGTTCTAGAATCCTATCAATTCACAAAAGACTGCTGGGTGACTTTAAAGGACCCTGATTAGGATATGAAAGAACTGTTTCACCTCCCTGAGATTTAATGTTCCAAATAAATCATTGGTAGACCAAATTATAATAAAATGACTCAAACATTTCAGCAATATATACCAAAACTCAGGCATTGTCAGGGTATCATAAAAAGTTAAAATTTATCATCAAAATTTAAAAATTGGCTTCTGTTTTTAGGCTCATAAAATACTTTTCATTCAGTAACAGCATTGTATGTATAGTTATACTCTGGGCACCAGAAATATGAAGTGGAAAACACAAATAAAGTCCCTATGCTCGTGGAGTTTAAGAGGGTAAAGAGGGAGAGACAGACTAATAAACAATAAAAATTAAAATAATAGGACAATGAGATCAAGAATAACTTGGAGGCTACTTTAGTTTGAATAATCAAGAGTCTCTCTAAAAAAGGTGATATTTAAATGCGAAGTTGAATTAAAAGCATTTTTAGTGTGTCAACTACACAGATTTAGTAACTCAGCATTTTAGTATATGAAAACTATGAGTTATGCCCAGGGAAAGTAATTTACCTAGAAAACATTAAGGTGATAACCTTACCCTCCTAACAAAGAGAACCTCAGAGTAGCTAATAATATAGAAGCATATATTAAGAATTGTTAGTCCTTTCTCCTGTAAGTGTTCTTATTTTCAGACACCATGCATATGAAGGGGAAAAAAATAATAAGGGACTTGAATATAACATTATTGAAATGACAACACCACAGAAACTAGATTAGTGGTTGCCAGGGGTTGGGTGGAGAGAGAGGGAGGAGATTGTGGCATGAGGGATCCTACACACACACACACACATACACACACACGCATGTAAAACTGGTTAAATCTGAACAAGGTACACAGATCATATTTATGTCAATTTCCCCATTGTGACACTGTACTGTGGTTATATAAGATGTTACCATTGTGAGAAACTGGATGGTGACTCCAACAAAATCTCTGTATTATTTCTACAGTTGCATATGACTCTACAAGTATCTCAAAATAAATTTAAAAAAAAATTTTAATATAAGGTGAATGTCAGATACATATTTAGGAAGCATCAGAATACTGCAAAGAAATAGCTTTTGCAAAGAAATAGCTTTCAACAAATTTCATGCACTAATCCACTGGCCTAATTTAAGAACTAGTTCTCATCAAAAACAGTAAAATAGACATAGAGATTTATAGACCAAAAATTTAGAAAATATGTGTTTTTCATATAAGAGGTATCTGCAATTGCAAACTGTGACCTAACTGTAAATATACTTTAACTTCAATCATTTTCAAACCAGGACTCAGAAAATAAACTTATACCACTGAAAGAAAGTCAAATGCACTAAGCTGATATAGGCAACAAGAATTTCAACTTTCCTATATATATTCTATAATTAAGCAATGCTAATAATACATTTTGGGGGAAATACATTTTTGAAAGCAGAAATTAAAGGCTAATTTAATTTTAAAGTGAAAATGTTTCCCAAATTTCAGAATGTAAAAGGTATTACTCTAGATTCTTAAATATAAAAAACTATTGGAAAAAGAAACAGAAATTAAATAAGCCTTTTTGGAAAAAAAGAATCCTACTAAAGAATTTTGACAACTTTATGAGAAACAATCAAAGCAGGATGCACCATGCAGGATAACGTTAAATAACCAGGCAACTATTTTTAAACAAATCACTATGATCCATTGCCACTCCTTGATTAACAATAAGTGACCAAGAACAAAAGAACAGACTGCAGTAGCTTCCGGAGAAGGCAATGGCACCCCACTCCAGTACTCTTGCCTGGAAAATCCCATGGACGGAGAAGTCTGGTGGGCTGCAGTCCATGGGGTCACTAGGAGTCAGACACGACTGAGCAACTTCACTTTCACTTTTCACTTTCATGCACTGGAGAAGGAAATGGCAACTCACTCCAGTGTTCTTGCCTGGAGAATCCCAGGGACGGGGGAGCCTGGTGGGCTGCCATCTATGCAGTCGGACACAGAGTCGGACACGACTGAAGCGACTTAGCAGCAGCAGCAGCAGCTTCACCTAAAACTACTTAATCAGAGAGACTCAGAGATATATGATCCCATTGGTAGAATAATACTCAGATCCAACTCCTACTGTGCTATAGAACATTCAGTATTCTTGAGAAAGCTATTTAACCTTTGCACCTCAATCTTCTGAGCTGTAAAATAAGAATCATCATAGCTGCCAGTTCACACACAGGGATGCTAAAGCTGAAAGTAAGCTCTAAGCTACCACAACCCAATAGGTTCCAGCAGTTCTTGCTCAAGCAAAACTTCTAAAAATGCCAGAGTGAACCCTAAACTCTTATTGCTTTCCATTTTATCTCCAAATACCTGGATGAATGTCATGAGAAGTTGAATATTATCACTAGAACATTTAAAAACTAGTGCCTGACTCAAAGACATAGTAACTTTATAACAATAGTTGATTTAATAGTTATTTTATAAATGGATTAACTTGTTATATCAGACTAAATATAAATGTAAGCATTCCTCAGAAGTGTCACAACTCATAAAAGAGTGAAACAGTAATAAGATATATGTATGATAACATCATAAAATGTGTTGATTCCTATTTTGTTTCTTCCTTCTCTAGCAAAGAGAATGTAATGTACAGAAAACACAAGTGAGAAGAGAAGATGCAGACAGGTAATGTGAGACAAAAAAAGGGCATAACCACTCTAGGCGCCCCTGAACTATCTGCTAAAGAAAAGCTGCAGGTGTAACCTCACAGCCAATATTGATAGACCTTGAAAAACTACGGGAAATAAGAAAAGTCCTTAGTCAAGTGTTATACAAATGAGAATATCTGATCATTTCACCTTTATATACCAAGGAACCCAGGTCATTAAGTGCAGAAAACCTAAGTATCAATTAGCCAACTCTAGTCTAATCACACATTGAGGGAAGACAGTCGGCTACAGCAAGAACCCCGATGTGTCAAAACAGAGGTTGTGGGACAGGAAGATTCATTTAGAAACTGCAGGAGGACAGAAGCCCAAAAAATCTAGCAGAGAGTTAACAGAGAGTACTATAATAGCTTACACGATACAACTACCAAAATATGATAGTAATCACTCTGCTACATGTAGTAATTATCTACCAAATACAATACAAATAAGAAGTTATATTTTTGGACGAGAGATTTTAATTTTTTCAACAATTAAAGTGACCTTAGTCTGCATTCTAAAGTTTGTTAATGGATTTCCCTGGTGGTCCAGTGGTTGGGAATCCACCTGTCACTGTGGCAGACATGGGTTCAATCCCTGAGACAGAAGGATCCCACATGCTGTGGAGCAGCTGGGCCCTTGTGTCACAACTACTAAGCTCAGACTCTAGAGCCCGTGAGCTGTAACTACTGAGCCCACATGCTGCAACTGTCAGAGCCCGCATGCCTAGAGCCCTGGCTCTGCAATAACAGAAACCACCACAATGAGAAGCCTGTGCACCGCAACTAGAGAGTAGCTCCCGCTTGCCACAACTAGAGAAAGCCTGCATGCAGCAACAAAGAATCAGCACAGCCAAAAATAAATAGTAAATAAATAAAATAATGCTTAATACAGAAAAAATGTTCATTAACTACAGATTCTAGAGCTAATAACTACGAAACAGAAAATAGCCAGAAAGGAAAATCAACAGACATTCCAATGTATAATTAATAAATTAGGATATTACAGAGCAAATCAAACTCAGTCTTGACTCTAATTTCAAAAGCATATACGACTTTTCCACTGTATAATCATAAGGGATTTGATTTAGGTCATATCTGAATGGTCTAGTGGTTTTCCCTACTTTCTTCAATTTAATTCTGAATTTGGCAATAAGGAGTTCATGATCTAAGCCACAGTCAGCTCCCAGTCTTGTTTTTGCTGACTGTATAGAGCTTCTCTATCTTTGACTGCAAAGAATATAATCAATCTGATTTCAGTGTTGCCCATCTGGTGATGTCCATGTGTAAAGTCTTCTCTTGTGTTGTTCGAAGAGGGTGTTTGCTATGACCAGTGCGTTCTCTTGGCAGAACTCTATTAGCCTTTGCCCTGCTTCATTCTGTACTTCAAGGCCTGTTACTCCAGGTGTTTCTTGACTTCCTACTTTTGCATTCCAGTCCCCTATAATGAAAAGGACATCTTTTGGGGTGTCAGTTCTAGAAGGTCTTCATAGAACTGTTCAACTTCAGCTTCTTCAGTGTTACTGATCAGGGCATAGACTTGGATTACCATGATATTGAATGGTTTGCCTTGGAAACGAACAGAAATCATTCTGTCATTTTTGAGATTGCATCCAAGTACTGCATTTTGGACTCTTTTGTTGACTATGATGGCTACTCTATTTCTTCTATGGGATTGTTGACCACAGTAGTAGATATAATGGTCACCTGAGTTAAATTCACTCATTCCAGTCCATTTTAGTTTGCTGATTCCTAAAATGTCGACATTCACTCTTGCCATCTCCTGTTTGACCACTTCCAATTTGCCTTGATTCACGGAACCTAACATTCCAGGTTTCTATGCAAAATTGCTCTTTACAGCATCGGACCTTGCTTCTATCACCAGTCACATCCACAACTGGGTGTTGTTTTTGCTTTGGCTCCATCCCTTCATTCTTTCTGGAGTTATTTCTCCACTAATCTCCAGTAGCATATTGGCGCCTACCGACCTGAGGAGTTCATCTTTCAGTGTCCTATCTTTTTGCCTTTTCACACTGTTCATGGGGTTCTCAAGGCAAGAATACTGAAGTGGTTTGCCATTCCCTTCTCCAGTGGACCAATTTTGTCAGATTTCCAAAATCACTGCAGATGGTGACTGCAGCCATGAAACTGTAAGACACTTACTCCTTGGAAGGGAAGTTATGACCAACCTAGACAGCATATTAAAAAGCAGAGTCATTACTTTGCCAACGAAAGTCCGTCTAATCAAGGCTATGGTTTTTCCAGTAGTCATGTATGGATGTGAGAGTTGGACTGTGAAGAAAGCTGAGCACCGAAGAATTGATGCTTTTGAACTGTGTTGCTGGAGAAGACTCTTGAGAGTCCGTTGGACTGGAAGAAGATCAAACCAGTCCATCCTAAAAGAGATCAGTCCTGGGTGTTCATTGGAAAGACTAATGTTGAAGCTGAAACTCCAATACTTTGGCCACCTGATGCAAAGAGCTGACTCATTTGAAAAGACTCTGACGCTGGGAAAGATTGAGGGCAAGAGAAGGGGACGATAGAGGATGAGATGGTTGGACGGCATCACCAACTCAACAGACATGAGTTTGGGTCAACTCCGGGAGTTGGTGATGGACAGGGAGGCCTGGCGTGCTGCAGTGCATAGGGTTGCAAAGAGTCAGACATGACTGAGTGACTGAACTGAATATGACTTTTCACAAACTTCATTTATTATTTACTATTAATGCAATGTGCTGTAAGTAGAATGATCTTATATGTGTTTCTCTGATTCTGCCATGTCACCCTCCGTAAATCTGTTTCTCTGGGCATATAAATACATTTCTATACTCTTCATGCTTATTTTAAAGTATCTAGTACCACTCCTGAAAAATAGCAATTGTCTACTCAGTAAAAGATTCAAAAAGTACTGTGCAATATAGATGTTTATCTTCATAGTCATTTTATATTCTACCTGCACTGAAGCTAAGAAGATACGAGTACATATTCCACTCTCACTCTTCTCCATTTGACCAGCTCTGCAGGTCTTTCTTTAGTTTTCTTCATTTCACATACAGAAATGAATCTATTTTTGCCCATTTTCTGGATATATTCAATGGCAACATAGCCATTATAGCCATTTTCATATGGCAAATTTCTTGAACAAGAATCATACGATAGGAGGCTTGTCTGGGATTCTTCAGGACAAGAAAGAAAGCTGTATCCCAGAGGGCGGTCCTAAGATGGCGGAGGAATAGGAAGGGAAGACCACTTTCTCCCTCACAAATTCCTCAAAAGATCATTTCAACGCGGAGCAAACTCCAGAAAACAACCTCTGAATGCAGGCAGAGGACATCAGGCAGCCAGAAAAGCAGATCATTGTCTTCAAAAACAGCATCGCCACCTCCCCACAGCACGACTGAACTAGTGAACCTAAAAAAAAAAGTGTCCACCACCGACCCCCTGTGTCAGGACGGAATTCAGACACTGAAGAGACCAGCAAACAGAAGAAGTTAAACAGAGGGAACCGCCTTGGAAGTGACCCCACACGGCCCACAACATCAGAGAAGGGCCAGATGTATCTTCACAATTTTTACAATCATTCCTTATTTTTTTTTCTTTTTTTTTGCTTTCTTTTTTTTTTCTAACTTTTTAAAAAATTGTTAAGTCTTCTATTTCTCTACTTTTTATTTCTATAACTATTACTTTTCAAAAAAAAAAAAAAGACTCTGCTTTTTTAAGGCAAACACCATATATAGTCTTCCCGTGGTTGTTGTTGGTGTTTCTTTTTTAATCTTGTGGGGTTTTTTTTTTTCTTATTTTTTTTCTTATTTTTTTTTCTTATTTTTTTTCTTTCTTCCTTCTGCTTCGTCTCTTTAATATTGTATTTTTGAAAATCTAACCTCTACTCTAGGTTTTTAATCTTTTTCGGTTTTTGTTGTCAATCTTGTACATTTCATAACCCAATCTTACCTGACAGCGAGATTACTGGCTTGACCACTCTCTCCTCCTTTTGGACTCTCCTTTTTCTCCACCAGGTGGCCTCTGTCTCTTCCCACCCCCCATCTCTTCTATATCCAACTCTGTGATTCTCTGTGTGTTCTAGATGGTGGAGAACACCTAAGGAACTGATTACTGGCTGGACTTGTCTCTCTCCTTTTCATTCCTCTCTCTTACCCTCCTGGCCACCTCTGTCTACTTCCTCTCTCTCCTCTTCCCTGTATAACTCCGTGAATACCTCTGAGAGGTCCAGACTATGGAGCGCACATAAGGAAGTGACTATTGACTAGCTTGCTCTCTCCTCTTTTGATCTCACCGCATCTCATTCCAGTCACCTCTAACTACCCCCTCCCTCTTCTCTTCTCCATGTAACCCAGTGAACCTCTCTGGGTGTCCCTCAATGTGGAGAAACCTTTCATCTTTAACTTAGATGCTTTATCATTGGTGCTGTATAGATGGAGAAGTCTAGAGACCACTGTAAAAATAAAACCGAAAACCAGAAGCAGGAGGCTTAAGTCCAAAGCTTGAGAACATCAGAGAACTCCTGAATTCAGGGAACATTAAGCAATAGGAGCTCATCAAATGCCTCCATACCTACACTGAAACAAAGCTCCACCCAAGGGCCAACAAGTTCCAGAGCAAGACATATCACACAAATTCTCCAGCAACACAGGAACACACCCCTGAGCTTCAATATACAGGCAGCTCAAAGTTACTCCAAAACTTTAGACGTCTCATAACCCATTACTGGTCACTCCACTGCACTCCAGAGAGAAGAAACCCAGCTCCACCCACCAGACCTCCAACACAAGCCTCCCTAACCAGGAAACCTTGACAAGCCACTGATACAACCCCACCCACAGTGAGGAAGCTCCACAATAAACAGAACTCCACAAATTACCAGAATATAAAAAGGCCATCCCAAATGCAGCAATATAACCAAGATGAAGAGACAGAGGAATACTCAACAGGTAAAGGAACAGGAGAAATGCCCACCAAACCAGACAAAAGAGGAAGAGATAGGGAATCTACCTGAGAAAGAATTCCGAATATTGATAGTGAAAATGATCCAAAATCTTGAAATCAAAATGGAATCACAGATAAATACCCTAGAGACAAGGATTGAGAAGATGCAAGAAAGGTTCAACAAGAACCTAGAAGAAATAAAAAAGAGTCAATATACAATGAATAATGCAATAAATGAGATCAGAAACACTCTGGAGGCAACAAATAGTAGAATAACGGAGGCAGAAGATAGGATTAGTGAAATAGAAGATAGAATGGTATAAATAAATGAATCAGAGAGGAAAAAAGAAAAACGAATTAAAAGAAATGAGGACAATCTCAGAGACCTCCAGGACAATATGAAACGCTCCAACATTCAAATTATAGGAGTCCCAGAAGAAGAAGACAAAAAGAAAGACCATGAGAAAATCCTTGAGGAGATAATAGTTGAAAACTTCCCTAAAATGGGGAAGGAAATAATCACCCAAGTCCAAGAAACCCAGAGAGTTCCAAATAGGATAAACCCAAGGTGAAACACCCCAAGACACATATTAATCAAATTAACAAAGATCAAACACAAAGAACAACTATTAAAAGCAGCAAGGGAAAAACAACAAATAACACACAAGGGGATTCCCATAAGGATAACAGCTGATCTCTCAATAGAAACTCTTCAGGCCAGGAGGGAATGGCAAGACATACTTAAAGTGATGAAAGAAAATAACCTACAGCCCAGATTACTATACCCAGCAAGGATCTCATTCAAATACGAAGGAGAAATCAAAAGCTTTACAGACAAGCAAAAGCTGAGAGAATTCAGCACCACCAAACCAGCTCTCCAACAAATTCTAAAGAATATTCTCTAGACAGGAAACACAAAAAGGGAGTATAAACCCGAACCCAAAATAATAAAATAAATGGCAACGGGATCAGACTTATCAATAATTACCTTAAACGTAAATGGATTGAATGCCCCAACCAAAAGGCAAAGACTGGCCGAATGGATACAAAAACAAGAACCCTCTATATGCTGCTTATAAGAGACCCACCTCAAAACAAGGGACACATACAGACTGAAAGTGAAGGGTTGGAAAAAGATATTCCATGCAAATAGAGACCAAAAGAAAGCAGGAGTGGCAATACTCATATCCGATAAAATAGACTTTAAAACAAAGGCTGTGAAAAGAGACAAAGAAGGCCACTACATAATGATCAAAGGATCAATCCAAGAAGAAGATATAACAATTATAAATATATATGCACCCAATATAGGAGCACCGCAATATGTAGGACAAATGCTAACAAGTATGAAAGGGGAAATTAACAACAACACAATAATAGTGGGAGACTTTAATACCCCACTCACACATATGGACAGATCAACTAAACAGAAAATTAACAAAGAAACGCAAACTTTAAATGATACATTAGACCAGTTAGACCTAATTGATATCTATAGGACATTTCCCCCCAAAACAATAAATTTCACCTTTTTCTCAAGTGCTCATGGAACCTTCTCGAGGATAGATCACATCCTGGGCCATAAATATAACCTTGATAAATTCAAAAAAATCGAAATCATTCCAAGCATCTTTTCTGACCATAATGCACTAAGATTAGATCTCAATTACAGGAGGAAAACTATTAAAAATTCCAACATATAGAGGCTGAACAACACGCTTCTGAATAACCAACAAATCACAGAAGAAATAGAAAAAGAAATCAAAATATGCATAGAAACTAATGAAAATGAAAACACAACAACCCAAAACCTGTGGGACACTATAAAAGCAGTGCTAAGAGGAAAGTTCATAGCAATACAGGCATACCTCAAGAAACAAGAAAAAAGTCAAATAAATAACCTAACTCTACACGTAAAGCAACTAGAAAAGGAAGAATTGGAGAACCCCAGAGTTAGCAGAAGGAAAGAAATCTTAAAAATTAGGGCAGAAATAAATGCAAAAGAAACAAAAGAGACCATAGCAAAAATCAACAAAGCCAAAAGCTGGTTCTTTGAAAGAATAAATAAAATTGACAGACCATTAGCCAGACTCATCAAGAAGCAAAAAGAGAAAAATCAAATCAATAAAATTAGAAATGAAAATGGAGAGATCACAACAGACAACACAGAAATACAAAGGATCATAAGAGACTACTATCAGCAATTATATGCCAATAAAATGGACAACCTGAAAGAAATGGACAAATTCTTAGAAAAATACAATTTTCCAAAACTGAACCAGGAAGAAATAGATAATCTTAACAGATCCATCACAAGCACGGAAATTGAAACTGTAATCAGAAATCTTCCAGCAAACAAAAGCCCAGGTCCAGACGGCTTCACAGCTGAATTCTACCAAAAATTACGAGAAGAGTTAACACCTATCCTATTCAAACTCTTCCAGAAAATTGCAGAGGAAAGGAAACTTCCAAACTCATTCTATGAGGCCACCATCACCCTAATACCAAAACCTGACAAAGATACTACAAAAAAAGAAAACTACAGGCCAATATCACTGATGAACATAGATGCAAAAATCCTCAACAAAATTCTAGCAATCAGAATCCAACAACACATTAAAAAGATCGTACACCATGACCAAGTGGGCTTTATCCCAGGGATGCAAGGATTCTTCAATATCTGCAAATCAATCAATGTAATTCACCACATTAACAAATTGAAGAATAAAAACCATATGATTATCTCAATAGAGGCAGAGAAGGCCTTTGACAAAATTCAACATCCATTTATGATAAAAACTCTCCAGAAAGCAGGAATAGAAGGAACATACCTCAATATAATAAAAGCTATATATGACAAACCCACCGCAAACATTATCCTCAATGGTGAAAAATTGAAAGCATTTCCCCTAAAGTCAGGAACAAGACAAGGGTGCCCACTTTCACCACTACTATTCAACATAGTTCTGGAAGTTTTAGCCACAGCAATCAGAGCAGAAAAAAAAATAAAAGGAATCCAAATTGGAAAAGAAGAAGTAAAACTCTCACTGTTTGCAGATGACATGATCCTCTACATAGAAAACACTAAAGACTCTACCAGAAAATTACTAGAACTAATTAATGAATATAGTAAAGTTGCAGGATATAAAATCAACACACAGAAATCCCTTGCATTCCTATACACTAATAATGAGAAAGTAGAAAAAGAAATTAAGGAAACAATTCCATTCACCATTGCAACAAAAAGAATAAAATACTTAGGAATATATCTACCTAAAGAAACTAAAGACCTATATACAGAAAACTATAAAACACTGATGAAAGAAATCAAAGAGGAAACTAATAGATGGAGAAATATACCATGCTCATGGATCAGAAGAATCAATATAGTGAAAATGAGTATATTACCCAAAGCAATTTACAAATTCAATGCAATCCCTATCAAGATACCAGCGATATTTTTCACAGAACTAGAACAAATAATTTCAAGATTTGTATGGAAATACAAAAAACCTCGAATAGCCAAAGCAATCTTGAGAAAGAAGAATGGAACTGGAGGAATCAACTTGCCTGACTTCAGGCTCTACTACAAAGCCACAGTCATCAAGACAGTATGGTATTGGCACAAAGACATTAATATAGATCAATGGAACAAAATAGAAAGCCCAGAGATAAATCCACATACATATGGACACCTTATCTTTGACAAAGGAGGCAAGAATATACAATGGAGTAAAGACAATCTCCTTAACAAGTGGTACTGGGAAAACTGGTCAACCACTTGTAAAAGAATGAAACTAGATCACTTTCTAACACCGCACACAAAGATAAACTCAAAATGGATTAAAGATCTAAATGTAAGACCAGAAACTATAAAACTCCTAGAGGAGAACATAGGCAAAACACTCTCCAACATAAACCACAGCAGGATCCTCTATGATCCACCTCCCAGAATTCTGGAAATAAAAGCAAAAATAAACAAATGGGATCTAATTAAAATTAAAAGCTTCTGCACAACAAAGGAAAATATAAGCAAAGTGAAAAGACAGCCTTCCGAATGGGAGAAAATAATAGCAAATGAAGCAACTGACAAACAACTAATCTCAAAAATATGCAAGCAACTCCTGCAGCTCAATTCCAGAAAAATAAACGACCCAATCAAAAAATGGGCCAAAGAACTAAATAGACATTTCTCCAAAGAAGACATACGGATGGCTAACAAACACATGAAAAGATGCTCAACATCACTCATTATTAGAGAAATGCAAATCAAAACCACAATGAGATACCACTTCACACCAGTCAGAATGGCTGCGATCCAAAAATCTGCAAGCAATAAATGCTGGAGAGGGTGTGGAGAGAAGGGAACCCTCCTACACTGTTGGTGGGAATGCAAACTAGTACAGCCACTATGGAGAACAGTGTGGAGATTCCTTAAAAAATTGCAAATAGAACTGCCTTATGACCCAGCAATCCCACTGCTGGGCATACACACGGAGGAAACCAGAATTGAAAGAGACACATGTACCCCAATGTTCATCGCAGCACTGTTTATAATAGCCAGGACATGGAAACAACCTAGATGTCCATCAGCAGATGAATGGATAAGAAAGCTGTGGTACATATACACAATGGAGTATTACTCAGCCATTAAAAAGAATACATTTGAATCAGTTCTGATGAGATGGATGAAACTAGAGCTGATTATACAGAGTGAAGTAAGCCAGAAAGAAAAACACCAATACAGTATACTAACACATATATATGGAATTTAGAAAGATGGCAATGATGACCCTGTACGCAGGACAGCAAAAAAGACACAGATGTGTATAGTGGACTTTTGGACTCAGTGGGAGAGGGAGAGGGTGAGATGATTTGGGAGAATGGCATTGAAACATGTATAATATCATGTAAGAATCGAATTGCCAGCCTATGTCCGATGCAGGATATGGCACGCTTGGGGCTGATACGCGGGGATGACCCAGAGAGATGTTGTGGGGAGGGGGGTGGGAGGGGGGTTCATGTTTGGGAACGCATGTACACCCATGGTGGATTCATGTCAATGTATACCAAAACCAATACAGAATTGTAAAGTAAAAATTTTAAAAATAAATTAATTAATTAAAAAAAAAAGAATCATACGATAAACCTACTAAAGGTCAAATGTATCATTACTTCTCTGGGGAAGTCTTTCTATGCAGTAATGAGCCATTTTTCTTCAGAAATCAAAGTTTAACTTTGTTGAGGAAATGACTCCTCATTTCTCATTAGTCAGTCAACTGTGCTATTAACCCTCTTTTTTCTCATTTTTTTGAAATCCACAAGCCTTTACATATATGTGACTGCACTGCTTGACGCAGAGCCCTGCTGACAGAAAAGCACTCACATATTTGTTGATTTATCACATATCTGTACTTGGGATAAAAAAACCTTCCATGTTAGTAATAAAATAGAGCTATTCCCACAGTGAATTTCCCCATATGCAGAGCAATCTCCTTGGATCTTGTTTACCATCCACAGTGGACTCACAGATGTACTAAACAACCTAAATTCAAAGTTATTTATTAATATTATAGCATTGCTCACGATAGCAAAATATTGGGAAACATTCAAATGCCCTTTGATAAAGGATTAGTGGTACATTTATACAATGGAATATTATGCAGCAATTGAAAATGAAGAATTTTTTTAAACTAGAACAATCTCCTAGATACTATCAGGCAAAAAAATCAAGGTGAAGACATAGAGCATACTACTATTTACATAAAAGAAGGGTGGAATTATATTTGTATATAATGTACTAAATGTTATTACATGTATATTTTATATATTTATACACAGAGATCTCTGAAAGGATACTCATTGTAGGAAAATAAGTGTCAAGAAGACAGGGACAAAAGGAAGACTTTTTCACTTTATACCAGTCTATTTTTAAATTATGTACCAAATACAACTATTATCTATTCAAAAAAATAATTAAACTTTAAAAGAAAATATAGTGTGGTAGTTACACACAGAGGCTCTGTAGATAAAAAGATCTGAACTAAGTCTCAGCTCTGTCATTTACCAGTATATGACCTTAGGCAAGTTTTCCAAGCCCCAGTTTCCTAAATCTGTAAAATGGGGATGATAGTGACTGTGAGAATCAGAGTGAATCAAGTATATAAATCACTTAGCACAGATCCTGGAAACGATGATTATTCAATATTCTATATAAATGTCACTGCAGACTTGGAAGTCACAAAGTTACCGTCATCATCAATCATTTTTTCCCTTTCTTATTGTCAGTGAGCAAATTTTGTTAGTTCCTCTTTTAAAAAGATACAGCATCCAACCATTTATATCCACTGTATAACCACTAGAGATTGGCCCAGACTCTGGAGTATTAGCTAAAGACTTTGAATTTCATAAGCAAGTCAATTAGGAGCCATCTAATGGCAGCCATACATCTGCCATTACATACAGACATATCTATTAATATAAAATCTCTAATAAATAACAAATGTCACCAATTTATAAAGTGTATTCCCTGGAGAAGGCAATGGCACCCCACTCCAGTACTTTTGTCTGGAAAATCCCATGGATGGAGGAGCCTGGTGGGCTGCAGTCCATGGGGTCGCGAAGAGTCGCGACTTCACTTTCACTTTTCACTTTCCTGCATTGGAGAGGGAAATGGCAACCCACTCCAGTGTTCTTGCCTGGAGAATCCCAGGGACGGGGGAGCCTGGTGGGCTGCCGTCTATGGGGTCGCACAGAGTCGGACACAACTGAAGCGACTTAGCAGCAGCAGCAGCAAGTGGACTAACCATCATCATCAATCAGTTTGAGAACATTTACACACTCACACCACACACACATATACACACAGGCACACCCTGTAAGGTCCCTAATATGCCCATTAACAGATAATCATTATTCCCACCCCCAGCTCCAGGCAACCACTAATCTACTTTCTCTTTTATATTCTTACTGGACATTTTGTATAAATAAAGTTTTTTAATCTGTGAAAAAAAAATAAAATAAAATAAAGTGTATTCCCATTTTACTGTTTACAAAGTATTTTCAAACACTTTAGTTCAATTCCTGGAACTGAATCTTGGAAATAGAAGGTCCATTAGAGGACATTCTAAATTTTCAACAACTATGAAACACGCTGAGCAGACATCTTTATTCCTCTTTTGTAGATGAACATTTTTGGTTGAAGAGCAATCTATTAAATATGAATTCAAATGATTTTTATATATGAATATACATATGAATTTAAATGATTTAATTAATTAATTAAATGAAAGCCAAAGAAGAGGAGTGACCTGCCATAGGCCACATGCTTTACAGGGGAAAAAATACCTAGAATTCAGATCTTTTCATTTCAATGCTCATTTCATCTACAGTCTTGCCAGGAAGTGTCTATTCTTACCAGGATGTCATCAAGCACACTGTTCTTCCCTTACCTAGAATTATGCCCACCAAGACTTTGTCCACAGAAGCTGCCTTGAATCTGGTAGCCCTAGGTTTCTGAGTTCCGTCTACTGCAACAGCAAACAACTTAGGCCCACACTGATTATATCAACAAGCATGACCTACAAGCAACTCAAATTCACCATGTTCATATCGGTAATAACTATCTGGCCTCATCCTCCATCCTCAGCCCTTGCCTGGACTTGCTCTTCCACCTTCACCTCCTGAGACCCCTACTTCAGTGAATGGTCCCCCTGTCACCCCCGAAGAGTCCCCCCATCACCCTCATAACTCTAAGAGTCGTGCTACTCTCCTCCAATCCTCTCCCTAAATCCACCAACCCTGCTTCTACCTCTAAATATCTATAGAATGAATCTACTTCTCTTCAGAATGGATACAGAATAGGGAAAGAGACAAAGCTGGAGACGAGGGCCCACGCTTAGCCCAGAACTTCCAGGACTGGAGAGCAGTTGACCGAGGGGACTGACCCAGGCACCAAATTAGCATGGTTCAAATCCCAGGTTGGGCACTTACCACCATCTGACCTTGGGCATATTACTGAACCTATGCCTCATTTTTCTCATCTGTCCAATTGAGAAAGTGCTCATAGCTATCTCATAGGATTATTGTAAAGTACAAAAGAATTAATATAATGTAAAGGGCTTAGCATAATGTCTGGTAAACTTCATAGTATTCACTACTATTTTTAACAGAAACATGGTATTTTTTAATGTCATAGGATATTTGTTCTACATTGGTATAAAATCCAAGTTTTTCATCAAGACAGACAATCAAAACATGGTCCAATGTCCAGTTAATCTGGGCCTCCATCCCACTTATAGTTTTAGTCCTGTGCCCATGGCTATCTCCCTACTGTACAACTCCAATATCTCTTACCTAGATTACTATACCAGCCTCCAATTAATTGATCTCTTCATCTCCAGCCCTCTCCAACATGTTCTCCAAACTGCAGCCAAAATGATTTTTCTAAAATGCATATCTACTTATGACATTCTTAAAGTCCTTCAATCACTCCCTATTACTATGAATTAAAGTCTAGAATTTGTTAATGTGACTTAAAGAGTCCGGTATGATATGTGTGATATGGGCTCAAGCCTCATCCTTATCCACCTTCCCACCCTAGCTGCCATGCAGGCTCTTGTCATCATTCTTTCCACACATAAAATTCTTTCAGGTCTCACATCTCTCAGGTCCATACCTTTAAATATGTTATGTCTTCTGCTTGAAACACCATGCCCTACCACTCTACCTCTTACCTGGATAATTTCTACCTACCCTTCAGTCTTAATTTAGATGCTGCTTCATCAAAAACATGCATCTCCTGGCCCCCAGATCTGGACCAGGTGCCCTTCCTACAGGTCAAGCAGTACCATATACTCCCCCTATCAGAGCCCTTTTCTCTACTGCCTATTTGCTTGTCTATAGTCCTCCATCTAACTACAAGTTATATGAAGGTAGAGACCACATATTTCTTTTATCCCAACGTTCACCACATGCCTGCTTTATTAAGTATCTGTCAAATAAATTACTTAATATCACAAATAGAGCTTCATAAGATTTATGAATATTTTTCAAACAACACTAAGTGTAAGGATTATTTTAACTAAAGTAAGTCAAGTAAATAAAATACTAATAAATACAGAAGTTGAAAGTTTTAAAAAAGACACTCAATATGACATAGAATGTAATCATTGTGACTCTCCAGTGACAAGGTCAGAATCTTTGAGAAATGGTTAAAAAAAAAAAAAAAAAGGCCTCTCTGAAAAATAGGTAGAAATAGTTTCCAATAGAAAATGAGTTTCTTACAGAAGCAAGAAATCATGAGCAACAATATAGCTCCTGCTAAGAGCCTCTGGAAAACAAGAAAACAAAACCTATCATAGGGAATCTCCTGACCAACTGTAAGTTCCACCACACTGAACTGAAAAATCACTGCCTAAAATCCATGCAGATTAACACATTGACAAGTAAAAAATTTAATAAGTATTCAATCTTACCTCTACCTTAACAGTCAATTTTCAGTTCTCTTATTTTCCCCATTCCCATACACAAAATAAGCTTCTCCACTTTCTACACTGCCAAGCTGCGCTTGGTTGCTCAGTCGTATCTGACTCTGTGCGACCCCATGGACTGTAGCCCACCAGGCTCCTCTGTCCATGAGGATTCTCCAGGCAAGAATATTGGAGTGGGCTGCCATGCCCTTCTCCAGGGGATCTTCCCAACCCAGGAATCAAACTGGCATCTCCTGCCTTGCAGGTGGATTCTTTACCAGCTGAGCTACCAGGGAAGCCTTCTCTACCCTCTATACTTGGTAGCAATTTATACACAGCTCTGGCATTACTTTCATCACACTCTATTACTTAAGTACCTCTCTGTCACCAGATTCTGATTAAGACAGAGACGGTGTTATTAATTCATCACTATATCTACAGCACTATCACTGCATATAGTAGGTGTTTGGCGTTTGTGGAAATGAGAAAAAGGAAGGAAGAGAAAGAGCAATCTGTTTATACAAGTAAGTCACAAGGCAGTAGTTGAAGTGGTAGAGAATTCCCACAGAAATAAGGGGAGAAAAGCTTGAAAGAAGTTAAATTGCTAAAAGTTAACATGCAGATAATCCAGTGAACTTTAATATTAATTAATAAGAGAAATAAGGACTACTCAGTCTCAACCAATGGCACTCTACACAAAAGCTTACAAAGTAAGGAGCTCCATGTTGATGTCTTTATATAGCCTATATAGATGGACAGGGCATCCCCCTCCCAAAAAAAAAGGAGGGAGAGGAGCAGGGAGAGCAGAAGTGGGAAGAGAAAAAGAAAAAAATTGTTCCATACCCTAGTAGGTTTGTAAATGATTCAAACACTTCAAAAATGGTTGTCTATGGCCAATATTATTAATATTTTGAGAAAGATGTATGAGGATGTTTTACTACTAGAGGGGGAAATGTGAGATATTCTCAACAGAAATTCATTGTCATATTTTCACTTAGCAACATGACTCTAAAATGGTCAAACATGAAGTGATAAATTCATTTGTTCAGTATTTGTAACAGATACCCAAATATTTGAAAAATGATTACTTCAACATTATATATCACTATTTACATTACACAGTGTTCAGACCAGAATTAGAAGAAAAGACTATCCTATGGAAGATTCATTTTTAGCAGAGTCATACAATATGTTCATTCTCCAAGAGTGCCAAGGATTTACCTCCCTCCCCAGGAAACTTAAGGACATTCCCCATAAAATACTCTCATACCAATAGCCTGGGCTGTGTAAAGTTCATGGAAGAGAGATGTAATCTGCTATCAACACATACACAATGAAAAGTATTAAAGAATTCTAAGAGTCCTATAAAACTTGTATCTTTCTCACCAGGGAAATTCTCCCAGCACAATGACTTTCTTTTTCATAATACCAAATCAAATCAAAGCTTTAATAGCACCCACATTGTGCTCAGGTTCATCCCAAAAAACAGACTGCTCTAAAGTTCTCTAAAGGCTTTGACAAAGAAACCCAACACTTAGATGGAGCCTTATCACCTCAGAAGAAAGTCTATTCCAAAAGAGAACCATCTCCCTGGAGGTTTAGCCCATTCCAAAGAGAAGACATGCTAACTTCCCCCTTTTTATTAATTTATTGGCATGATAATTCACATCAATGTAAAGGCATTTCATCCACAATGAGCAAACTGTTTGAAAGCTAAATGCACTAAATCTTCTTTCACGGGGCCTGTAAGTATTTTTTGAACTCTTAGTGGTTTGCACTTAATGCTTTATTTTAAAGTCAGTTTAATCATTTCATAAAACCAGTATTTCTTCAGGAAGATGGATTTCATTTTACCTCTATATCTATTACCCCAGGTCAGAACTGCAATGAATTGTGATTCCATTTGAAACCACTAATACTGCACTCAAAAATCCAATTAGTAAGGGAGTCTGAAAACACAATTTTCCAAAATGACTATAGTGCTCCTACTTCCTATTCTTAAATATCTAAGAAATTAATTGAATGTCCTTACTATTTTATTTATAGATCTTTCTCAAATATTCTCAAAATAAAATTACCAGTTTTTAATTCCTACTTCCACAAAAGCTCTTTTATCGGCTTTATTTTGAACACTTAACTATTTTTTTAAATCAATGTGATAAATAAACGTTAAAAAAAAGTTCTTATGAGACTCAGAAGTCTATATAGGTTATAGCTTGATACATTTTAGAACAATAGGAACAAAGGACAAAACTATGAACGTACACTAACTCAATTATACAAAATAGATGTATGGATATGTGAATAAATATACATGTGCATGTGGTATATATACACTTTGTGAATTATCTATGAAAATAATTTAATGTCAGGCAGTTTTTATCTACCATATCACAGCCTTCTTGGCTACAGTATGATCATGAATATAAAATCGATCATTTAAATCACTAAAGTGAAACCTAGAATGGAGAAGTGGTCATGTCATAGTATCAGGAGTGGAAAGGCAATAACAGAATCCTAGAATTGGAAAGGATTTCAAAGGACATCTGATGCAGCATGGAATTTCCTTCACAGAACTGAGCGATGTTGACATGGACACTGTTAAAAGTTTTCCAACCACAGGGATCCCAGTCTTTACTTTCCCCAAGAAGCTCGTTTTCATCAGATGCCAACAACAGAATATTTTTCCTCATATCAAGCCAAAATCATCACCCTATAAACCCTCCTTTCAGGATGTAACTCGTCTGTCCTTACAGATATACCTAACCCATCTTTAACAGGTCTCAGTCTTCTAGATATAAAGGAAATGAACATGTGCCCCCCAGTCATTTCCTAGAGGACAGCCATCATTTTTACATCCCCAATACCTTAGCTATCCTTCATATCATTTAAAGACCTTGCACCATTCCAGGCCCTTCAATCTCCTCTAGGCATAATTCAATTTGCCACTATCTTAACTAAAAAATGGCATCTAGAACAGTCATACTCCACAAGTTATTACCAACATTTATTCACTAGGAAAGAGTAAAACCAAAGAACGCTGTGCTTCCTAGGCAACAAGGCTTAACATGTACTATGGAAATAGCCAGATAAATAGAAAATATAAGTCAGTTTTAACCAAAGATAGTGATGAGAAAAATGGAGGGGGAGGTAGCTTAAAATATAGTGTCATCTAGCTATTCATTCTGAAAGAAGTTAACCACACTACATGCTATTCCACAATCTAAATTACCTGAGATACTGGTAATGAGAAAGTAATATGACCAAAACTTGCTAAATTTGCAATAAGCATAGGCATATATAAAGTAATCATAGCCTTTAAAATAAATTACTTTAAATTTCATCTAAAGAATACAATGAAATAAAAATACTGGATGTAATTAAGACTGTTTAGTTTCCCTAGAGATTATACAAATCAGACATGTTAAGCATTCTAGAAACATTTGATACAATTAAGGAAATCCTATTGAAAAAAATTAGTCTGTAAAACAGAGATAATATGGGGTTAAGGAATGGCTTATTAATTACTCATTCAATTCTGAGTATAATAAATACAGCTATTACCATTTCAATTTACTAGTGGCTGAGCTCAGAAAGCTAAATCACTGCCATTCAATCTGCCTCAAGAATCTAGATCTAATCAGTATAGTCACTGCCTGCTTCATTTATTGACTCACAGAATTGTTTTAGGCTGAAAGGAATTTAGATGAAAAAAAAAAAAACACCACCAGTAAGAAGGACCGTCAGAATTAAAGACCGAAATCTGGCACCTTGTCTACTGTGCTGGAACAACCTTTCAAATATCTGAAAACAGCTCTCATATCCCTCCTTCCCACCAATCTTCTTTCCAAGGCCAATTCCTTCAATGACTTATAATAAAGGAAGGATCTCAGAACAAATTCCTACATTAAATGACTTCTGGAAATTCAGACATGTTCCTTCACATCTGAAGGGCCAGCGTAGACTATCTTGAGGGAATAAATGAGTAGCTTCCAGGAGGAGGTGTCCCCAACAAGATAAAGACTCGAGCCACTCTTAACCCTCAGTTCCTCTGCTTCAGGCAAAGCAAGAGGGGCCTGAGGGACACAGCCCGGGAGCAGAGCCAATGGGTGAGTAAGTGTGGGAGAAGCTCAGAAGGGAGGCCGTGACTGTGCCAACATCACAATCTCCAGCGGATAGCAGCTCCAGTTCAGGGGCCTCCCTTGTACCCGGCCATTCTTCAATAGCCCTCTCTACTAGGGCTCAGCCACCCTGATGGGTCTTTCCTTTTTCTGACTAAGCCCTGGGGCAAGCAGGACAGAGATTCCTCCAGAGAAAGCGCATAGCCACAGAGGGAGCTCTCCGTGAGCTGTAAAGTCATAATACCAAAGTAGATGGGCAAGTAACTTAGGACAATATTCAAGTGGCAGAATGCTATCAAAAGAGAAGCAGGAAGGCAAAAGCCTAAAATATTAGATTAGATGCTTGGGGGAAATGCTAAAGACAAAAGGATTTTTTAAGCTAGGCTTAGAATAAGGGCTTCCCTGGTGGCTCAGAGGTTAAGCATCTGCCTGCAATGCAGGGTTCGATCCCTGGGTCAGGAAGATCCCCTGGAGAAGGAAAGAAATGGCAACCCACTCCAGTATTCTTGCCTGGTGGGCTACAGTCCATGGGGTCAGAAAGAGCTGGACACAACTGAGCGACTTCACTTTCACTTTCACTTAGAAGAAGAATAAAACCAAGACAGATGTTAACAGATTCTAAACTATAAATTATGCTTCTGTCTCCACCCAAACTGGCCTCAAATCTTGCCAGCATAATAGGCTGTTTGTAAGCCGGACACTGGTAGCCTGTTAGTCAGTGTCTCCAATTGTTCCCCTGGATATCAGCTTTCTTAAAGGCCTACACTCTTTCCCACACCAGGCCTTCATCCTGCCTCAGATCCCTTTCCCCTTCTGCTGAGCCTCCCCTGATTACCCCTAGCAGACTCAGGAGAGCTCCCCTCTAGTTCCCACGGCACCAAGCCTCATGTTGCTGTGCTAACTCCTATGGGATATGATTGTTTCTTGGTGTGCTTCCCTCCAAAACACAGTGAGCTCTCAAAAGCGGTATCTTTGTATTCCAAGAATCCAGCATAGCGTCTGGCTCACAGCTTAGCAAATGAATGAATCAAATGGGGGAAGTAGGATAAGTGAAGTGTCAACCACCTGCCAGGTTTTGTGTCATATGTCTTTCATCTCTTTTCTACTGACTAGTGACAGACATACAGAACACGGTGCCTGAAGCACACTGATTGATCAATAAAATCAATTGACTGAATAAATCAAGTAAATATACATGAAAAGAGCTTTGACAGGTTCAGCAAAGTGATATGGTCATGACTATGAAGGTCCCTTTCAGTGTCAAGATTCTGTGGAATTTTAAAAAGCTGTATTTACACAAATTTTCCAGAAGATTTGGGGAAAAGAGAAGGGAAACAAGCCTTTATTGAGAGGCTACAATTTTGTTAGGCACTTTATATATGATATTTGATTTGTTTTTCATAATAATTCTGGGAAGTTGAGATTATAATCCTCATTTGATAGATAAAGAAACCAATGATAGACACACAGAGACAAAATTTGAACTCAGATGAGCCTGATCCCAGTCCTAAGCTTTTCCCCCACTGCACACCTGAATTCCTGGGAGGAACACAAGTCTCCCTTCCCTATCACTCCACTCCAAGAAAAAGGAGTTCTGAAACAAGCCAAGGTTCAACTGGGTTATGATTCCAGAGGGTGGAGCTTTCAATGGGAAGCATGAAGAAATGAAAGAACTCTGCCTTCCCTTGAGAATATCCCCTTTTCTTTGTTGAAAGGTTCACAACTCTTCCCCTGTTCCTCCCATTAGTCTGGAAGGATAATTTTAGGGCCTCTTTTACTTTTCCTGTTCTCTAAAAGGTCAAGTGGCAATCAAGTTATAATTAAGAGGAAAGAGGGCAAGGAGGCAACACCACCGTTGACATGAGAGGCCTTAAATTAGAAGGGGAAGCAGCCCTGAAGCTTCTTACATCCCCTGCAAGCCTACTCACCAGGTTGTAAGCCTACATAGAGAGGGTAACCAAAGTACTAATTAGCAATACAGATGTTCCTTTGTCTGGAATGTCTTCTGTGTAGGATGGTGGCATCCAATTGAGGTGACAAGGTTTCATCAAAACAACAGGACTTACAAGTTGACTTAAACAAATAATGTGAGGCCTGCAACAGATGGTCTTGGGACAACAGGCTATCCTCATGCAAAAGGACGAATCTAGACACTTACCCTACACTTATCCAAAAACTAACTCAAAATGGATCAAAGGCCTAAATACAAGAGCTAAAACCACAAAACTCTTAGAAAAAAAAAATACAAGTAAATCTTCACGACCGTGAATTAGGCAACAATTTTTTACACATGACATCTAAAGCCAAGCAAGTGTTAGTCACTCAGTCATGTCCTACTCTTTGTGACCCCATGGACTGTAGCCCACCAGGCTCCTCTGTCCATGGGATTCTCCAGGCAAGAGTACTGGAGTGGGTTGCCATTCCCTTCTCCATTAAAGCCAAGCAATCAAAGTAAAAACGTTATTGAATTTCATAAAATTAAAACCTTTTTTTCCTCAAAAGACACTACCAGGCAACAACCAAAAAGACAACATTCAGAATGGGAGGAAAAGTTTGTAAATCATACATCTGATAAGGGTCTAATATTCAGAAAATATAAAGAACTATTACAACTCAAGAATAAAAAAATAATTCAAATTTTAAAAATAAACAAAGGAGTTAAATAGCTACTTCTCCAAAGAAGATATACAAACAGCCAATGACGTCCAACATCATTAGTCATAAGGGAAATGCAAACCCAAAGTATAATGAGGTATCACCTCACACCTGCAGAGATGGCTATAATCAAAAAGATGGATTGGTGATGGTGTGGAAAATGAGATTCCTCACACAAACTGGTGGAAACGCAAAATGGTGCAACTATTAACTACTTTGGAGTACAGTTTGGCAGTTTTCAAAAAGTCACACATAGAAATGACCAGCAATTCTACTCCTGGATATCCTAGATATATACTTAAGAGAAATGAAAAGATGTGTTCACACAAAAACTTATACATAAATATTCACAGTAGCATTATTCATAATAGCAAAAAAAGAAAAAGAAACAACCAAAATCGCCATCTACTGATAAATGGATAAAAACAATGTGGTATATCCATACAGTGGAATTTTACTTGGTTATAGAAAAGAATGAAGGACTAATACATACTACAACAGAAATGATTCTTTAAAACATCATGCTAAGTGAAAGAAGCCAAATGCAAAAGGGTCCATATTGTACGATTCCATTTATACAAAATGTCCATGATAACAGGCAAATCCATAGAGAAAGTAGATTAGTGCTTGCCAGGGGCTAGGGGAAGGGAGAATGGGAAGTGACTGCTAACAGATGTGAGGTTTCTTTAGGGGGTTATGAAACATTCTAGAACTAGATAGTGGTGATGATTCCAAAACCTTGTGATGTACTAAAAACTTACTTTTATACTTTAAAAACAAATTATAGGTATCTTAATTATATCTCAATTTTTTTAAAGTGAGCTGCAAGTATAAAAAGGAGCTAAGTGTACACATTATAACATGTACTATCAAAGAGATACGACAGAAAAGCAATTAAGTTAACTTGAAAATCACTGCTGGACATTGGTGTTTACTTTCATAATAACAAATATGAAAAGTACTGCATTTTTTGTCATAAGTTGCACACCAACATAAAGAAGACTGAGAGGAAAAATTAATTTGATTTCCATGAAAAACCGTCCAAGGATATTTATTTGCTTTCTTCCCAATATCTCGGCTGGTTGGAAGCTGAACTCCGTGGAGCAGATATAAGAGCCTCTATGTTAGATTTGCTGACAGCAAACAGACTTGAAAGAATTCAAGTATAAGAAACTGAGCCTCAGATGAGCTGCCTTTGGTAAATGGTAAATGGATTCTCTCCTAGCAAGCTCTGTTGCTGCAGACAAGCATTCCACCATGATAACGACAGAGTAACAGAGTAGAACTTTTCAATTACCAGCATTTCAACCTTAGAGACTGGATGAACATCTTCTATAGGGCTTTTTCTTAGATTCTCTGAATGAATATGTATGAGTCCAAACGACCAGTTTTTCCAGGTAAACACAGCTCATGTTAAGAATATTGAATTACAAATAAACTCTGCACACATACAATGTAAAATCAAAAATATAAGACAGTATTCTATTAACTGTACCTGGAACATTGTAGCACCGACTAAATACTTGCTGAATGAAGCTTCTATACTTAAAGTTGTGATTTAATCACTAAGTCGTGTCCAACTCTTTGTGACCCCATGGATTGTAGCCTGCCAGTCTCCTCTGTCCATGGATTTCCCAGGCAAGAATACTGGAATGGGTTGCCATTTCCTTCTCCAGGAGATATTCCTGACCCAGGGATCAAACCTGGGTCTCCTGCATTGCACGTGGGCTCTTTACTAGCTACTAAATAATTTAGATCAAATAATAAGGCAAACAATTTCTAAATCAACCTGTCTTCATCAATAAGGTGTTTTTTACTTGCATTATTCCTGATGTTATACCTCACATCCTCACTGATAGTCCAACTGAAAAGTCAATGGTTATTAACAAAGATATTTAGTTTATTATAAGTATTAATAGAAAGGATAGTTTGAGTTAATTCTAATAATTACTGCCCCTCATCTTACAAAACATCCTGAAATGAAACAACTTTGGGTCAATAAAACTGCAGGAATTTGTGAGGTGATTAGTCATTCACCTCACAATTTATTTTAGTTAATAAACTAAGAAAAGATATATTGATACAGTTGTTAACTCGTCACATTCTGAACCCTAAGATCCAAGCAAAACACAATTCACCTCTGATCCCTACTGGAGCTCCACAGGAAGGGAAATTCTTCCTGAAGCACATCTTAAAGCATACTAATTTACCAATGTCTGGAAGGTCAGCAATTAATTCTACAACGCATTTTCCCTTTTTATATCCTCTGACAAGAACAGGGAAATCATTTCTCAGTATCTAACAACTGCAGGTGCTTGAAACACTATATAGAACCGTGAGGTAGATAAAAGAAGTAGAAAATATCTTCAGAGATCACATCTTCTCTTTCAGAACACTTCTAAAAGTCTCTAAGGATACAGTTCTACAAGTTCACAGTGTACAACAGACACTAGCAGGAAAAGTCTTCATTGGTCTTTTACGGCGTGTAAGCTCTTTTCTTCTATCTTCAAGGAGACAGGAAGATGACATGAATATCAACCTTTATATTATCATCCTTTAGGTTTTTTATTGGAAATCACACTACTCAATTCACTTTCACTTTCATGAACTCTTCCTTGATTTGCTGACATCACAAAATAACATTTTTAAAGAAAATGTAATTTGTTAACTGGTCTCTGTATGAAAAAGACTTCCTAAGCATAAAAAGTAATGAATCAAAAAGGAAAAGGTTAATGAGTAGACCATATAAAATTGTTTTAATTTCTATAAATCAAAAACCACCATAAGTTAAATGAAAAGGCAATTATAAAAAAATTTTTTTAAAAAAAAAGGCAACTATAGGAGAAATGCCCCAACATGACAAGCAAGGGTTAATATCCTTACTCTATAAAGAGTTTACACAATTCAGTGTCTGGCCTAGACAGTGCCACCCCGACCCCAACCCCCACGTTCCCCTCCTCATCCATACAAGAAATTGCTAGGTTCCTTTTTAAAAAACATTATAGTTTCTCAGAGCTTTCAGGATCAGTCTGCCTCTTTCTTCTGCCTTAGTTCCTTGCCTCCTATCTGGATGCTCTCCTTCTCCTAAGGCCTGTTAGCCAGGAGACTCAGATAAATAACCTGATCTTGACCAGATTTTCCCCAAGATTCAGCCTCTGCAACACAGCTTTCTACATTGCTCTGCCGTCTTCAGGCAAGTAACAACTCATCCCAGGCTCCAGGATACCAACTAATTCAACTATTCCAACTAATTCCAGCCAAAGTCCAGCATACTGGCTCCTCTTGCCTGGACCAGAAAGACGAAATCAAACTAAACAATTAACAAAAAGCTGAAAGGAAAGTGAAAGTGAAGTCTCTCAGTCGTGTCCGATTCTTTGCGACCCATGGACTGTAGCCTACCAGGCTCCTCTGTCCATGGGATTTTCCAGGCAATACTACCGGAGTGGATTGCCATTTCCTTCTCCAGGGGAATCTTCCAACCCAGGGATCGAACCCAGGTCTCCCTCATTGTAGACAGACACTTTACCGCCTGAGCCACCAGGGAAAAGCTGAGACTCCATGTAAAACAATCAAAGAACTTGTGCAGGCAATTCATAGAAAAGAAACAGCTAATAGCTAATTACAAGATTTTTTAATGCTTCAGTTCAGTTCAGTCGCTCAGTTGTCTCCAACTCCTTACGACCCCATGAATTGCAGCACGCCAGGCCTCCCTGTCCATCACCAACTCCTGGAGTCCACCCAAACCCATGTCCATTGAGTTGGTGATGCCAACCAGCCATCTCATCCTCTGTCGTCCTCTTCTCCTCCTGCCCCCAATCCCTCCCAGCATCAGTTGAGTTCAGTTCAGTCTCTCAGTCATGTCCGACTCTTTGCGACCCCACGAATCACAGCACGCCAGGCCTCCCTGTTCATCACCATCTCCCGGAGTTCACTCAGACTCACGTCCATCGAGTCCGTGATGCCATCGAGCCATCTCATCCTCTGTCGTCCCCTTCTCCTCCTGCCCCCAATCCCTCCCAGCATCAGAGTCTTTTCCAATGAATCAACTCTTCACATGAGGTGGCCAAAGTACTGGAGTTTCAGCTTTAGCATCATTCCTTCCAAAGAACACCCAGGACTGATCTCCTTCAGAATGGACTGGTTGGATCTCCTTGCAGTCCAAGGGACTCTCAAGAGTCTTCTCCAACACCACAGTCCAAAAGCATCAATTCTTCGGCACTCAGCTTTCTTCACAGTCCAACTCTCACATCCATACATGACTGCTGGAAAAACTATAGCCTTGACTAGATAGACTTTTGCTGGCAAAGTAATATCTCTGCTTTTGAATATGCCATCTAGGTTGGTCATAACTTTCCTTCCAAGGAGTAAGCGCCTTTTAATTTCATGGCTGCAGTCACCATCTGCAGTGATTCTGGAGCCCAAAAAAATAAAGTCTGACACTGTTTCTACTGTTTCCCCATCTATTTCCCATGAAGTGATGGGACCAGATGCCATGATCTTCGTTTTCTGAATGTTGAGCTTTAAGCCAACTTTTTCACTCTCCTCTTTCACTTTCAAGAGGCTTTTTAGTTCCTCTTCACTTTCTGCCATAGGGTGGTGTCATCTGCATTTCTGAGGTTACTGATATTTCTCCCGGCAATCCTGATTCCAGCTTGTGCTTCTTCCAGCCCAGCGTTTCTCATGATGTACTCTGCATAGAAGTTCAATAAAGCAGGGTGACAATATACAGCCTTGACATATATACATGACATACAGTCTGTTGTTCCATGTCCAGTTCTAACTGTTGCTTCCTGACCTGCATACAGGTTTCTCAAGAGGCAGGTTCAGGTGGTCTGGTATTCCCATCTCCTTCAGAATTTTCCACAGTTTATTGTGATCCACACAGTCAAAGGCTTTGGCATAGTCAATGAAGCAGAAATAGATGTTTTTCTGGAACTCTCTTCCTTTTCCCATGATCCAGCAGATGTTGGCAATTCGATCTCTGGTTTCTCTGCCTTTTCTAAAACCAGCTTGAACATCTGAAAGTTCACGGTTCGTGTATTGCTGAAGCCTGACTTGGAGAATTTTGAGCATTACTTTACTAGTGTGTGAGATGAGTGCAACTGTGTGGTAGTTTGAGCATTCTTTTGCATTGCCTTTCTTTGGGACTGGAATGAAAACTGACTTTTCCAGTCCTGTGGCCACTGCTGAGTTTTCCAAATTTGCTGGCATATTGAATGCAGCCCTTTCACAGCATCATCTTTCAGGATTTGAAATAGCTCAATTGGAATTCCATCACCTCCACTAGCTTTGATCATAGGATGCTTTCTAAGGCCCACTTGACTTCATATTCCAATAGAAGATGTGAGTTACAATGAGATAATATTTTTATCTGTGAAATTTGAAGATTTTTTAAAATAATAATGCTAACACAGATGTCATAAAAGTGACAGCAAGATGGTAAACTGGTATAATCTTTCCAAAGGTAGCAGTATGTTTGAAGAGTATTCATCTGTCCTTTGACTCTGTAATTTCATTTTCAGGAACTGATCTTCAGTAATCAAAAATCTACTTGAAAGATTTAACTATAAAGAAATTCATCTCTACATTTCTGTATTTGAAATATAACTATCAAACAATAAGTAAATTACAAATAATGGTTCATCCATAGTGTCATTATGGGGCAAATAAAAATGATATAGTAAGAGCTGATTCCTCTATAGCCCTGATTAAGTAACATTCACTGTCCAAAGCAGTTAACATGTATTAACTCATTTACTCCTCCAACAGCATGAACAGAACTTGTAAGGTAAGTAGGTGTTAGTATCATCTTCTTTTCACAGCTGAGGAATCTGAGGCACAAAAAGTTAAGTAGCTGGTTTAAAGTTACACTGGCACAGATTCATATGCCCTTATCTGAAATCCTAAAATCCAAAAGCTCTGAATACCACATGTTCTCATAAATTTGTGGCAAATCCATTTCTTGGCAAAACCTGACCTGAACTCATGTAAAAGTATGTATAGTCTTTACTTATCTCACTTAGAGTGAAGTTTTCTTTCTAAAGAAAAATTAACGTGTTTGATTACAGAGTGCTGCCCAAAACCACACCAGAAGGGATGCAGTTTATAAACCATGTTGTCCTTCTATAATCTAAAAAATGCTGAATCTTAAAGCACAGCTAGCCCCATGGGTTTCAGATAAGGAACTGTGGCAGAACTGAAATTCAAATCTCTCCATCTGCCTTGGCTCTGGAGTTTGTGCTCTTAACCACGATAGTTATTCTGAGATCATTTAATGGAATAGGAAAATCTTTATAATAAAAACATATAGGTATTTATTAACTACATACTATGTATCAGACACACGGAGAAAATTAAAATTGTGATGATGCTACTAAGGAGATATACTTGGTATCAGAAAAGTTTATACCCTGAGGGGTGTTGTCCTAGACAGAGTGGTCAGTGGCAGCTTTTCTGGGAATCATCTGACCTGAGAAGTGAAGGATGAGCAAGAGTTAACAAGATGAGGGAAGAGAATACCTGGAAGGAGAAGAGCATGTGCAAAGGCCCTGTAGTAGGAGGGAAAATGGGAGACAAAGGACTCAGTGTAACTGGAACACAAAGAACAAGCGAAGCCTGGTGTAAGATAAGGAGCTTCCCTGGTGGCTCAGACGGTAAAGAATCTGCCTGCAGTGCAGGAGACCTGAGTTCGATCCCTGGGTTGGTAAGATCCCCTGGAGAAGAGAACAGCTACCCACTCCAATATTCTGGCCTGGAGAATTCCATGGACAGAGAAGCCTGGCAGGCTACAGTCCAGTTCAGTTCAGTTGCTCAGTTGTGTCCAATTCTCTGTGACTCCATGGACTGCAGCAAGCCAGGCCTCCCCATCCATCACCAACTCCTGGAGTTTACTCAAACTCATATCCATTGAGTTGGTGATCCCATCTAACCATCTCATCCTCTGTCACCCCCTTCTCTTCCCACCTTCAATCTTTCCCAGCATCAGGGTCTTTTCAAATGAGTCATTTCTTCGCATCAGGTGGCCGAAGTATTAGAGTTTCAGCTCAAGCATCAGTTCTTCCAATGAATATTCCTTTAGGACTGATTTCCTTTAGGATGGACTGGTTGGATCTCCTTGCTGCGCAAAGGACTCTCAAGAGTCTTCTCCAACACCACAGTTCAAAAGCATCAATTCTTCGGCGCTCAGCTTTCTTTATAGTCCAGCTCTAACATCCATACATGAATCCTGGAAAAATCACAGCTTTGACTAGACGGACCATTGTTGAAAAAGTAATGTCTCTGCTTTTTAATGGTCATAACTGTTCTCCCAAGGAGCAAGCATCTTTTAATTTCATGGCTGCAGTGACCATCTGCACTGATTTTGGAGCCCCGAAAAATAAAGTCTGTCACATGGGGCCGCAAATAGTCAGACATGACTGAGAGATTTTCACACTATAGAGGAGGTAGATGCTACAGGACCTTATAAGTGGAATAACATTTGCCCCTATTTGCCTGAGCGACATTCCCAGTGTAATTAATATTCTCTTTTACTCTCAAAGGTATCTTGGTCTGCGTAATAAAGTATATGGTCACCCAATTTATAGACCACATTAAAGAGTGGTACCTTTATCCTAAAAGTAGTAAGAAATCCTGACAGACTTTAAGCAAGGGAGAGGAGAAGGGTATCATAATGAAATTTTAGTTTTCAAAAGATTTCTCCTACTGCAGGGTAAGAATAGATGAGAATATTGAAAGGATAGGTGAATACCTTCAGATTAGTTTGGAGGCCACTACAGGAGACCAAGCAAGAGACCATGACAGCCTGGTCTAGGGTGACAATGATAGAGACTAAAAGAAGTGGATGGAATTCAGTCTGGTTTGAACATAAAATGAACAGAACTTGATGATCTGGACATGGAAAAAGAGTCCATGACTTTTGGCTTGCAAACTAGGTGGATGTTGGTATGATTCACTGAGATAGGAATATGAGAGAGTTACATGAGCTAGCTAGTTAAATGTGTGAGGCATCTGCATGGCAGTTGCAATGTGAAGTGGGGGGAACCTGAAAGGGTGCCTAAAACTAAGAATGTTTAAGTTTGAAACGATGTTTCTTTCCATTGGCAGAGCCCTCTTCTCATGCACGACCATATTTTCCGGTTGGATACTGCAGCAGTTCAGTGGTCAGACAAAAGAGAAGGTTCTCCCCTTGGCTGGTAGTGTGGGACCTGGAGAATTAAACCACGCGCAGCATATAAAGATCCCTTAAAACTAAACCCCAAGTGCTTGACATTTACGGTTCACAAAGCAGTTGCACATACAGGCTCCTTCAAACCCACCACACTTTGTAAAATTATACTCTACATTTACAGATGAGGAAACTGAGGTAGAGCGCTTAAATTACCTGTCCACACAGAGGCTCCTCTTAACGGCATACTATCTATCTCCTTGTACGTGCACCCACTGTGTGCAAGGAACTACCCTAAGTGCTGTAAGGGAGAGCTGTATCATATAATGAGGTCCTCCTAGGTGCCAGGCTCTAGGAGAGTAAAAAATGAGAGAAGGCGGATAGCGGAAGGGAAGCCACAAATTCAGAACTTTTAAGGATGTGCTATACTTACCCTAGAGTATGTTCGCTTTAAATTTCAAAAAAGGTTCACGTCCCAAGGTGGGGGTCAAGGTGAGAAGGTGAAGATGAACCAGGGACCACCCCAAACGCCGACCCAGGGAAAATGGGGTCTCAACGGCTGGGCCCCAGGACACACTACGAGGGGACGCCGGGAGCCGCCAGCCGACAGGGCAGCGGAGGCCCAGCGGCCGGTTTGCCGGCGCGTTACCATAGCAACGGCCGGGCCAGCTTCGGCCTGGGGCCCTCCCGCCCATCCCGCGGGGCCGGCCCATCCCGCGGGGCCCGCCCTGCGCCGCGACGCCAGGGGCCACTCACCCGGGCCCGCGGGCGGGCTGGCTTCTGACTGGCGTGCACACTCCGCCCCGGTGGTCGCCGAGCCCGCAACTCCGCAACTGGAGAAACTTTTCGGCCGGCGGGGCAACCGCAGGGAGGTGTACGGGGGCCGCCTGGGGACAAAGTGCGTCGGCCGGCGCGAAGCCCCTCTCCCCGCAGCCGGGCTGACAAGGAGGGAGACCCCCAGGTGCGCTCAGGGGCGTCCCCGCGAGCAGCTTCTCCTAGAGCTGGACCTGAGAACCCTATCTCAGGTACAGAGAAGCAGACACGTATTACAGGAAATTAAACCTTTATAGCAATGAAATCACCGAACTGAGAGGATATCCAGGCCATAGTTCTCGCTCAGGGCCCGAGGCTTTCTGGGGCAGCCAGTTGGAGCTGGTGCTGTAAGCCTCGCACCGCAGTGGGGTCAGAACTGGCCTAAAAGTCAGGAAAATGAATATCGGTGCTGGGGGAAGGCCTCCGAAGTGCATGGTGTTTGTCCCCACAGAGGGGCTGAGAAGGCTCTTGACAGATCAAAAGGCAATTCCCATAAATATGTGTTAGCCGCAAAGCTCTGTGGACCATCTGAATGCATGCCCCCTGCAATAAAGGCTAGAAACACGGACTCCAGCTGTATGCTAATGTATTTCTGACCTGATCTAGGAATGGCTTCTGTGGACACGGGTCCTGCTCTTTAGCAGCTGGGGGGAAAGAAATTCAACTTTCCTGACACTAGCCTAATTATTCAGACAGATGTCCTCTACAGTTTATTTGATTAATAGCCAAGAACTTGGTACAGAGGTCGATTCATTTCACTTCTTAGAGGCAGAAGTCCACCTTTGGCAATGGGTTCCTCCTGTCAGTTTCACCTGACAACTCATAATGGCTGCTAATGAGCAACTGGTAACTTCAGTATTACAAATTTTTCAATAATGCCCACCATGTCCTATACCCTAGAACTTTGGGGTACTGGCCATACTTTGTTCTGAAGAAGTACAGAACTGTTGTCTAACAAGGGTCTGGAACAGCGTGCAAGGATTTTCTCTCTGCCTGTCTCCCCCAACCCTGCCTTTAGCCAAGCATGACTGTTGGTGCCACAATGTCCAACAAACGAAGATAAACTCTACCATCTGCTTCACTGAGCTGTGAAGTGCATGAATCTGCCTTTAATCAGCAGCTGCGTAGTCTTACACTCCCAGCCCTACCAAGAAATAACTTTAAACTGTCTGCTTTCTCATGCCTGGGTGGCGAGAAACAGCAGTTAGAGAATTGAAAGGTATGCACATAACCTCCTCCTCTATCAATGCATAGTCTCTAGGTCAAGTAAGTCCCAAACCTGCTATAAATCAGAGACGTCTGGGGTTTCTATTTGTTTTGATTTGTATTTAAATACATATTCATAGGACACACTTCCAGGAATTCTGATTAAGTAAATCTCATGAAATCATTTTTAAAAGATCTTCCATGTGAGCTTGATGCAAAACTACAAAGCGAGGTTGGGAAACCACTAGGCTATGTTTTATTCTGAATTAAGCCAGACCATCAGAAAAGCTGTTTGTACCACTTTTTCTTCACCCTTACAAAATAGTCTCTAAGTCGTCCTTTACCCTTATGCCATCTGCTTATGTTAACAGATAAGGTTTTAAAAAATATGCATGATACCTCTGAATTTACTGGAGGGATTATAATATTTTAAGAATTATATTTATTACATCCCAGTAGCAGAATCCTGGTCTTCCCAGGTGGCTCAGCTGGTAAAGAATCCGCCTGCAATGCAGGAGACCCCGGTTGGATTCCTGGGTCGGGAAGTTCCCCTGGAGAAGGGATAGGCTACCCACTTCACTATTCTTGGCTTTCCCCCATTGCTCAGATGGTAAAGAATCTGCCTACAATGCAGGAGACCTGGGTTCAACCCCTGGGTTGGGAAGATCCCCTGGAGGAGGCCTTAGCGACCCACTCCAGTATTCTAGCCTGGAGAATCCCCATGGACAGAGGAGCCTGGTGGGCTACAATCCACTGGGTCACAAAGAGTTGGGACATGACTGAGTGACTAAGCATGGCACAGCAGAATCCTACTATATTGCCCAGCCCAGGGTTTTTCTAATTTTTTTTGACCACAATCTACCAAAAGAAATATGTTTTACATTATCACCCAGTACACATGTACCTACACATTTAATAACTGAGACAAGTTTTATGAAATGTTACCCATATCACATGCATTTTATTGCTTTTTAATGTTGGTTTCTACCCATTAAACGATTCCTTGACTCCTAGATGAGTTGTAAGTTGCATTTTAAAAACAGCAGTATAGCCGGATATCTTTTTCTGGAAGCTAGCCCTGATCCTCAGACAAACTAGGCCACCTGTCCACTGTCTACTAGCAGTACCAGAGGCAACCCAATCATATCCCTCTCCCAGGAATTTAAAATTAGTACTGAGAGATTTTAGTTTTTCTCTAGGTAGTTAACATAGAAACATACAATGCTGTAATATAGAAAGTCAGAAGCTATTTATGGACATGCTTCCCTACTATGTGGCCTGGAGAAATGCAGAAAACCAGGTTGTAGGAAAAATATGAAAAGAACAGGAAGGATGAAAGAGATTCACAAAGAGGAAAGAAGAGACCAAAAGAATTCTGACAACTCTCCATCCCTGATCATTTTATTTCCTGAAATGAACCGCATTGCTGCCTTTGAATTCCAAGTAATATTCCAAATCTTTATAATAAGGTGCACTCTTTTGCTTAAGCTAGTTCAGGTGGCTGGGTTTCTGTTATTGCAACCAAGGTGAATCTAATTATATTGGTTTTATATGATTTTTGTAACAAATTACCACAAACTTGGTGATTTAAACAACATAAGTGTATTATCTTGCAGTTCCATAAGTCAGAAGTCCAACACTGCACTCGGTGAACTGAAATCAGGGTTAGCGGGTATTTGTTCTCTTCTGGAGGCTCTAGGGGAGAATCTGTTCCCTTGCCTTTTCCAGTTTCTGGGGGTTACCCCATTCCTTGTTTTCGTGGCCATCTTCCTCCATCTTCAAAGGCAGCAATGCTGCATCTTTCTGGTCATGCTGCTGAGGTCACATCTCCCTCTGACTCTAGCTAGGAGAGGTCCTTAGCTTTTAAGGACCAAAATGATTAGATGGGTCCACCCAGAAAATCCAGAGTACTCTCCCCATTCCAAGGTCCTTAACGTAGTCATCTCTGCAAAGTGCTTTGTACACATGAGGTAACATTCACGCTTCCAGAGATTAGGAGATGGACATCTCGGGGGAAGGGAGGGTGGATCCACACTAACATACAATCAGTCTATGCCCCTTATAGGAAATTCAATGTATTCCAACCCTGAGTGCCAGGGAAGAAATAGTGTTCTCCTTGAAAAACGGATACCTCATTTCCTTATAAAGAAAATTAACCATGAAATTGATCACTTTTCCCTTCTCACCTTAGCTTCCAGGAAGACAAGAACCAAATTTACAACTCAACTTTAATAATTTTGTCAAGCTCTACAGCTTGCATATCAGTGTTACAATTTTCTTCTGTCCTCTCTGTTTCCTCTCATTTCTATGAAATGAAATTTCAATGAAACCTTTTTTTTCGTTGTATTGATGGTGTGATTTTAAGCTGCTTCAGATATTTTGACTTGCTATTTCCTCTGCCTATAAGTCTCTGCCCCCTGATACCCCTGTCTAACATAGCCCTTCCCAGTCTGTCCCATCGCTTTACTTTGTTGTCATAGAACACTGAATACCATCTAAGACAATCTAATTTACCTTCTTTCTTTCCTCAGAGGACATTAAGCTCCAAGACAGGAGGAACCCAGCCTCTTCGTTTACTGCTTGCTCCCAGTACCTGAGACAATGGCTGGCAATTAGCAGCTATTTAATAAAAAGCATGGTGTTAGTAAACGAAAGAGTGACTGGAAAAAAGGAAGAAAGAGCAGGAAGAAGAAAGGCAGAGGCTTTGTAGAATACGGTAACATATAGATGGATAGATAAATAGGTAGATAGACTGACAAATAAACAAATATTAATTTCTTATGTGCAAATGTCACTAATAATTATAGGGAAGAATCAGAGAAATCACACAAAGAAGTAACATAACTTTCTGAAATATATACATAGAGATATTAGGCTTTCTTGAGGAACTCTTGATGTAAATGCCTTAGACAAAAAAAAAAAAGAATTTTTTTTTGAGTTTTCAAGTGGCTCAAAGCAGCTACATTAAATATTATGGTTAGTTACCATAGCGGAAGTCATCAATAATGGATTGTAACACCATGGCCACTAACATGACAAACTCTTGATACTGCCAAGTGAACTCAATCTATGCCAGGGGTCATTACTACACAACAATTTGCTCTCACCCTATTCCTGTAATTATTAATGTCACCACTGGCAACAAGTATTATATACAGTTTACTAAAACACTCTATGGTAACATCATTGTTACAATGCAATATCAAATTACTTAACATTTAAGGGAGATCAGAATTGAAGTTTGTCAATATAACAAAACATAGAAGCAATTAGTACAGTTTGTTCCAGGGTTTGTTGACCCTGTTAGTAAAAATATCAAAATCTTGGAGGGAAGAGATAGACTTCAGTTTTCTTAAATCAAAAAGCAGTTGATTTACACACAAATTTCAATTTATCTCTATTATTCAGAAGACTTTAAAAAGACTGTATATCACGAAAAGATCATCCCATAATTTTTCTGTTCTATATTATAAATTAAGAGATGTTTAAATCATTATGTGTTATACTGTGCTCAGTCATATCCGACTTTCTGCAGCCACATGAACTATAGCCCCCTAGGCTCCTCCATCCATGGAACTATCCAGGCAAGAATACTGGAATGGGTTGCCATTTCCTACTCTATCTGTTTTATAGTAAGATTTCTTGAATGGGGAACATGCCTTTTAAAAGTGTATAATATAAAATGTAACTTTATCTTAATGATATCTCTTTGATTATTGGTAGGCTCTACCAATTTACACAAAGTCTTTCCACTTTTCTTCCACTTTGACAGAAGTAAAACTGTACCTTATCCCCACAATTCAAAATAAACATTTAGCAATTAACTCAATTTTTTTGATCAACTGTGTATGTCTGACCCAGGCTCCTTGTCAGATAAAACTAATTAGATTTCAGGTTAGTGAACACCAAAACTAAATTAAGAGTTCACAGGTTAGAAGATTTGATATTGTTTAGATGGAAATTCTCCCCAAATTGATCTATAAATTCCTTACAATCCTCATCTAAATTCCAGCTGCCTTTTTTTGCATAGAAGTTTACCATCTGATCCTAAAATTCATATGGAGTTGCAAGAAACTCAGAGGAGGCAAAGCAATCTAAATGAGAAGAACAAAGTTGGAGGACTTACACTTCCCGATTTCGAAACTTACTATAAAACTTCAGTAATCAAGACTGGCATAAGGACAGACAGATTTAAAAATTCCATGGAATAGAACTGAGAGTCCAGAAATAAATCCATGCATCACTGAAAAATCGACAAGGGTGCCAAGGCAATTCAGTGGGTGAAAGAAAAATCTTCAACAAAAGATGCTGGGAAAACTGGATATCCACTTGCAAGAGAGTGAATCTGAACCTATACCTCATACCATATATAAAAGTTAACTCAAAATGTATTAAATAGCTAAACATAGAAGCTAAAACAATAAAACTCTTAGAAACACAGTTATAAATCTTCAAGACCTTGATTAGGCAATGGTTTCTGAGATGTGATATCTAAAACAAAAGAAATCAAAGAGAAAATAGATTAAATTGGATTTCATCAAATTAAAACTTGTGCTTCAAAAGACACTATCAAGAAAATAAGATATTCACAAAATGGTAGAGAAAATATGTGCAAGTCTTATAAGTGATAAAAGTCTAGTATCTAAAATATTTTTAAAACTCCTACAACTCAACAGTAAAAAAACAAATAACTCAATGTAAAAGTTGACAAAGAATTTGAATAGACATTTTTCCAAAGAAGATAAACATGTACCCAATATGTACATGAAAAGGTGCTTAATGGAGAAATGTAAATCAAAACAATAATGAGACACCACTTCATACCAACTAGGATGGCTATAATAAAGACAAACAGACAATAATATATGCTAACGATGATGTGGAAGAATTAGAACCTTAATACATTGCTGGTGGGCATATAAAATGGTGTAGCTGCTTTGGAACATAGTCTGGCAGTTTATCAAACAATCAGGCACAGAGTTATCATTTGACCCTACTAAGTATACACCCAAGAAAACTGAAATTACATGTCCACACAAAAAACTTATACATGAATGTTCATGGACATATTATTCATAGTCGCCAAAACCAGAAACAATCCAAATGGCCATTAAATGATGCATAGATAAAAGATGGTATATCCATACAATGGAACTATATTTGGATAATAAACAAGAATGAAGTACTGATACATGCTACACAACATGGATAAACCTTGAAAACATGCTAAGTGAAAGGAGCCAGATACAAAAAGCAATATCTTGTATGATTCCATTTATATGAAATGTCCCCAATAGGCAAATCTATAGAGAGAAAAATTATATTGGTGGTTACCAGGAACTGGGAAAAGAGAATGGAGAGAGACTGTTAGCAGACATAGAGTTTCTTTTTGGGGTGATAAAAATGTTCTAAAATTAGACAGTGGTAATGGCTGAAAAGCCTGGTGAATGTACTAAAAACCATTTAATTGTACACTTTAAAAAAGTGAATATCAGGTATATGAATTGTCTCAATTTAAAGAGTAAAGTTAAAACAACCAAATAATACTTCACATTTCATGAATTCTAAAACTCTCTTTTTTTTTCACTTTTTAAACTTCTTTGAAATTGGGTTGCATGTTATAACTGATTACATACTGCTATTGCTGTCAGCCAGATAGCAGTCCTGACATATGTAGAAATCTTCCTGAAGGACCAAGAAAGTCCCAGCATCTTTGCGTCTTAGTGTTCATAAAATACAGGAGACACCAATTCACCTAATATCATCAGCTCTGATCCTGGTACTGTTCCAAATGCTTTCTGTACTTTAACTTGCTGCTGCTAAGTCGCGTCAGTCGTGTCCGACTCTGTGCGACCCCATAGACGGCAGCCCACCAGGCTCCCCCATCCCTGGGATTCTCCAGGCAAGAACACTGGAGTGGGTTGCCATTTCCTTCCCCAACGGGAACGCATGTACACCTGTGGTGGATTCATGTCAATCTATGCCAAAACCAATACAGAATTGTAAAGTAAAAATTAAAAATAAATAAATTAATTAAAAAAAAAAAGAAAAAAGAAAGTGAAGTCACTCAGTCGTGTCTGACTCTTAGCTTAATCCTCACAAAAGCTTCGTGAGATAATTACTGTTATTATCCATGTTTTACAGAAAAAGAAACAGAAGTACAGTGTGCTGGAGTGACTTGCCCAAGATCACACAGCTGGTACATGCGTGTTGATCCAGGCTGTTCTGGTCCAGAGTTTGTGTTCCTAACCATTAGGCTTCACTGCTCACTTACCTGTGAGTGCAAGACAGCCACTACTGCCAATGGTCTTCAAGGTTTCCTAACCCAAGTTAGCCAAAAGAGTAATGAAAGCTAATAATGAGTCTTGCAATGGTTTAGTGATTTTAAAAAAACACCATTCATTTGGAAGTTTGACTGGTTCATTCAGATATTTTTTGGCCACATCTGAGGGAGCTTAGATTGAAGGCAGAAGGAGAAGAGGGCATCAGAGGATGAGATGGTTAGATGCCATCACCAATGCAATGGACATGAACTTGAGCAAACTCCAGGAGATGGTAGGAGACAGGGAGGCCTGGCATCCTGCAGTCCATGGGGTCCTGAAGAGTTGGACATGACTTGGCGATTGAACAACAAGGGAGCTCATAGTCTAGAACTTTGTTTACCAAGCTCAGATAAGAGGTAGTAATCTCTTCTTGCTTGATTTACAAGGTGAATAAAGGGAGCTGACATTTTAGTCTAGACCCTCCTGATTTACCCCAGCTGACTGCAGAGATTGACCTCCTTCTCCTGTCGGTCTGGCTGGGTGAGGGGCAGATCAGGTAAGTCCCAACATGGGGAGAGAGGGTTGAAGTCTCTTTTACTCATACATGAAGGGTATGGAGCCAGAGGAAACCCACCAGAAGCTGTCTCAGGAAGAAATGCAGGACCCAACCTGAGGCAAAATATTCCACCTCCCTATTACCTGTTATTATCTATTATGATACCGGTTACCTCCATTATCTATATGTTTCCCCATAATAGATGGGGAAACAGTGACAGACTTCATTTTGGGGGGCTCCAAAATCACTGCAGATGGTCACTGCAGCCATGAAATTAAAAGACGCTTACTCCTTGGAAGAAAAGTTATGACCGACCTAGACAGCATATTAAAAAGCAGAGACATTACTTTGCCAACAAAGTAATCTAGTCAAAGCTATGGTTTTTCCAGTAGTCATGTATGGATGTGAGAGTTGGACTATAAAGAAAGATGAGCGCCGAAGAATCGATACTTTTGAACTGTGGTGTTGAAGAAGACTCTTGAGAGTCCCTTGGACTGCAAGGAAATCCAACTAGTCCATCCTAAAGGAAATCAGTCCTGAATATTCATTGGAAAGACTGATGCTGAAGCTGAAACTCCAGTACTTTGGCCACTTGATGCAAAGAACTGACTCATTTGAAAAGACCCTGATGCTGGGAAAGATTGAAGGTGGGAGGAGAAGGGGATGACAGAGGATGAGATAGCTGGATGGCATCACTGACTCAATGGATATGAGTTTGGGTAAATTCCAGGAGTTAGTGATGGACAGGGAAGCCTGGCGTGTTGCAGTCCATGGGGAGGCAAAGAGTCGGACACAACTGAGCGACTGAACTGAACTGAACTCTATTACCTGACATTCAATTGTGCTGATTTAATGCAAAGTAAATCATTGGAAGATTGAAAGGACTCCTGAGGATTCAAGGATTCGTGTATAGCATGCCAGGCTCAGGAGAGAAGATGCATTGTACTGCTTCCAAGAAACTGTAGGTAGAAGAAAAGGATAACTAAGCCCTCTCTGTCTCCATTCTGCCAAGGCTCTTGCCACAGCCAGCCTCCCTGAGCCCCCTGGATACCAAATTCTTCTCTAGGGAAGCTTCACCTGAACCAGATTGCTTTCAAAAACCTGACCCCACAGATACCTCATTCCTGGAGACCAGAGTGAGGGAGGAGACCAGACTCAGAGCCCTCCACTGCCTCCCCACACCCCCTTACAGAGGCTTCAGTAGCATTTTCCAGCCATGAACAATGGCAATTCCATCTCTTCCAACTTGGGCCTCAGCCTCAGAAACCAGAAGCCAAACACAATCCTTTCAGAAGAGAAAAGACTGAAGCAACAATGATGGCAGAAGACACACACACAAAAGGCAAGGTACCAGCTCTGAACTGCTGCACAATGGAAAGAGGGATGGGTGGGCAGAGGCTGTGCCTGGAACCACCATCCTTTCATTCATTTTTTTCCTTCTTAAATTTCCACTTGCTAATACTCTCAAACTTACAGAAAAGTTGCAAAAACAAAAATAGTAGAAGTACTATTCTCCTATTAACAGTTTACCCCATTTGCTTTATTTGTATCTTGTATTTTTTCTAAATTTTCTATTTAAATACTTTTCCAATTAAATATATAAATATATATTGCAATATACAATAAGTATATAGTAATTATATTAAAATACATTTTACATATTTAAATTATAAAAATATCTTTGCACCATTTGAAGGTCAGTCACATACACTATAGCCTTTTAAATACTTCACTGCATATTCCCTAAAAATAAGGATAATTTCTTATATAACCACAGCACAGTTATCAACCTTGATATTTAACATTGATATGATACTGTAATCTACTGTCCATATTCCAATTTTATTGACTGACCCAATGATGTCCTTTAAAGCATTTCCCCCTTTTCATTAAAGGAAACAGTCTAGCCCTGGATATTGTATTTAGTTGCCATGTCTCTTTAGCCTTTTTAATGTGCAACATTTTCATAGCTTTTGTCATTTGTGACATGGCCATTTTTTTAAAATCCTGTCCCCTACTCCCTGACTTTAATATAGCATTTCTCATTTTGGGCTTCTGTGGTGCTTCTCCATAATTAGATTCAGAGCATACATTCTAGGCTGCAATATTGGATAGGAGATGTGTCCTTCTCAGGATATCACTTCCGGATGCACAACACATCTATCTGTCCCTCACTGATGATGTTATTTTGATCACACAGTCAAGGAGTTGTCTGATTTCTCCACTGCAGAATTACTGTGTATGTTTTTTCCCTCACAACTAATGAGCGGTCAGTAGAGAGACAACTTAAGACTGTGCAAATATTCCACTATTCATCAAAATGTCTCCCTTTCCTGACTTCCTCCAGAGCTAAAGGAGTGCCGCTGGCGCCACCTATGGGGTTACTGGCACACTGCAACAAGGGGAATGTGCTTTGGATCCTCCCTCACTCCTGCCTCTTGTCTGGTGCTCAGGAGCTATTTAAGCCTTAGAAATTCTTAAAAGAAAAGCCTTAGAAAAATGTAAAAGAAAAGCCTTTGAGGCTTCAGTGACAAGGCCTGAGTTCTAACTCTGATTGCCACCAACTGATGAGAAAACCGGGACGAGTTCTTCCCCTTCTCAAGACTTCAGAGTTCCCAGCGAAATGGGAGGTTGGACAAAGACGGGATCTCATTCATTCATTCAACAAATACTTGGTGAGTAACTACAGGCACTGTTCTAAGGTCTGGCCAAGATTTCTGCTCTCAGGGAGCTTACACCGTATGAGGGGTGGCACAGACAATGAACAAGAAGGTAAATTAAGGAAAAGGACAAAATACAATAGTAGGAAGTGCCAAGGGGACAATAAAACAAGATTGTGAGAGCAAATGCCTGGGATTCACTTTTGATTGGATAGTTAGAAAAAGCTCTCTGAAGAGGGGGTTTGGCTAAAAAGGATTATATTTGAAATATACTATGATGAAAGTTTAAAATATATATATAAAAGTATTTGTATAAATACAAAAGTAGTATAACATTTTAACACCAAATTTGGAAAAAAGACAAAAATTATGCATAATGCTACCACCCTAATATAGTCTGATATAATAACAATTTAACATATTTGTATCTTTTTTCTTTTATTTTATATATAATTCTGTTTTGCTCTTTTTAAGTTAGCATCATCTCCTAATCATTTTCCATGCTGCTATTCTAGATACAAACATTGCCTGCCTCATGTTTCATTTTTTTAAATTATTTTCCCTTTTCCTCTCCCGAGAACAGTACAATAAACTCTCATGTCCCCTTCATCTAGACTTACCAATTGTTAACTTTTTGCCACACCTACTGTACTTCTAATAACATAATACATAGTTTTTTCTGAACCCCTGAGAGATAGTTACAGACATAATGAGCCTTCATCCTGATCACTTAAGCATGGATCACCTAAAAACAAGGCCTTTTTCCTCTGTAACCATAGTTCAAAGTATCACTCTTGGGAAGCGTAATATTAATACAAGCTATCAGCTCATATTAAATTTTCCCCACCTGTCTCAGAAATGTCTTTTCAAATGGGTTTGTTTATTTGTTGATCTAGTATCTAGTCAAAACCCAGATCTTTTATTTAGTTGTTCTTTTCTACATTATACGCTTAGAGTTTCGTAGACAGGAAACTTTATCTTAAAGTACAGTGATAGAAGTTCAGTGCTCAGTCTTGAAAATGTAGGCTGTTCTAACTGCTAGTGAATATCAGCCCAGTCTAACTATCACTAAAAATGAGATCACCTTACCCTCCTGTCCAGTGTGGAGACTGCATGAAAATTTGCAACAGAAAACAAAATAAGATTGTTCAATGAGCCTTGGCAATGTTATTCACTCAAAAGCATTTTTTAAGAGGACTGTGCTTCTGAGGGGTTGTTATGTTCTATAAAATGTAACCTAGTCTGCAAATTTGTTATCTTAAAACTTGATTCCTCTTTCGATCATTATTTTAACTGATATCTCTGATTTCTGAAGTACTTGAGAGTTTTCTCAAGCCAGAAGTTTGGAATTTCCTCCTTCCTTTATGCAGCTTATGACTTGGCTGGATTCCTAATTCAAAGACTTTGAGAATCTTTGTCTCAGTTAAAGTATGCCGTATAGATTCTTGAAATATCATTTTAAGGTATATCATAAAATTATTCACCCATCTTCTATAGGCTCTGTTTCCAATATTCTACTATTATAAATATTCCAATATTCTGCTTTTCTACTATCCTGATCACACCTAAAAAATAACATAAGAATTAAAAGTAACATTAAAAATAATAAATCCTTAATATTATCAAATATCCTGTGAGTGTTCCTCTTTTCTCAATTGCATCATAATATTTCTAGTTTCTTTAAACCAGGATGGAAATAAGTTCCATATTTTGCAGTTGGTTTATACTCTTTTTTAAGTCTCTTCCGTCTGCAGGTTCCCCTTCCATCTTTTTTTTTTTCCTTGCAATATACTTGTTGAAGAAACCTATGTTCTATTGCTGCCCCAGACCAGATCTGATTGATTGTATCCTTGTGATGTCATTTTAGATGTTCCTCTGTCCTTTTGTATTTCCTCTCAATTGGGAGATACATATGTAAGTTTGCAGTTAAATCTAGAGATTTGGTTAGATTCAGAGTCTGTTGGTTTGGAAACACTTCATCGATGATGTTGTGTATCAGGAGACATGTAGTGTCTGGATGTCTCTCTGTGTGATATGGGTAACCATGGATGGTCACTGCCTAGATCCATTAGTTCACTGAAGGTTGAAAAAATGGTGATATTCCAATTTATCAACTCTTCCATTATAAGCTAGAAAACTTCTGAGACACTTCCCCTTGCAAACAAAGAACAAGGAACATTGCCCACCACCCAGCTGGACAAGGATTGTCAGCCACAGCAGGCGCTGACCAACACGCACCCTGAGAGGACAGTCGTATGAAAAACAGGATGAAGCGCACTGCGCTTTGGGAAAACAGGGCCTAGAGAGTTAGATGTATGTCTCAAGAAGAATTTTAATGAACCCAGATCCTTGACTCTTCCCACACACAGAAAAGCACTAAAATCACTGAGGTATCTGCTCTCTGTGACTAGCACTAATCTTTCACCAAGATGTGCGTTTGACTGTGCATATTCTCTAGCCAAAATCATAGAAATCATCATATAAGCTGATTTCTCCTCTGCCCCTTTGGAGCAGAGGCTGTCCCCTGAGTTACAGTCCTCAGTGAAATCCCTGAAAAACATACTTAAATTTGCAGCTATGTTGTGCATTTTTCCTTAAGGTGATACTCCCATCAACTATCTGATTGCCCACAGAAGCACTTTATATAGGAAAGAGAAGAATTCTTCATTACACTTATTAAAAAGTCACAGAGGCACTGCCTGGCACAGGCTTTGCCATAAAGTGACGTTGTCAGTGGGCCCCATCATACCTGGGACTCCAGAACAAGTGGGGAGGAGAGTCCTAGATAACACAGCTGCTTTCAGCAGTACCAGGCCTTCGTCCTTAGGCTGGGGCAGGGCTGAAGCTGTGGTGGTTGTTTCCAAGCATGGAGAGATCCTTGTTTTCTCCATGAATGCTGAGCTTGGCCTCAATAGGTTTTATACCTCTGGAGGCCAGGGGTGTAGCAGCTTTCAGGAAGTTGAGGGATATCATCTCAGCCCAAGGAGCAAAGAAAGCTCTGGTTTTGGCATATTAGAGTATAGGCTCAGCTGCTATAACAACAACAAAAAAAGGGGGCTTAAAAAGTGAAATGTATTTCTTCCTCAAAGAAAGCAACAGTCCAATGAGGTAAGCAGGTAGATCAAGGTAGATGGAGACTGTGCTCCATGAGCTTGTCAAATCACCTAGGTTGTTTACCCTTCCTGTTTCACCATTCTCTAGGATGTCATATCCATCTGCAAGATTAAAGTGGATAACCAGTAAGCTTACCTGTGTTCTTGTGTGGAGGAAGGGTAAAGACAGAGGAAGTGGAGGACAAGCAGTTTCATTTAAAACCGGTCTTGGAAGTTTTATACATTATTGCCTTTCATAATTGATTGTCAAGAACTTATTCATAAGATAGCATCCAGCTGCAGAGGAAGCCAGGGAAGGTGGGGAAGTGGATTATTACTAAAATTAAGGAGAAAATGGATACTGGCAACAATTAGCAGCCTCTGCCCCAGTTTGATAATAGCCTCTAGGGATTGATTACAGCCTCTCAGTCCTCAAACCATATTGTGGGCAAAGCCTCCAGGAGCTGACATCTGAGAGCCCTTCCAGAGCCCAGGCATTCTTATTCTAGGAGGCCCTACAACACACATCAAATGTTAAAATGCATTCACAGCCTACAGTAAAGAGAGTTTTTACTGCAAAATCTTGAAATTGTTTTCACAGTTTTTCCTTTTTGAATTATTTGGCTAAGAGTAATTCATTTAATTTACAATTGGCTTGGCTTTCTTAGCAATCATCTTGCTAACAAAGATGATTGTTAAGAACACAGCAATCATTCAGTAAATAGAATTTCTTATGAAGAACTCTAACCAGCAAATTGTTTCTAAGTGTAATAAAATTTTAATGAAATTGTTATAAAATTAACAATTAAGAGTTTAACATAATGGCATAGTTTATAGACATTTAACTAGATATTTATTTATTTAGGTTTTGTCATTTTTAATTCTAACGTGTTTCTGACATATTTGTTTAGGTCCCTGAAAAGCTCTCAGGCCCTGGATACTCTGGCTCTACTTTCTCGTGGATAAAGCAGTCCACAGGCCACCTGTGCAGAAAACGTGCTGCAGACCTACCTGCCAGGACAGGGTGTGCTCTAGCAGGTGCCAGAGAACCTGAAGAATGGGAAGCAGAGAGGCCCCCCTGGGACCTAGAGAAGGCTGGTACTAATAGAATTAGGAAGGAAAAAGCAGAGCAGAAAGCTCAGAGCAGGTGTGGGGAAAGGTTTCAGGTACTTGGGCCAGTCTGAGGAGGGGTGGGAGAAGGTGGGTTAGACAAAATTTCCAGGTCTCATTGTCAGCATTAAATTAATGGTCATCCTTTCTTGAAACACAAACTTCCTTAGCTCCCCGGACACCACATTATCCAGTTTTCTTTCCATGTCCACGGCTGCTTTGAAGAAGAATGTTAAGGGCACCAAGGGATGGATGGCCTATGTGTAACGTGATGCTGAGACACCCAAGTGAAAGTGTCCACAGACCACAAGGTTTGTGGGTCTGGAGCTCTGAGGGTGGGCTCATAACTTTATCAGATTCCTCAAGACTTCTGCATCTGTTAGGATACTTAGTTGCAGGTAAAAGGATCGATTTTGGCTAATTTAAGCAGAAAATGAGTTTATTAAAAGATTTTTAAAGCATTTCGCAGAATCAGTGGGAAGGCCAGGGAACTGAGCTAAGAGCTACTTGGAGTGCTGAAGAAACTACCGCTGCCATCAAGCACCAGGTCCTTCAGCTTGTGCTGCTGCCGCCATGGGAACCCCACCTCGCTGCAGCCAGTCCTGTCACCAGAGGGGTCTCTGCAGTCCCTGCTTTGCTTTGCCTTTCTTTTCTTTCTCTCTCTTTTTAAACAATAACTACCACTGGACCAGTACCCAGGCTGCAAGGGATGCTGGGAAATCAAGTTTTAATGTATTCAGACTCAGTAGTGAGAAGTGAGCTCTGCCTCCTAAGACTCCTGGGGTGGGGAATTCTCCGAAAATAGGAAAGAGGTTCAGGTTCCATTCAGTCAGAACGAATGACAAATATTCGCTACAATGTCTTTGCCCTGCATGATGACTGGAAGCCACTGGGCAGAGAGGAATGCTTAGGTTAAGTGACTGGGGAATGTCGCTATATAAAGGATATTCCTGAAGTGGTGAGGGTCTAGAAGTGGTGGGCACTTTTCCCCCAGACCTCGCCTCAGACTTGCTGCCTCTGTTTCAAAGAACAGGCTGTGTTCACACAGTAAGAAGCAGAGAGTGGAGTTCTTTCCTAGTGAGAAAGCTCCCCAGTCTGCTCTTCCCCAGCTTGTGTCTTAAGGATGGTGGAGTCTGGGGGTGAGAAGACCATGAAGTCGGTTCAACCATCTCCACTGAAAAAACACTCCAGGACACAATTACTGGTAAAGAAAAGTGCTCTTTTTTTAATTTGTTCTTGAATGTGTAGGTTCTATTAAGATCAGTGACACTTCCCCTTATAATGTTCCTCCCTCATGCCCCAACCACCTTGGATCTGATGGCCACTTCTAGAAGAGGCCTAGCAGGAACTTACCCTACACAGCCAACAGAGGGGTGCAGCTTGAGGAATGAGCACATGGCTCCAGAAGCAGCACCAGCTCCTGAAGGCTCCTCAAGGCAGCTCAGTCTGGCCTCTTAGGCCCTTGGCCCTGACTTGGTCAAGACTCCCTAGCCGTGTCCCACTGCAGTGTTCCCTTGTTGCCTGTGCGGCCTGAGCTTTAGAATTAGAATCACCATTACCACCTTTAGAGCTGGAGAGCCTCTGAGAGATCACTGTTTTCACAGCTTCCACCCCACTGCCTCCCCATGACTCTATAGATGGGGAAACTGTACCCAAGGTCACACAGTTCATAACTGGCAGAGTCAAAACTTAGGTATCTAGCATCTCAAATAATACATCTTTCTGTCATACCTTCTTGCCTCCAAGAAAACAACCAGCATCTGCCTCCAGCTCAAGGAACAACTGGAGCAAGCAGGTGGTGGTGATCAGTACAGGTGGGGACGACCTGGCTCAAGGGGCCAGGCTGACCCTCGTTGAACCCCAAGCAAGTGATGAATCACAGAGCTTCCTGATTTCCCTCCAACAGAATGTTATCAGTGGCAGATACCCACCCCAGATGGGATCTTCCTCCTGGCTAGAGCACTGATCCATGCGTGGAAACATGCTTACCATGATCCCGTGCTCCTTCCCGGCTAAGGCAGGCTCTAATTGGTGTGAGGATCCTGGTGATGAGCTGCCCACCAGCTGGGTAATACAGTTTACCAAATTTCTTCTTGGTAAGACCTAATCCACATTCCTGGGCGGATTTATATAGGGCCTCTTAGCACACTAAAATCTGGCTAAAATCTGTCTGTGTCTGTGCTGGGAGAGACAGAAAGAATCACAGATGCTGTCCTCCCAGCAGAGCTCACACACTTGCTTGGCATGAGGAGATCTGAGTCCGGGAGAAGAAATGAAGTCAAAGAAAACGGGCAGACACGAAGGGTAGGGGAAGGAGCAGCCATGCTTCCTCCTGCGCATCGGCTCCTGAAGACGGGAGACCACAGGATGCTACTGATGGCACTTCCTGTCCGTATCTCCAGGAAGGCTCAGCCTGTGTGGCTGAGAAGTAAAGAGGATAACCCAGAAAGCTGCGGTGTCACCAAAGCCAAGTAAAGAGTGTTTTTCAAAGAGGAAGTGGTAGATGATGTGAAATGCTATAGGGAGTTCATGACTGTTGAGGACTGAAATGTATTCACTTGATTTGGCAACTGGGCAGTCACTGGTGACTTTTATGAAAAACTATATAGAGGATGAAAGAGTGACTAGGAAGAATCAATAAAAAATATTTTGTTAAGAGAAATTTGGCTGACTAGGGGAAAATGTAAGTGTAACAGACTCTAAGAAATTTTATTTTAATCTTGGGGAGACTTTATTTGTTATCTATGTGGAGGTAACCAGTGGAGAGTGTGGCTGAAGACCCTGGAAAATGGGAGCAGTGAGATAAATGATAAAGCACAGTCTTGGAAGATGCAGAGCAGGATTAGATAAGTAGAGCACCAAACAGGAATAACTGGCAGGGAGCTAAGGATGGATACACAGAGGCATGGGAGGCGAGAGGAGCACATGGACAGCAAAAGTCTTGTTTTAGGGTCTCTCTTCTGTGAAGTAGGCAATGAGGCCAGTCATTTGCTGAGAGAAAAGATAAAGGACACGCATGGAAAGCAGAGTAATAACAAGTCAAAGATACACCAATCAATACTGAGAGCCCAACTGAGGCTCTCAACTCTGAAATCTGTCATGCTTAGGAGCCCAGAAAGAAGGAGCTAAACACAGGTTGATGCAGAAAGTGGAGGAGGGTTGATAGTTCCAGCAAAAGCTGGAGAGGATGAGGAAGTTTAGGATGCTGAAAAAAGCATCAGTGTGTCATGGGACATGGGTTTAGGCTCAGGAGAGGAGGAAGTCCAGGAGAAGACTGAAAGATTGGGAGAACAGAGAGCTAAGGTCTTGGAAACGGGTTGAAGGAGCAGGCAGTTTAATTAATAGCAGTGGAACAGTGGGAGGAGAGGAAGCACAGGGGATGTTAATCCAGAAAGGGCAGAGTCTCAGTTAAGGAGTTCAGAAGAGAAGATTGTAGGTGACACCATGGAGTGAAAGAGAAAGCAGAGCAGAGCCCAGGAACATATAGGGAAGGGTCTAGGTCTTAGGAGCAAGGCAAAGACCTGTTGCCAGAATTGGGTACAGGGAGCCAGAGTGTACCAGGGTTGACGGCAGGGTTCTCTGTGAAGACCTACAGAGCCTACAGAGGATCTGGTGGCTGCCACTTGCACAGACAGGCAAGATGTATAGTTGGCAACTGCTGGAAGTTAGGCAGAGTCAACCTACCTAGGTTCTAGAAGAGTGCACTACAATCTCCTCTGCATCAGCTGAAGCTGGCCCGTTCTGTTTCTCAGCATATCCAAGAAACCCAATTTCTCTTCTAGGACTGCATTCTGTACCTTACCAGAACTCACTGCATTTTCACTTCATGACTTTGTCAATGACCAAAGGACTTAACTGATTCCAAAACGGGATCATTATAGGAGTAAGTCAAAAACAGGATTAGCTCAAATGTTAACAAAGAGCCATTAAAGACGGTCACGCAGCCAGTAGCCTTTTGTTTAATTTCTAAAACACCATGTTGTTTTCTGCATGCAAAAACAAAACAAAACTATGACTTAAAACACTGGTGTTAAGTACACAGGAAAAGCCAGGAGAGGGCAGTGCTGTGGGGTAACCAGTGAAGGAATGGGGGGGCCACACACTCCTAATGGAAAGGACACCCTCCTTCCCACCCTCCCTGCTCAGGTGCCTAAAGGGAGCTTCTTGGCATGCAGGGTTCTCAGCAGTGGGAAGGGAGCATGTGACTCTCTACCACATCACTAAGGTCCCGTGGCCCAGCAGGCTACTAGTGGGAACACCACTGATACAAGGGAAGCCAAGCACTAAACTACATTTCTGCTTCGTATTTGTGGTTTCCCTCTGGTCTTGGGGAAAGATGTCAATCAGGTTTGAGATTGTCACAGCCCTCACCCAGCTGCCCAATACAAAGCACTGTGAAGGTGACCCAGAGAAGGTGGGAAGGTGACCCACACAAAGGAAAAATGACTGAGAGGAGGAATTAATGAGGTAATTACAGAGAGAACCTTGCCAAGCCAACTAAATAGAGAAAAAGATTCAAAAATTGAAAGGGAAATGGCCAGAGCCCAAACCATAAAGTCATATGAGCTCCAAAGAGCAGAGGGTTAGGCCCAAAGACTGCCTGGCTACTGGAGTATTCAAGACTTAGTTACCCCAAACCAGAAAACACGGTTATGGAAACCCATCTGCTTAGGAGAGCTTGGCATGTGCTGGTGAGAGAATGGTAAGTCAGTGGGCATAGTCTGCTTTGAAGTGAAGGTGCTCTTTCAGCCTGGGTGGAAAGGAAATGAACAGCTCCATCCACGCACAAGGAGAGAAGAAATGTTTTCTCTGATCAAAATGTCCCCATTAACAAGGGCCCTACAGCCAAGAATTTCCTTAAACTTCATCTCTTGGCAAAAACAAAGCCATGACCTGCAGCTCCCTTGAAATTAGCTAAGCCACTGCAGGCCCAGGGAGAGGTGTCTCCAGGCCAAGCCATCAGCAACAGGTTCCTTCTCAACTGAGCCCTTGCCAGTGAGGTGGCCTGACCCCCAGCATCCGTGTATGCCTTTTCCTCCCAGACTCCTTGCATGGACCACGACCATCTATCTGAGATGCACCCTGGAGCTCTGCTCCTGTGCCCGTGACCCCCAGAACACTTCTCTCTGAATTCCTGGAGAAATAACATTCTGAAGTTGCTTCAGGGTCACCAAAGGACACTGAAGAGGCTTCTATCAGTTTTACATCCCTGACAGAACTTCCATGAACGCTTAGGCCTGGCTCCCGCCAGTCCCTCTGACCTGCTCCAACCTCCAACAAACAAAAGAGGGTGGGGGGCTATCAGCACAGTCTTGATTTTTTCTTGGCTATGGACAGCCTGAGGACAGGCGAGTCAGAGGACTCACTCTGATCTTTGGCTCTATGAAGTGGAGGAGTTGAGAGCTAGGATCTCTAAGCCGGAGGAGAGATCCAGCAGAGGGAGCTGGTTGTGGGTCATTCTCCTTGGCCCAGAACCTCTGTATGTAAAGCAGACAGCAGCTTCCTCACAGTTCTCCCAAGCAGAACTCAGGGTCTGGACCTCTGAATGGGCATAATGAAGGGGTGGCCACCAATAATCACTTCTAGAAAGCCAGTTCTGACACCAAAGAAGAGCTCGCAATCCAAGGAAGTGGCACAGAGGGCACGCTCTGAGGTTAAACTCTTCTATCTTCTTAAGCCTGTAAGTAAGATCTGAGCCTGAAGACCTAAGTGGTGTCTGCACGGCTCCCCAGCCCCGTCAAGAATGCCACACTATCCAGAGCTCCACAGTGGCCACCTGCATCAGCATCAGGAGAGGGGACGTGAAGAACAAATACCCTGAAAACCGTGAGAACCCGAACAGGCACCAGTTGAGACCTATGGCCTCTAGAAGCCTCATTACCACACCCAGGGCAGGTGCTTCTGTCCGAGCAGGCCAAACAAAGGCCAACAGTGACAGTCTTTGGCTGTGCTAGGCCAAGGATCACAGGCCTGCAGTAGATATATCAGAACCTCTCTCCCTTCTTTTACCCTCTTCTGGGCCCAAGAGGAATTCAGATACATACGCTGCTCCTGAGCCCTGCACCCTGAAAGGTGAGAAATGTCTGCCTTCGTCAGCAGGAAGAATTCACCAAGGAAGGATGGTCCTCCTGAGCCTGACCAGGCTTGGTCTTGTCAAGTGGACCCTACACATCTGACCGTTCTGCTCACAGGGAACACCCCCTCTTCGCTGTTTATTACTGAAATCTTCTCTGTAGTGGATGCACTATGGCTCCCAAATAAATGCTGTAAGATGCAAAAGGCAAAGAAGGGCAGTACAGGCTCGACAAGAAGCGTCTCACGTCCACGATCCAAGGAGAATGCGCTGAAAAGTGGGGAGGAGGGGTCAACAGGAGGAGGCACCAGCTGCCAGAGTGCTTGGTCTCCTTCCAGCCCTCACACCTGGGAGATGCTGTTGGCCAGGCGAAACGACACTCGTTTTGCTCTTTCATTCTCCTGAAAGAAAAAAAAAATTTAGAATCGGAATGCCCAAATGTAGGGTTCATTAGTGTGAAAAGTCCAGACTAGGATTCCCCAGGGCCAAAGTGTTTTATTCCACCCCAGGGATGCAACTTCAAAATTCATGAAGCCACCAAGCACTGTGTGCCACGTGTCACAGGCGATGGGGGTGGCTAGGGGGACCCTGGCACACAGTGGGCAGGCAGTACATGTCAGTGGAATGAAACAGCATGGAACTGACGTTTCAGGTCTGCACGAGTGAGACCAGACGAAAGGTCAGAGGAGATCTCTTTCCTGCAAGCAACACCTCTCCTTCCTTCTCTACATCAAGGGGCTAAGAAGACTCTCCCTTTCTCCCAACCCAAGTGGAGATCAGGATTGAGACCAGGGCATCACAGTGTGGAATAACCAGCAGGAGTCAGGAGACCTGGTCCTGTTGCAAATTTTCGGGGTGACCCAGGCAGATACATCCACCTCTCTGAGTTCCAAGCCTCAGGGGTCACTGGAGTTGAAGAGCCCCACACTGCCTTGCCTTCCACTTAGGCTGAGGAGTGGGAAGTGACGGCCCCTTGTCCCTACTCTCTTGTGCCACCTGAGCTGAAATGCTTCACTTCAGGTTACCCTGTACCTGCTGCATGGGTGCCCTCCACCTGCCTAATCACCCACCCACCTGCCAGCTGGCAGCAGCTTCTTACCATATGTCGCCGCCGCCTCTTGGGTTGGATGCCCTCCTGCATGTAGTGGGGCCACGGAAAGCCCTGGGGAGTGGAATACCCGCTCTCACTAGACACCTCCTCAGAGTCTGAGTCCTCCTGCTGTGGCTGAGCGAACCGTTTCTCAGGGTAGATCTCCTTCAACCAGCCCTCAAAGAACACTTCCAGGCAGCGGCCTGCCTCTGCAACCTCAGAGTCGGGCTGAAGGGGGAGGAGAGCAGTGATGATCTGGCCCTAATCCACCAGCCCATCCCTTCCAGGCTGCTCAAGAGCTGTGCAAAGAGCACAAAGCCCGGCTGGGTCTCCTGGATGGCTCAAACTCGACATTTTCTCAGGACTCAGGATAATCCGTTTAGTGTCATCAACTCTCCAAGCAGAAGTGACCCTGATAGTTACCCACAGATAACGAGTCACTAACAACCCCCATCTTCCTCCTGAGCTCATGCTGAGGCCCAAATGTGGGAGAGAGTTTATACACAGTCGCTACAGTAGGCCCCCGAAGGTCTGCTCCCAGGTCCTCATGGCAGCCCAGGCCCAAACCAGACACCCCTATCCAGCCATGACACTCCTGGGGTCACTGGAAATAGAGGAGAGGGAAAACAGGGAAGACGTACGTAATTGAACTTAGCACAGTTCCAGAACATGAGGCGGACATCTGATACCACCTCCTCCGGGGTGGTGTAGTGAGCTGGGTCCTTCTTTTGCAGCTTCCTCCGGATGATCGACAGGTCCATGGGCCTCTTAATAATCTGGTAGTAATGTCGGGCCTTGGGGGAGGAGAAGAGGGGAAGCAAATAGGAAGAGAGAAATGGAGGAGAAAAGTGAAGGATAAGAAGGAAGAAGAGATAGACAATGAGTTGGGAGTAGAAGGAAAAGAACACAAGGAAGAGGAAGGCAGCAAGAAGCAACAGGTGGAGGGAAGAAAGGGAAACGAGGAGTGGTTTACATGTCAAGCAGGTCTGACGCAACAGCAGCTGTGGGGGCTGTGGTGGCCAGGCCCCCCAGGTCCCGAGATCATGCACAAATTACCCCTATTTCCAGCGGCCACGCTCCGAGCCCACCCTGGGCCCCACCGCAATCCGCTTGAGGCCCAGGCCTTCTGCAGAACCAGCAAGGGCTTCCTTACCAGCGGGCTGACAGGTTCATGGAAGGGCAGGCTGAGGCTGTTACAGCACAAGGACAGTACCAGCTTCTCACACTTCTGCAGAAACCAGAATGGGCAGCCGCGTCAGTCTGTTCCGGCCCCAACTCAGTAAGAATTAACCATGGTGACACTGATGGCTTTGGCCCACAGGGTATGAGCCGCCAGCCATACCAGGGCACAGTTCAGCCTCCCAGGCCAGAGGAAGACAGCTGGCAGAAGAAAAATCATAGCGAACCCCCATGGGCCAAAGTCCAGGCATAGCACCAAAGAGAGGTACCAGAGAGGCTTCTCATCCCCCTCAGCAAAGTCTCAGCCCCCATAGGCACAGGCAGGCTACCCCAGGTGGGAACCTTGTTCCCAGAGACCCCTCCCTACCTTCTGGTCATATATGCTCAGGCCAGGAGGGGCCCGCACTCCAGGCTGGCTAAAGCGGGCATTCTCACAGTCGTACTCCATCTCAGGCTGGGTCAGGCTGCGGCACAAAGTACACACCCAGTCTCCCCTGCAGAGGCAAGTGAGGCCACGTGAGGCCCCAGCACGTGTCCACAGCCCCCTCCCGTGTCCCTCTACCCCGAGACAGGCTTGGGGTGGGGGTGGCATGAGAAACTAAGTCCCCAGCCCTGCCCTACAGAGAATGGCTTCCTAGCAACAGGCTTGAAAGAAACTCAGTTAACTCAGGATTAGAGAATCCAGAAAAACAGGAGTTAGCAAGGGGCTGGGAGAGACATCAAGGGATAAATCTGCACAAGAGGAAGCTGGGAACAGAGGAGGAAGCTGGGAACAGAGGAGAAAGGGAAGCATCCGCCTGTCTGTGTGCAGAAGGAGCACAGAGAGAGCCACTAAGTCACAGACCTGCAGTTTATGCAGGCCAGAGAGGGGAAGAAGTCCCCCCGAGGGAGCCCTGTGGGCTGGCCTGGAATAACATCCCTTGGAAGATCACTGTGCCATCCAGGTCAGGGCCTGGGTTGCATGACTCACCCTGGGAAGCTGAGCAGGGCTGGCAAGTGGCAGGAAAGGTGGTACACTTTGGGGCAGCGGTCACAGCACAGCAGCTCCCCCCCATTGAGGCAGACAGCACAGAAATCCTCATTCTCTATGGGTACTGGGGGCCCCTTCTTGGCTCCAGGGGTTCGAGGAATGAGCCTGTGTTCTTCAGGAGATGCACTTTCCACCTCTGGAGGCTGCTGCCCAGCCAGAGATGTTACAGTGACCTTTCTTCCCCCCAGATTTGGGGCCTGGATGGCATCAGGCAGGTGGTCCTGGCTGACCTTGGGGAAGAAGTGAGTCTGAGCGGTTAGAGCGAGGCACCACGTTGTTGAGGGAGGGAGAGGAAAGATGACAAGCCCTGGGCACCAACTTATTTCAGGACCCCAAACCAGCCAGCCCTAGGAACACCAGGACAGCTCAGTCCTAGTGTGCCCCTCACAGACCCCAGGCAGCAGGGGACAAGGTGTGGCTGAGCAGCAGCCCCACTCAGAGACTCAGAACAAGGCTGGAGCCAGGATTCTGCCAGGAGCAGAGAGGAAAGAGAGGCTCCTGGACTGGGCCAAGTTTCAAGGAGAAGGCAGAGAAAAGCGGTACCTTAATGGACATGCTAGAGGACTCAGCACCACATTCGATGATCAGCAGGAAGCTCCCATCCTGATCGTTCTTCTGTGGCTTCAGCTTGAACACCGGCATCTCGCCCGAGGAGGCAGCACAGATCTTGAGCCGCTCCAGGCGCACGTAGGGAATCTTGGGCTCATTACTGAAGGGTCTAGGGCAAGAACCACATCCCTGGGTCTCGGACGGGCCACATCCCTCTAGCCCAATTGCTAAGTCAAGGTCATCCACGATCCCACAACTGAACTGCTCAGGAGCTCCTCAGTCCAACCCTCCACAGGCCCCTGTTCCAGCCCACCACCAGTTCTGCCTGGTCAGGTCCCATTGGCCCCTGGGAGTCCTCTGGTCAAAGGGGGACCCCTGTAGAGGGGGAATTGCACCCAGAGTGCCTGCCTCACAGCACTGGAGTCAGGACATCCTCCCACAACCATCCCAGACACACAACCACACACCCACTCCAGGGTCTGAGGGCTGAAGATAGAGGCAGGCAAGCTCCAGATTAAGTCCTCAAGGAGACTCACTTCCTGTGCCAGTCTCCCAGGGCATGCAGTTGGATGGTGGGAGAGGGATGTTGGGCCAAGGGTCTGTTACCTGATACTCTGGTTCCCTTTTGTGTTCAGCCCGAGGGCTCCTTGTTCAAAACTCTCATACTCTAAGACAAAAGACAAATTCATAATACATTTATAATAACACACCCCATCACCCACACCTTCTACTCTTATCCGCTACTCATACTGCGGTCACACGCCTGTCATACCGTAGTTACTCACACTGTAATCACTCATCATGGTGACGATCCTACCCAGCTCCCTTCCTGAGGGGGGAAGAAGGCTACTTTCTTTTTCAAAGATAACACAGGTAACACTCAGAGGCTACCCAGGAGTGAGTGTTGGGTTAGGTGCTAAGGCGCCAGCATCTCACCTTCAAAATGAGCTCAGAAGTCACTCGTTCCCCATGTATATACTGGTGTCACCTGCTCTTAGGAGTCATTCTGTGCAGCCCCTTCCTTATCAGCCAAGTGCTGGGATTTCAGCACAGCCCGAGAATCCAGCTCACCTTCCAGGGGCAAGAGGCTCCCGGGAGCCCTCCCCAGAGAAGTGCAGTCTGTGCAGATAGGCAGGGGGCAGTGGGGAGAGAGGAGGACCCTAGCATGTACCAGGTGCCCACTCAGCTCAGGCACTGGCCGAGGCACCGTCCATGGACAAGCAGGGTTCAAAATATTTAATTGCTTACAATTCAGGGTTGTGTTATTGTGCAGTTAGGAAGAGCCAATATGAGGGGACAAGGAGAAAAATTTCCTCATCTATTAAATACTTAGGTATCATTGATCGTTACAAACTACCCATGCATCATACACTGAACTGAGAAGGCCCCCAGGACTCACTAGGCAGTTGCTATCTAACTTCCCAAGCAGCCCTCACCTTCCCTGGAAGGAAGGTGCCTTGCCTAGCCACATTTGAGAATGCATGTGGGGAGCTGAGAAGACAATCAGAGGCAAGTCCAACCAGTCCAAATTCCCTTTTCTGTGAGACAAAAATCCACATCAAGGCCAAGTGCAAGGCAAATTCTTGTTACTAGAGAATAAGTCATCAAATGATTTCACTGTAGGTATTTTTCCCAGAAGCCTATGAAGTAGCTATGATTAGCTCCATTTACAGGGGGGAAAACTAAGTTAGAAATGTTAGGTATCTTGCACACATTCAAACATAAAGAGACAGAGCAGGTCAGCTAACCAAGTCAGATGCGGTCTTGTCCCCAAGATGTTGTGCCAAGCCCAGCCCTTCTGGGGTGGTGCTCTTCCTGTGTCCCCCTTCCTATAACCCAGATCCCCAAACTTCTGCCTGGGGAATTTTACAAGGAGGTTAATTCCTGGCCACAGAGAGGGAAACAGAACAGGCATCAAAAGATCAGTTCTGGACAGAGAAATGAGTTAGCCTGAGAGACAGACACTGTTCCCTCAGTCTCAGATGGCTCTGCCAACCTCCGTTTCACCTGCGGTGCTGAGTCCGCCTGCTCAAGTGTGTGGTCAGCATGAAGGGCAGGCTGCCGAGTCTCACCTCTTGGGCTCTGGTGCTGCTGTAGGGCCACAGATGTGTTGACCACTGGCACCAGTGCGGGTTTTTTCACAGAGAGGTTAATTGGCTCCTCCAGGTCTGAAGGGACAGACAAGTCCCTGGAAGCATCCAGAGCAGCGGCTGTAGGGCCTTGTCCCAGAGAGTCAGTGAAGCGGGTAGATTCCTCACTTTCCATCTTTCCAAGGTGAAAGGCCAAAAAGAATCAAAGAAATCAGACATTTTCCCTGTCACTGGTCACAGAGCTATTAAGCTAAGGCCAGAATGAGGCCTCAGGAGCCACCCTTTTGCCCAGAATTAAGCAGAGGACATTAAATGGCATTTCTCCAAGACCTACCTTACACAAGGCATTCTCCAGGGAGGGGTCAGTTCCATCCCCAGGGCACAGGCCCCCTGCAGTTCGGCCAGAACCAGGACTGGAGCCAGACCCAGTCTCTGGCTGCACATCAGAAGCTGGAAGCACACTTTGCAGAGGACAGGTTGCCAGGCTTGGCACAGTGTGGGTGGGACCAGACATCAGGTTGGGTCCAGCCTGAGAGCGATCACTTGCCAGGCTTGCGATGGCTGGGGAGGGATCACTCATCAGGCTGGGCAGGGACTGGGGTGGGCCACGCACAAGGCTGGGCATGGCTGGCAGGTGACTGGCTGTCAGGCTGGGCACAGCCTGGTTTTGACTGCTCGCTAGGCTGGACACGGTTGGTGGGGGGCCACTCAGCAGGCTTGGTACCACTTGGGGCATCACTTGGGGTGGGGCAGATGTCAGGCTGCTTGTGCTCTGCATCTGTGGCTCAAGGGTCCTCGCCAGCCTGGTAGATGACAGCTCCATCTCCAGTGTGTTGGAAAAGCCCATGATGCTCAGAGAAGTGGAGTGCTACAGGAGCAAGGACAGGGGAGAGTCCGGCTGTTAGCTAGGAATGGTGAGAGGGAGAGGAGGGAGGCAGCCCGTAAGAGTCCCATGCTCAGATTTCACTCTGCCTCAGAGTCTAGTAGCTTCAGGGAACTCAGACAGACCATGAAGTCCTGTTTCCATTCCCCTACACCATGGAGGTTGCTGGGCTATGACCCAGAGAGGTGGGCACAGCTGAGGACACTGGTGTGCATGAGTGTGTGTGTGTGCGTGCGTGTGTGTGTGTGTGTGTGTGTGTGTGTCATTATCAGCCACATCCCTCACTCCCCTCTAGTACCTAAGCAAAGAGTCAGACTGTAGGAATACCTTCCCACATCACATGTCCCCCACAAGCCACTAGTGGCCTCCCCTCCCTTCTGGGAGTCCTACAGGATACTTTCTGCTACATAGGAATGGGAGGAAGTTCAGAAGGCTCAAACCCTGATCTGCCGCAGACATTCTCTGAGATAATGCCAAGGCTTGGGGAGGCCCATCAGTCCTGGGGAACGTCAACCCCACAGCCTTCTCACAGGCTTGTTCAGATCAACTCCAGCACAACCAGCATTAGACTGAAGACTCTGACCAAGAGATGTGAAGGTCTTTTCTAGCCCTACTACACCTGCCAAAGCCATTCTAAACCAGAGGCAGAGAACATCAGAGCAGCTAAATCTTAACATGGACAACTTGGACAATTAATGGGTGCAGCAATAATATCCCAACCCCCATAGTTCTTTGCTCAGTTCTAACCACTTGGTGACCTAGGCAGAAGACAGACATACAGATTACTATACTGAACCCATTGCAGTTTTTCAGGTTGGAGAAACAGATGGAGGGCAAGTGGTGGGAAGACTGGTTCTAAATGCAACCTTCAGTAATTTCTGTTTAATACCCAAGCCTTTTTTAAGACAAAAGACATAACCATTTGACACCTTTTGAAAATCAAAGGGGAAACAAGGAGTTAATATCTCAAAGCTTCCAAGTTAGTATCTTCAACCTATCATTCTTTTCCCCGAGTAAGACATTCAAATTTCCATAGGAAAAGAAATACTTTCAAATACCCTCTCAAGTTTCCATATTATATTAGTAAAGCTAATCAACAAAGACTGTCCTCACTTCAGTGAATGTCACCCTAGTCACCCAGTTCTTTGAGTCAGCTCCTAGGAGGGAGGCATCAGTGGGCACCCTGCCTCGCTCACCCAAGCTAAGACCACACCTCATCAACTCCACCACTCGAACACCTCTCAGCTATTCCCAGTCTTCCTCTCTCTGCTGCTGGTGCCTGAGCCCGAGTTACACTTCAGATTTTCCCAGACCACAACAGTAGCCTCTGCAGTGGAGAAATACTCTGACAGCACAAATCTGACCACATCAGCGCTCTGCATAAAACCATACTGCTCCCTACTGTGAAAATCCCTAACAAAGTTCCCAAGGCCTTGATGCTCTGTTCTCTGTCCATCTCTGCAGCCAGAGTTCATATAGTGGCCCTCTCCTCAGCCTTTGAGCTCCAGTCACTCAATTTTTTTAGGTCCAGAATCATGACATCCTCTCCCTTACCCACTTCAGATAGACTGCTTCCTCTGGAACATTCTCCTAGCCCTGCCCTTGTTCCACTTGCCTTCTGAATTCAGCTCACCTGTGAATTTTCACTCCCCTCTTTTACATTCCCATAATTCCTGTACTTCAGTCTCATAGCACAATCTGTTATACCGTTTGCTTAACAACATGTCCCCTACCAAACTGTAAAGTCCATTAGAGTATGTGTGTGTGCAGTCACTCAGTTGTGTCTGACTCTGTGATCCCATGGACTGTAGCCCTCCAGGCTCCTCTGACCATGGAGTTTTCCAGGCAATACTGGAGTGGGTTGCCATTTCCTCCTCCAGGGAATCTTCCTGACCCAGGGATGGAACCCTCAACTCTTGTGTCTCCTGCATTAGCAGGCAGGTGGATTCTTTACCAACTGCACCAGCTGGGAAGTCCCACCCTATTAGAGTATGGATTTTTTTCTGTTTTGCTTGTCCAGTGTTTTCCTAGACCCAAGAGCAGTGCCTGGCTGAACAAATGAATTAATGAGCTATTCACAATTTTTTAAAAACAATAATGCATGACTGTTTATTCTACAAATTGCATGCCCAATGAATAGAAACTTAGTTCTACTAACAACTAAGTCTATGAGTTTCTCTAAAACAATGCCCATTTTTATGTAGCTAAAATTTGTTGAGAATTTATTATATACAACGCAATTTGCTAAGTGTTTTACATATATTTCCTCATTTAATTCTCACAGCAAACATTAAAGGGTTGTGAAATTTAAAAGAAATAATCCATGTAAACATTTAGAACAATGTCTGGCAGTGGGTACTCAACAAACTCTAGCTGCTGCTGTTGCTATTACTGTTAATGTTATTATTGTTGTGGCCCTAATTTTATAATTGAGAAAAATGAAGCTCAGAGAGGCATCTGAGGTTTTTTATGTAATTGAAAACATAATTTTATAAATCTCAATTTCTATTTGTGTTCACATATAGAAATACAATTGCTGTTTATATACTGAACTTGTGCCCAGCGATCTTACTAAAGTCACATTGAGATCTTCTGTGCATACAAATCATGTTGCCTAGGACTAGTGAGTTTTATTTTCTCCCTTTGCTTACATTTGTTTCTCTTACCTTACTCCACCAGTTAAGACCTCCAGTATGAAGCTGAACAGAAGTAGTGACAGTAGCCATCTTACATTCCTAATCTCAGGGGGATCCTTTCACTCACCAGTATATTTGTCATAGGATTTGTATGGCTTTAGAATCCAGCTCTCTGGCACCGAAGCCACGCTCGTTTTTCTGGCCTGCCTGCCTCTGCCCTTCTCTCTGCTCACCCTCTTCCCTGATCTCTCCCACACTCTGTTCTTCCATCTCTTTGTCTTTCCATCACCTGCCCTTAGTCTCTCTTGATTTTCTCTTCTCTTTTCTTCTCCCTCAACCCTTTTTCCTTATTACTTAACTGCTTTAGTAAAGCTTATAATTCCTATTCTTAATTTTCAGTTTTAAAAGCAGATAAGCTAAATACCCTTTGTTTCTCTACAGAAGTTTACTTTTAATATGTTTCTTCATAGTTCAATGGTCTTCAATAAAAAGACTTCAATTTGCTGTATAGTCTAAGTCCCAAGATCAGAAAGGTGAGGAGGAGGAGGGGTGGGGGGAATGTGCAAACGAAATGGGATAAACTAGGTACAGAGCCCAGCTTAAGGGACTGAGGCCAGAGGCCAAGGGATATCTCAAACATACCCAGGCCTGCATCCCTTGGTGTCCCCTTGTTGTCCTGGTTATGCACTCATACAGCTCTCTGATATTCTGTATTTTCTTATCTTTGGATAGGAATATCCAATGATCATTGTATTTCCTTTTATACATGATTGTCTAATTCTTTGAGCTGGATACTTTGTCTCCCTTTTTGACATGTATATTTAATGCAGTCATCTCATCTACCAATGACACAGGTAACTTAGTGAAATCCTTGGGGCCAAGCCTCAAGAGCACCAAAATCCATCTGGAACCATTCCAGGTCCCAGACAGTCAGGGGCTATATGTCATAAGATGTACAAGAGATTAAATCCCCAAAGACAAAACCTTCCAGATTAGGAGTAGAGATCACTTTTGTAGGACATCAATTCCCCTCTTACATACCATGAAATGTGAGTTAATATAATGATAAAGGAGAGAGGGCATGCAGCTTGAGCCATGGAAGAATTGTGGAAACTCTGTTGTGGTTTATTTTGAGCTGGGCCTGCTAGACTTGCTCCCACAACACCTAGCAGACAGCATGAGGTTAGTAACTTGTCCTGATACTGAACACTAGACTGATCTCTTTCCTGTTCATGTCTATAACCAATCTCAAGAAGGCCAAGGATATCAGGAGTGGTGTGAAGCTCTGGTAACAGTAACAAGGACCTGGGAAACGTATATGGGGAAATTCTAAGAAGAGACTCAGAAAAGTGCTCTGTGGAAGTTGGCCTCAATCCTATTCTATAGGCTATGCAAATACAGTGGCACTTCTGGAACCTATTATCTTGTATATTACTTATTTTTGATATTTCATTTGGCTCTCTGGAGTGAATAACTACAAAATATTAACACAGAAGGTCCTTATGTCATGTACGGAAAGAAAGAGGGGAGTTGAGATCCTCTATCCTACTCTGCTACAAGGTGAGTAGGGGCAAGGGGAGGGCCAACTTTCAGGGCCAGGAAAGCAGGCTGAGTCGCTGGGGGCTGTAAGGAAGGAAGAAAAGGTCTTCTCAGGAACGTGCTACAGCTGGAGAAGGGCTTGTGAGTATGGCCAAGTTGTCCGACACTTGGTGTCTCACACACAGGAGAAGCTTATATGTCAGTGGAGAAGGTGCTATCTGCCCTCTCTAGCACCTGGGATTGTTCAGAGGTCAAATGAGAGAAGGTGAAAGTATATGGCCAGCTGGAATGTCTGTGCAGGGCAATCACTGACACCTCCCAGATTAACTGACACCTTGAATTCATCTTCACATATAAAACCTTAGACTTCATCGGTGAGCATATGGATTTTGAGGTTTGCAAGTAAAACTAAGCTATTTTCTAGTTCAAGGAGAAAAGTCAAAAATGCAAAAACAAAAACAAAAAGCCTCTGGGAATCAGCTCAGGTCATCTCTGACATATGAAGGGCGCTCTCTCTTACCTCCATGACCTAGTATCTCCTAACTTGCCCCTAATTTGGTCTCCTCCCAAATTATATGTCCCCATCCCTTCGCTCTCCTTGTCTCTTAATCTCTCTATCTCTGTTTGCCACCTGCCTGACCTGTGACCTATCTAAATTGCCTGAAATTTCAACCTCTGCTCCCCGTCACCTTTGCAGTCCTTCACCTGTCTAATCCTGTTCATCTGTGCTCTGTCACCTTCTGCCTTTCCTCTCCCCTTTCTCACCACTCAGATCTTTTTCTGGAGTTCAATTTTTTTTTTTGCTGAATTCAATTTCTTTTTCTGAAGACCTAGAGTGCCTACATTGCCATTCTAATGATTGCCACAAGATGCTGTCAAAATTCAGGGAAGATATTGTTCTTTCATTTTAACAGGAAGGGAAATTGAGACACAGAGTGAGTACCCAAATTTTCCAAGCTCATAAAAGAATCCAAGACTGGGCCTAGCCATAGAAACCTGCTGGCTGGTCTTGATTTTGTGCCATTAGGTAGAAAGCTAGTGCTCTAGTACGACGTGATTGAGAAGTCAATAAGCAGACACCTGGTGCACATACCCTGAGTTTAATATAAATTTCAAGTTTGTACAGCAAGATAATATTGCTGGGGATAAAGTAGCACAGATAGAGTGGTGTTTCACAGAAATCAATTTGCCAGATATCTGAAACATACCTCTTTCAATAACAAAATGCAATTGACTTTAAAATATTATTTTGAAGGATAGTACTTCTAAAATGCTTTGCACACTACCCTGTCTTACTAAACAGAGTACCTGAGGCTGAATGAGACCATTTCTTAGTGACGTAAAAGAATTCTGATGAACCTCTATTGCTGGGGTATCCTGTAGTTTATCGGTGCTTTAGAGAACTTCTAAGAATGTAGTAGGGTTTAGCGAGTCCTTTCTATGAATGACATCACATCATGGCACTTTTCCAGGTGAAGTTTCTTGTCTTCTCTCCTCTTGTTAGCTGCCATTATAGAAGTCCTGACTCCATGCTTCTACTCTGCTTACTGCTATAATACAGAAAAACTAAAAATTTCCAAAGAAAACCATATAACTAAGCTTGCTAGATCAAGTTGACTAAATTGGGCTTATAGTCTCATACAGAATATAAGGTGTGAGGTTTGTAGCAACTATTCTTGTTGCTGCTCTGAAGCTTTGCCTGCTTACTTCTGGTTTCAGGTTTTGATTCTAGGAGTTAAACTTGTCAAAGACTGACCACCATATATAGGTACAGTAGGAGAAGAGACCAATGACTTGAGAGTTGTCTTTTGGAAACACATTGAAGGCCTTCGCCTTGGCTGAAGGAAATAGATAAGCAGACAAGGATGCATGTAAATAGATTTGGAATCTAAATCTTTGGAATATTTGAGTGTTTCAACAGCTTCAGATTAAGTACACAGATTAAGTAGCTTTCAGATTAAGCAGTAGATCTTGACACAACTGAATCAGATAGCTGAGTGGGGAACTAACTTTTCCTGCCAGTGGTTTCACAAGTTGATTTTTAATAGGAAAGTTGCTCTTGCTGATAGTTAAGTGTCCCACCAGCTCAATGAAAAATTCTTTTATGAAGTAAGGTTGTTGCTACAGATGTAACTATGTTGATATCTGCTGACCAATGGGAGTCAAATGGAAAAACAATGATGGCTGGTGAAGAGAAAACTGAAGAGTACCCGGTGCCCTGATGATCCAAGAAGATGGAAAAAAAAAAAAAGGATCAGGGTCTGAGACAGAAGGAAGAGCAAAGGAAAAGGTACATCAGTGAATCAGTGAATCTGAAGTGAAGGCTAGAATCAGTGGAACCTTTAAAACCCAAATTTTGGAGATGTGGAAGAACTAGGCCAGAGGTATTTTTCTTGGGCTGGGTTAAGGAAATCTAAAGGTCTAGGAGCAAGAACCTATTTTCTCATGAACCAGGAGAACTAGACAAAGATCTTAGGTTTGGTCTGTGAATGAAATCAGGCCAGAAGGAAGGAGATAGGCTTCCTACAGAGTATAAAATTCAGGCAGCCAGGCCTGGGGGGTGTTTGGCTCGATTCCTGTGTAGGACAGTGTGCACATCTCTATACAATTCTGCACTGCTAACCGGGTGACAGCCTAGGCCAGAAGAAAGCCTTATCAGGCCCTGGAAGCATTCTGAGCAGAAGCTGTCAGTGCCAGGCTGCAAGGAAAAGACAGCTGCTTTTGGAAAAGACATGGATGAGAACCCATGATCTGGTCTACAGCCATGTATTTGGAGACTGTTAAGGCAGGGTATCTAGTTTTTCCTCTTATGTCAAGGTTTAGAATATGCATTTAAGCAAATTATTTTCCATCTCTGGGCTTGAACTTCCTCCTCTACAAGTGAATGTAAATCTCACTGAGTTTTAAGAATCAAGAGCCCAGGCATCAAAATGCTTTGATAAAGGCATAAATGCTATTCATCAGGTCCATGATCCTCCACTCTTCTGCTTCACTCTTAATAATCCAGACCACAGGAATGTCAACTACTTCTGCATCATTTGCTGACAATATATCCCAAACTCCACTGAAGCCGTAAGCAGTAACTTAGTGGCCTCAAAGTCCTCTGAAGATCTGGGGGCCCACTATGAGCAGAAGAGAGGTCCTTCTTGCAGGTGAACTGGGGTTCAGCTAGAGCTCTCTGTGATGCCTACAGCCTTGATTCCATGAGCGCTGACAAAAGGAGTGTGTGTATTTTTCAGCAGTCAACTAGTTCAGAAGTATGAAACAAAGCCATCGAAATATCTTCCAGTTTCACTTGGTATTTAAAGGGGTTCTGTTGTAAAGTTGTCTTTCTTCATCACCTTTTTTCAAAGTGGCTGAACCAAGATTAGAACGCTTAGGCAACAGCAGCTGACAAACAAATGTCCAAGTTCATACAAAAACATTCTGCTGGTGGCACAGAAGGTGGTGGGGTAAAATGCTCCAGAGACTGCAGAGCTCAAGCCACTAGAAAACCCGTTCTAGAACTTTCACATCTCATTTGCAGCAGCAATCTGTTTTCACCATCAGCTCATTTAGTACCATCTCCTAGGTACGTGTGCACAGCTGATCGGCTGTAACAAAAGTCCTCCTTGTAGTGACACAAAGCAGCTCCGAGCAGGAGTACGTCTCTGTGGAACACACAGAGCTGTGCCTGCTGCCACAGCTTCCTCCCGTCTGTGGACTCAGATAGACTTCTGACTTCCCCTGGTGCTTGCCAGCCAGTACAGACCGAGGAGTAGGCTGGGGGCTAAGTGTCGTTACCAGATAAAGACAACCAAGACCCAACTAGGATGGGTCCTAAGACTTCTCCCCAGCAAGGCCTCTGGCTACTTCAGAGAGTATAAAGACAGGAAAATCCAGCAGTGGGAGGCCACATAGAGTCCTACTTCTCTCACTGCAGTGCACAGAGAGAGGCCATTTAACCTAGTCATTGAACCCAGGGCTGAGGCAGGAACTGTGCTCTGGGCCTAACCTTGCCAACAGTTGGCTGTTTAACTTTTAGGCAGTCACTTAATCTCTCTGTGTCTCAGTTTCCACATCTTTCAAAGGGGAATAAGAAAGTGGCTTCCTCATAGTATTGCTAGGATAAACAAAGAAATAAAATAGAAAAATACATATAAAAATCTATGAAAAAAAAGTAGAAAATGCTATACAAAGTATTTTAAATCAATGATAAGATGCTCAGAATGTTGTTGGGTAATCTTGACCTTCATATCCCCCACCCTGCCCAATCCCAGATTCAAGACAATGAATTCCCTCAAAAAGAAAGCCCCTTTCCTTATTTCAGGAGTTCTGTGTATAACCAGTACCTCACTCAGTCAAGTAGACCCAAAGGTTCCTCTGGACCAGGTTCCCCTGGATGGCAACTTTGAGGTTCGTTTTTCTGGGAGTACAAGCCTTAAAGAAGCCTATGAAATGTCTGAAAAACATCAGGTCACTTGGCCCCTCCACACCTCTGCATGAGTCCACGGTAACAGCCAGAGGCAGCTCCAGATGAAAAGTTAGAAATCCTAGGATCTTCATTAACCCCACTGCCACCCTGCAGCCATGCAGGAGCGAAGCGGCCCCTCCCTGCATGGCTCCGAGCACCCTGCGGGCCACCCACCCAGGTAGCACAGACTCCATGCTTGCATGTGGCTTGCCTCCTTTCCTCTCTACTGGGTGGAGGAGCAGAACTGAGACCCATCAAATAAGCAGAAGCATTTTCAGCACGGCTCCCACTACCAGCGGGGCACTGGTAATCCCCATGCTCCCTACTGCCCTCTAGAGCTAGCTGTCTTCCAGTCATCTTATAACGTAGCCTACAGAGGGAGGAGACCACCACCAATTCAAAACTTGACTTTTTCCTCCCCTCAAATGTACTTTTCTTCCCATACTCCCATCTCAGATGAATGGCAATTCAGTGGACCAAGACACACCTTGGATGTCCTTTACCCCACTTCCCACTGCCAATCAGACTCCAAGTCCAAAAATCTCCTAGAATCTCATCTCTTGAAGTCCTTGCTGCCTCTTCTTTCCCATCATTACCTGATTTCATTCATCTTCTCCTATTTCTCCTCTGTACTAGTTTGGTCTCCCTTACTATAACTAAAGTGATCTCTCTATACTTTAATTCAAGCCATGTTAGTAATCCTCCTTGCTAGTAATCCTTCACTCACACCTCGCAACCCCCAAGACTGAATCCCAAATTCAGAGCATGATTCACAAAGCTTTCTAACTGCTCTGGTTTCAATCATTCCCATTCTCTAGTTCATCTCATGTTCCTACCAAGTCAAATTATCTGAAACTCCCTAAGTAGCCCAGGCTTGCTTTCACTCCTGGACCTTCCTACTAGCCATTCCCTCTATTTATCCTGGCCTTCCCCCTCCATCTCTCCTTCACCAGTCTAATTTTTCAAACAAATCTCAGCTAAAACCCATGTTCTCTAGGGAGTCATCTCCAAGAGTTCAGTGCTCTTTATCTGCACCCCACTGACTACCACAGCACTTGGTCATACTTCACTGTTGCTGCTCGTTTACCTCTCTCGCCCACTGGACTATAAGGCGCAAAGTGAGACTGCTTATTCACCAGTGTGTTCCTGACACCTATAAAAACAGGAGGCACATGACAGGAGGGTAACATGGTTTTTGATCACTGAGTGAATAAATAAATGGGTGGATAGATGGATGGTTGAACAGATAGGTGTCTACCTCAGGTGTAAGAATGCAAACTGCTAAGAGCACACAGGTCCAATTTACAGCATCTTTTGGGCCTCTAAGCCAAACCATTTTCAAAAGGATAGGGCAGGCTAGGGCCAAACTGAAGACCTTTAGTACCAGACTTCAAGGGATTTCTAAGGTAACACTGCAATTTTGTCATCTCTGACTTTTCAAAATTCTCTTCTCAGGCATCACTGGGGTAGACTGATCTATGGCAATGGTGCTGCTGGGAGAAACATGATGAGGGGTAGTAGGCACAAAGAACCACTAGTGAGACTGGGACTGTAGAGCCCAAGGGAGGCTGCAGGGCTGAGAGTGCAGGCTAGAAGGGTACCCAATAGCTGGCAGAGCTCCTGGTACAGGGCTGAGAGGAAGTACCAGGAGGGTTGAGGGGACGAGACCAGAAAAGGGACAGGATAAGGGGAACAGGGCCAAGGGACACATGGAGGGCTGGTGGGAAGGCACAGCACTGAGGTTCCAGCTAGGAGGATGACCGGGGCAGAGATGAAAGACAGGAGGGAGAGTAGGACAACCAGGAGCTGTGAGATTCTGGGTTATTGCCATGAACCGTCCACCAAGCAGACAGGTAGACAGACAGGAAGAGCTTTGCTAGCTTATCTTCAAAACATCCCAGTGCCCTCAGATGCTCAGCCACCTCTGCAGGTAATCTCTGTAGACCACTCACCAACAGAATTCCATTAATTCAAATTCTAAAGCCAGCCAACTCTGGATCGTGGGACCACATAAAATACTTTCCCCATTGTCATTCATTGCAGAGAGGAAAAAGCTCAGGCTGTGACTCTCATTTTACATAAACCTTAGCCCCTTTTATCTATTAGCTGTAGGCCCCTGGATCTGAGTTTCCTTAGCTATAAAATGGGGATGCCCACCTCACAGAACTATTGGGAAGGTTAAGTGAAGTCACCCTGTGGAGCACCAAGCACAGTTCTAGGTACACAGTCAGTGTTCAACAAACTGGCTTTCCTTCCCTTTCCCCTTCCCCTCGAAATGAAGCCCAGCTGCTCCCAATTTAAGTGTGGGGGAGTGCCAATGGGGTGGAGGAGGACCTTGCTCACTCACTAGGACAAAAGGCATGAGTCAGGGCTGTGTAACATCCAGGGATGGGACAGGGACACTCCTCCCCCCGCCCAGACATCCTCAGCCAGGTCCCCGGGGTCTTGACTGGCAGTGGGTCCCATATGATCAGGGAAAGCAGGCTCCAACTGTACCTTTCTCACCACATTCGGAGAGGAGTGCTGGATGGCACTGTCCAGTGGGGAGACACTGTGAGAGGTTTCCTCCCCAGATGCCTGGGGCAAGTTAGCAGCAGTATTCTTGTCAAGAGGGAGAGTCGGCTTTGGGCCTTCAGATGCTGGGGGCTCATCTGCAGCCTGGAGGAGAAAATAAGAACTTGGGTGCATCCTGAAATGGCGACCCACTCCAGTATTCTTGCCTGGAAAATTCCATACAAAGAGGAGCCTGGTGGGCTACAGTCCATGGGGTCACAAGAGTCGGACACGACTGAGTGACTTTCATTTCCCACAAAGAGTGGCAGCAGTGGTAAAGGCTGAGGCCCACCTGCACTGCCCACCACCTACACACTGCAGATGGCCTGAAATCTTTTCAGGAAGATACTCTTATCTAAGCTGTTACTAATATGACATCTTAGAATAGAACTCAAACCAAGAATCATGAGCTAACTTTGTCATAGTTACCTAAGCAATCACAACAGTTTTGACTTACATTTATAGAGCTGTGGTCCTCTATAAACCCTAGACCCTTCTCTGTCATCATAAGTGTTATTCTATATAAGGAACTGAGCCTCAGAGGCAGACATTCAAAGCATGATCTGAAGTCAGTGCTTAGGGACTTCCCTGGTGGTCCAGTGGTTAAGAAACTGCCCTTCCATTGCAGAAGACATGGGTTCCATCCCTGGTTGGGGAACTAAGATCCTACATGCTATGTAGAACAGCCAAATAAATAAATAAATAAAAATAAAATTGAAGTTGTCAGTGTAGAAGCATAAATGTGAAGACTTATATTTTGTAATAAAGTAAAAGTCTATAGAGCTTCTTTGAAGGTATAAATGTGGTTACATATATTTCACTATGAAAAAGGTGAAAGGGGAGGAGGAAGGGTCTGGAACAGGAAGCTGATGGAAACCAAGAAAAGCAAGAATTAAGAATGAAGATGTGGAGTGCTGCAAAGATCCCAGAGGTACGAAGTGCACCTCTCCAATTGGCTTTCAGCTGAGAAAAGAGAAGAGGAGCCTTAGTCATCCTCCTAGGGAGAGAACAAGGCCTCCTCTGTGGCAATTCAGAGTCAACGCAAGTCTTGGCACTACCACTCGACGTTTTATGAGCATACATGTGTGCTTCAGTCGTGTCCGACTCTTTGTGACGCTGTGAACCACAGACTGCCAGGCTCCTCTGTCCATGTGATTCTCCAGGCAAGAACACTGGAGTGGTTTGTCATGCAAGCCCTCCTCCAGGGAATCTTCCCAACTCAGAGAACGAACTTGTGTCTCTTTTGCCTCCTGCATTGGCAGGAGGGTTCTTTACCACTAGCGCCACCTGGGAAGCCCCCAATGTTGTATGATTTCTAGGCAAATGATCTGCTTAAGCTCTCCCCTTCCCCCAGCTGGCATTCATAAGTTACAGTAAAGGAAGTGAGGTTACAAAGGTAAGAGACAGCCTCCCTTCTGCCCTGCACTGACTGGAGTCCAGCACAGCTCAGGAAGTTCCACTAATGGACATGGTCCCTAGTGTCACCCAGGAGGACAGGACTAAGCCAGGCCACTCTGGACAGGACTGAGCCTGGATCTGTGTTGGGGCTAAGTACCGTGTTCTCTGGAGCCTTCCTGAGATGGAAGGCAGAGTCCAGGGCAGTCTTGAATTGGGAGGGCTGATTTCAAGGCCACCTTAAGATGAAGAGGGCTTCCCTGGTGGCTAAGAGGTTAAAGCGTCTGCCTCCAATGCGGGAGACCCAGGTTCGATCCCTGGGTCGGGAAGATCCCCTGGAGAAGGAAATGGTAACCCACTCCAGTATTCTTGCCTGGAGAATGCCATGGACGGAGAAGCCTGGTAGGCTACAGCCCACGGGGTCGCAAAGAGTCGGACACGACTGAGCAACTTCACTTTCACTTTAAGATGAAGAAACTGTTCCTGTGCCACCCTGTGAGGGGGAGGCTGTGTCCCTGACGCTCTCTAGGGAGAATCTAGGGAGGTGGTACCACCCTGACCTCACCTGCACAGTATCCTCTTGGCTCTGGGACTGGACGGGCGCCGGCTGCCTCACAATGTAATTAATCTGCCCCACGATGGTTTGCTGCAGATGCTGCGGCGACTTGGTCTGGCTCAGCTGCAGGCTGGGCTGTTGGGCCTGAAGGAGGAGCTCCAGGTCCTTCTGCATTTCCTCCAGCTCAAACTTGTGGTGCATTATGTCCATGCTCTGGGAGCAGGCGGGCCCCGGGGGGCTCTCGTGCTGACTAGAGGCCAGATGCTGGGATGGAGGGAGAGGCGGGGGTGGCTGCTGTTGGGGTGGAGGGGGCGGAGGGGGCGGAAGTGGCAGCTGCTGCTGTGGCGGTGGCTGAAAGTGGCTGAGCTTCAGCTTCTGGTGGTGGCCAAACTGCACCTGGATGGAGGGTGTCTGCAGGGTGGGCGGGGCATGGGCTCCTTGCTGGACATCCTGTGGGGGAACGATGCACACGGGCTGTGAAGTCAGCTGCTGCCCCAGCCGCTGGGGTGTACTCTCCGGCTCAGCACGGGGCTGGGTTTCCAGCCAGGGCTGAAGCAGCTTTGGCGGGTGAGGATTGCAGGGCAGTTCCTTCTCCCTGGGCAGCAGTGTGGAGCACTGCAGGGAGCCCAGCTGCTGGGGCACCATCTCGGAGGGCTGCCTAAAGCTGTGCACTGGGTGTAGGCTGGGTGGGGGGACCTGGCCTTTGAGGGAGGGTGAGACTGGGGAGCAGTGGGAGCAGCACACGGAGGAGGAACAGATTGCTGGAGGCTGGAACTTGTGCGAGGGATGGCTGAGAGTCTCTTGCTGAGCCACTGGGGACTGGTGGCTCTGGTGAAAAGATGATGGTCCCTGTAAGCCTCCATAAGCAGGAGTATCTGCCCGGGACAGCTGTCCACCCTCAGTAGTGATACAGCCTAAAAATTCAGAATAGAGAGTGTTTCCAAAGGTGATCTGCAGTTGTTCCCCCTACTCCTGCTACCTCCCTCTTCCAGGGCCAAAGGATATCATTCAACAACCTTGTACCAGAGGCAGAGATTCAGAAATTCAATCCCTAGCCCCCAAGACTCAGTCTAGAATGCTATCAGTAATAGAAACTATACAGACCTGTGCTGGGGGCCTGGGACATTTGAGGAATCAGCTCAGCTCAGCTCTTACCAGAGGCTCAGTCCTGACTCTGTTTGTATCCCACTAGGGAAACCATGGGCTCCCTCACAGAGTACCTACTTCTTTCTTAACAGAATAGCCTAAGAAAGACTCAGACCAAAACCATCAACACTTGCGGGAGAAGAGGGAGTGTACTAAAAAGTAGCAAAGGAGATTCATCCCCAGGACAAATGGGTAAGTCCTCAAATACAGTTCTGGAGAACTAGATGTTGGGCAAGCAGGGTGGAGGAGAGTGAGGAAGCTCCATCCCCAGGTCAGTGCCAAGAGCCAGTGCTGATGTCTGAGGACCCTAGGCCCTCATGCATGAGAAGGTGATGCTATTGCTGTTTTAGTCTAATGGCTTCTTCAGGCCCTCTGAGGCTTATGTAGGGGAAAACCAAGTGTCCTGAGGGCAGGTGGTCACCTTTGGTCACTTAGTGGAGGGCCTGACTCAGAGCAGGTGCTCACCAAAGGTCTATGGAATTGTATCAAAAGGGAAAGGGAAGCAGAAAATAAACCTAAATATCCATTTATTATTTTGTCAAGTTCAAAACACTTTCAATGAGAATATCAGTCCAGATAAAGGCAGCAGTTGGCCATTAGTTTAACAAACCTACCATTAGGTTGTCAACACAGGCACAACTTCAAATTGTCTACATTCTGCCTAAGTATTGAATGCCAGCAAGTTATTGCAGCAGGGAAGAAAAATGTGCAAGGTCATGAATTATCTTCTAACATCTCAACTCCAAAAGACATGTGTGCCATTGCCTGTCTGCCTCTCTGCCTGTGTCGCTGAAGCATCTCTGTGCCCACACACATGTATGCCCTTGTACTCGGAGACACAGGTCCCCCTGCACTGGCATACCGCATCTGGAGAGCAGGACCACTGTCTTGTCTCCTCTTCTAGCAATGAAACCAGCAGAACAGGGACGTTCATGTGAAACAGGAAACTCAGATTTCAACTGGTCCTCTTACAAAAGTCCTATACTGCCACTGCTGTTTAAGCTGTCAGCTCTCCCCACCCCCACCCCAACCCCACCATCATCATCTCCAGGAAAAGGTTTGCTGAATGACTCCATGACCACTGGCAGTCTCAGGGTGCGCTTTCTCTGGGGCATATGCTGATCTACCCAGTGAGTTAAGCAGATGGTCTAAATGTGTTCTTAGCAATCATGCAAAGGCCCATAGAGTAGGCCCTGGGCTCACCTAGGGAAGCCAGCTGCTTGGTCCAGAAGTTAGGCTCCCAAGTGAATCTGATGCTCCAAGGGGAGCCAGGGTCTGTGTTACAATTTGTCTCCAGCAATCGCTGCATCTGAAACACAATCTGACAACAGCAATGACCAAAGGTCATTTCTTTGGGCATTTTGTGCCAGAGTGAGAACTCCCTCTCCCTCACTCACTGGACAGGCTGAAGGGCCCAGAGTCAGGGCTATTTAGCCTGTGGTCCTCCCCAGTGTGCTCCCTCATTTCCTTACACCTTAGTATCTTGACATTCCTCCCCCTCCCTCTGCCACTACTGATCCCCTTCCTCTTATTGAGGCTTTTGGAATGCCTACATTCTTATCTCGTCCAGGCCTCAGATGATTTTAATTCTTCCTCAGGATATCATCTGACAGCACCCTCTCAAGAGTGCTCCCTTCATTCTACCATAATCTCAACTGGAAAGTCCACGGGGGCAGACACTCTCTGAGTTCCCCAGAGCTGTCCTTCCACCCACTTGTAAAACTCCCTTCCATCCTAGTCAACTGCCCTCTTCTTCCCTCATCCTTTTCATCTATCTCCTATTACTGCTGCTGCTGCTAAGTTGCTTCAGTCGTGTCTGACTCTGTGCGATCCCACAGATGGCCGCCCACCAGGCTGCCCTGTCCCTGGGATTCGCCAGGCAAGAACATTGGAGTGGGTTGCCATTTCCTTCTCCAACATATGAAAGTGAAAAGTGAAAGTGAAGTTGCTCAGTCGTGACCCCATGGACTACAGCCTGCCACGCTCCTCCATCCATGGGATTTTCTAGGCAAGAGTACTGGAGTGGGGTGCCATTGCCTTCTCCGTCTCCTATTAGTAAAACTCTCCTATTTATCTAGGACTTTGGCAAGTCTCCAACTACCCTGCTAACATCTAATTAACTAATGTCCTAATCAACGTTTTAGCCTCTTACTTCCTTGAGCTCTTTAATGTAAACCACCTTCACTTCTCTTTTCAGTTCAGTCACCAGACCTAGACCATTTTCACCATCTAGAGCCATTCTACCTATGAGACCTTAAACTCCAACAACATACTCCCTGATCACAACAGCTCTTGCTCTTCCTGAGCATGCTCTTCCACCTCATTGATCTCCAAGCCCTGCTCCCTCAGCCCAGCTGGCCATCCTAGTTTTCCATTGCTTTAAGTAACAACATCACTAGTGCCCTAATTCCCTTCCCATCAGTGCCTGCCCTTGCATCAACCCAGCCACCTCAAAGCTATATTACATGCGGTCGCCTCACTGATCATTAAGCTCAGGGACCCCCTCAGTCCCTTCCTTTCTTGTCAGTTTCCTCTTCCATGGTCCTTGAAAGTGAAAGTGAAGTCCGACTCTTTGCCACCCCTTGGACTGTAGCCTACCAGGTTCCACCATCCATGGGATTTTCCAGGCAAGAATACTGGAGTGGGTTGTCATTTCCTTCTCCAGGAGATCTTCCCAACCTAGGGACTGAACCCGGGTCTCCCATATTGTAGGCAGACGCTTTACCATCTGAGCCAACAGGGGAAGTCCCTCCACGATCCTTAATGACTATTTAAAATCTTTACTTCTCTCCTGAACGTCATTTACCCAATGTCTAATCCTCTGATTATCACTGCTTACTTCATAGAGGGTGAAGGCAAATTCCCTCAAACTTGTATCCCTCCTATTTTCAGACTTAACTATATTATACTGACATCTTCCCATCCTTCAGTCTCAGAGAAAAGAAGCATCTCTTGTTTAAAGTCAACCATTTCACTCTAGATCCCACTTCCTTCTGCTTTCCCAGTATGCTCCCTCTACCACACATCGCTTCTATCTTCAACTTCTTCTCCCAAATAAACATGTGCAAATGTTTTCCTTATTTTAAAAAAGTATCCCCAACCCTGTCTCCTTCTCAAGCTACCTTATTTCTCTGCTTTTCACTAATTCCTTTGCTTTCTCACCTCCCATCCTCAATCCCTCATTCTAGCTTTTGACCTTTCTACTTTGCTGGAGAGAAAAGCTGTTGGGGTGTCTTACCTTGGGCCAAGGTTATACCATGGGCCTCCTGATTCTGAGATTTCTCTTCACTACTCATCCTCTATCACCTATTTAGCAATGATAACATTGATCACTTAAAAACTTGAAGCTCTCTGTTAAGTTTTGTGTACCACACTCTGATTTCTCTGCTGACTTCTGATGGTTGCCTCTCATCTCCTTCACTCATCTCCCTCCTCTGTGCTGAAAACGAGGACATTTCCCGGGGTTCCAGATCTGTTATTTTCTTCTTTCTTCACACACTTTTCCAATACCACCCAAATCCCAGGGACTCACACATCTTTTTCTCTCTCTCTCTAACCCTGACTTCTCTTCTGACTTCCAAACCCATCTATCAAAACAGATTTGGGACAGCTCCCTTTAGACACCCTACAGGCCCCTTAGATCTGACATATCCAAATACAAACCTCATCAACTCTTTCAAAAGTTCTGCTCCTTTTCCTGGGCGTCACCAATCTCTTAAGCCCAACACTTCAATGTCATCTTCCACTCCTCCTTTCCTCTTAGGCCCCATTTAAACCCAACTTCCTAGGGAAGGTCCAACACACTTCTAGTATTAATGTCTGGATCCATGACCTGAGACAGAACTACAGAACTTCCTAGCTGAGTTGCCTGGAGGAAGGTAGGTCTATTCCAGCACCTGGGTCCTTTGCACGGTGAGGTTTGGTAAAAGATGGTTTTCACTTACTAACCCAAAGTCAGTGATTGAGGAGTTGGAGTTCTTCTTACCAGCTCTTTGCTGAAAAGGAAAGGGATGCTGGTTTTGCTGCAGACAGCCCAGTTAATGAAATTCTGCACATGCTCAAACTGGCGGTTGAGAACCATGATGCTCTGTAACTGCTGTTCCAGCTTCCGCTTCCTCTCATTAGTGATGCCCTGGGTACAGAGAGAGAAGACAGAGTCCCTGATCCTGTTCTTGGACTGCAAACCACATGCTTGAGAAGTCTAGTGGCCTGTGTGCATCAGTGTAAACACAAATGGAATCAGATGAAACGGCACCCCTGAGAGGAGGACATGGCTGCTGAGGGACAGAGGGAGGGAGAGAGAAAGAGTAGGTAGATTTTACAGTGCAAATAGGAACAAGTGATAAATGACAGAGGAAATGAATGTCTAGATTTCTTGGGCATAGCTCGTTTCATGACTCTTTCAAGGCCATAAACCTGCGAAGTCCAGGAAGGCAGTTGCCTTACTGCCACAGCATTAATGGGAGTTTGATCTGATTTTCTAAGCCCTTAATGAGCCAACTTCCCAAAATTAGACAGGACATTTTAAGATACAGGGAGTAGCAGAGAGCTATGGAAATTGCACATCTGAATTCTAGCCCAGGCATCTCTGAGCCATGAGACATATTTGATATGTGCCTGGTTTCTGCCCCAAGGAGAGTACAGAACCTAGCCATCTGTTCACATATACCTCCAACTCCTCTATGAGTCCATTGGCCTGTTTGTTCAGTTCATTCATCAGAACCATCTTGGCCATTTTGATCTGGTTTTCCACCTTCCTGTGCTGGTGCTTCACCTCAAAAATCCTGCAAACAACAGGAGGAAACAGCATGGTGAGCCTTTCCCTCCAGGCCTACAACAGCCTTCAGACAGCAAATGTAAGAGCCTACAATGTGGACGCTTTCTACTGAAATCAGGGATCAGCAGGCACCAAATGTAAAGAAATAAGAACCTTCTTCCACTATCCATCCTACCGTTTGTACAATCCAGCCCACTTGATCTAAGTGGGCCAATGGCCCGAAGTTCAACTCATTTTTCTCTCAACAAACTACAGGTCCATCCCCAGGTCAAGTCAATAGCTCATCAGTTCACACAGCACTAGAGGCAAGACAGAGAGAGTGAACACAGGTACGACTTCATGTAATTTCTTATTTTATTAAAAGGGAATGCTCTACTAAACAGCGTCATGCAGTGAAAAGAGCCTAGGTAGAGACAGAAAGTAGACTAATGGTTGTCAAGGGCTGGGGATGCTGCAGGGTGAATAGGGAGTGGCTGCTAATGTGTATGGGTTTCTTTTTAGGGTGATAAAAATGATGTTTTAAAAGTAGACAGTTATAATTGTTGTACAACTCTATGAATATGCTAAAAAACCCACTGAACTGTATATTTTATAAAGGAAATTTTATGGTATAAAAATCATATTTTTAATATCTCTCTATAAAAATTATATAAAAAATATAAAATTGCCCTTTTAAAATGTACAATCCACTAGGGCTTCCCTGCTGGCTCAGTTGGTAAAATATCCACCTGCAATGCAGGGGACTCAGGTTCGATCCTTGGATTGGGAAGATCCCCTGGAGAAGGGAATGGCAACCCACTCCAATATTCTTGCCTGGAGAATCCCATGGACAGAGAAACCTGGAAGACTATAGTCCATGGGACCACAAAGAGGTGGACACGACTGAGTGACTTTCACATCATAACAATGGTTGCACAACTCTATGAATATGCTTAAAAAAAAAAAACCCCACTGAATTGTACATTTTAAAAGGGCAATTTTATGGTATATAAATTATATCTCAATAAAACCATTTTAAAAAAATTTAAAAAGAGGCTTTGAAGCCATACAGACCTAGCTTCCAAACCCAGCTCAGTCTCTGACTAGCTATGTGATCTCAGATAAGTCACCTAATCTCTCTGAACCTTACCCTCCTCATCAGTAGAATGGAGATAACCCTTGACTCAAAGAAAGAACTGATCAAAATGATACATGCATGATGCCCAATCCAATGCCTGCCACGTGATCCTCTCTCAGTACCTGCTTATTTCTCCTTCTACACAAAATATTGATGATTTCATATCATGTATAGATGTATAAGGAAAACATTTGGAAAGGAGTGATAAAGGATAGATTGCCACTGACTTGTACTAACATAATAAACAGCCCTCTCTTTCCCAGTATCTACTCTGTGCCCTTGTTCTTAAGCACCTATCTTTGGTCAGTTCATGGTCATGTTCAGAAGGCAGGCACTTTAGCCCAGGTCCCCTGTGATCATCCTCACCTAGCTTGGCTCCATTCACCAAGAGATGACCCGAAACCCCCTCCCTGGCCCTGAGACCTCTAAGACCAGGACATGTGCCTTCTGGGACATATGCTAGTGTCTGTATGTCCACTCCATCCTGGTCCTGGGACCCACGGTGAGAGGGAGCAGCGCATTTCCAGTGTAGGCAAGGGGCTAGCCGATGCTACCTGTCCTCGATTTGCTTTGCAGATGTCTGTAGACTGGATTTCTTATGTGCCACCTGTGTAGTCACACTTTCCAGAAGCATCCTCTGGTTTTGCAAAACTTCTTCAAGATGTCTGCACCTAGAGAAGGAGGCAGAGAAAAAAATGAGTAAGACTGAGTCTTATTCTGAGCATGCCAGCTAAGCAAGAATCCCCGCAATGCATTGCCTCAGTCAGGCCCAGTGCAGGGAGGCTGGGGTTACATCTAGGGAGTCAGAGACTCTTAGCCCTTCAGGGCTTCTCCAGAGAAGCCCCACACAACAGAACAGAGAAAACCTTCAGCCCAGCCTGGGGACTGAAGGCTGGCTTAAGCAGGGAGAGGATTTCCATGCACTGGGAACCCAGCACTCTCACAGGTAGAGAGTCCAGAGCCCTCCCAAGTCCCCTTGGGCAGCCACCCTGCCCGACCTGTGCTCTTTGTGTTCCACCATGAGGCAGCTATGGCAAGTAAGCACATCACAGGTCTCGCAAAACAGCTTGAGAATTTCCTGCGTGTGTAGAGGACAGTACAAGGCGAAGTCTCCAGAACCACCATTCACTCCTGCCAGAGAAGATGGAGAAAGTGGGCATGTCTTGCTCAGGAAGACCTCTTAAGTTAGCTCCACTGAGCACCCTCAGCCTTCTATGGACATAGGGAAGACCCCGAGCTAGAGGGAAGGTGGTGCAAAAGTGACCCTCTCTCTGGGCCAATTAGGTTCCAGGAACACAACGAGGAAGATGGGCTTACACTGGCCAGATCTGCACAGTTGTCCAGAAATAACCACCAAGCCCCAGGCATCTCACCATCTGCTGAGCCTGAGGAGCCTGCTACTTGCTGCACATGGATCTCCTGCAGAATAGTGAGTCCTTCAGAACTTAACCTACACCTCCTCGTTGGCTAGGATTCTGCTACGGTGGGGCTGAAACAGCTGCCCAATCCAGACTGACGCTGAAACCAGCTACCCAGATCAGATTACATGGATCATAAACTTTGGTTCCTGTCTGACGAAGGTAAAACCTTTCCCACAGTTCAAGGGCATTGAAAAAAGACTTTGAAGAAGATTGTCACTTAAAACAGACGGTGCTGGATGGATAAATGGACAAACCCTGATCCTGGATGTTAAATTAATCAAGTAACTAAACAGAAGTGGGGTCTGATTGCTCTAAACAGAGGTGAAAGACAGGGAACTCAATTAGCTGCCACAGTAATTTAAAACTTTTCCTCCCCGCACCATCTCACTCACAGTCGCCTACTCCCCACGCGCCCCCTGCCGGCCTGGCAACAGGGAGAGCCTGGAGTGAAGGCACACTGTGCTGTGACTCTGGAGGAAACAGCTTTTCTTTTGGAAAGGCTCTGAGACCACCCCTAGTCTCACCTCCATCAGGGAAACAAGGGCAGAGAGCTCTTCTCCAAAGATTTTGTGGTTTGGTACTACTTACGGGGCGGGGGGTGCGGGTGGGGGGTATGTGAGCTAGTGGAGGGGAGGGAGTGATACCTGGAGATCCCTTCTGGGTCCGAGAAAAGAGCGGGCCCCCAGGGGCCGGACCATGCCGGTGCTCCTCCGTGCAGGAGCTGCAAAGCCAGCGGTTGCAGTAGGTACAGAGGATGTGAGCTGCCCTCTTCTCCTTGCACTCCGAGCAGTTCTAGGAGTAGAGAGTTCTGGAATTACTGACAGTGTCTTCATCATTTGGACCTGCTTTCAAGAGTGGTAAACACGCTAGGGACTGGGGACCCACAGAGCTGTTCCTCCACTATTTTGGAGTACAGTCCATTCTGGAGAACTGCCTGGGAGGGACACGTAGGGACACGTGAAGGAAAGCATGTGACTAAGAGCATTGGCCTCAAGGCCTGTTCACACAAATCCTGTGTTGCAGCTGAGGATAGGCAGATAAATAAGGCAAGGTTCTGCTCTCAAGGTACACAGCCTGGACAGTGTGGCAAATACTCAGTGGGTTATGCTGTGATGAAAGGATGCACCAAGTGCTAAGGAAGCAAAGAAAGGTTTCCAGGAGTTCCATCTAGGAGAGGCTAGGAAAGGTCCTCCATAACAAGATGACATTTGAGTTGGATACTGAATGACAAATAGAAGTTCACCAGGCAGACAAGGGAGGAAAATGTAAAGCACAGGCCAAAGCAAAAATTTCAACATGCTACGAAGAAGAAACCGTAGCTGTATGAGTGCACAAAAAGATGATCGTAAACAGCCAGGAACGAGTACGACAGACCAGCTCTCAGAGCTGTGTTTCCACTACTGGGGCTTGCCAGGACCAAGAATCTCTGGCCTTCTCCTGGTACAAATGTTCGTTCATTTGGTCAGAAAATATCATGGAGGGCTGATATGAGAGATGAAAAGAATATTTCTGAAAAATTAGCCTATCTGTGCTGAATAATACAGGCCACCAAACTGATGTGGATTCTGACAGCTTTGTCCTCACCCTGGGATCTGACAAACCCACAGCAAGAAAAAGGAAAGAGGAGAAATGTAGGTTTTACTGACTAAACTATTAATTCCTTGAGGGTAGATACATGGGTCTCTGTCTTCCTAGTACTCAGAACAGGCCCTGGCATATATGTCAGACATTCAGTAAGAATGTAATACAGGAGCAAGTAAGTAAAATAGCAAATGAATAAAATGTAGTGGCAAGGATACCCCAGTGGAGAAAGAATGAGAAGGGATATTAGTCAGTAAGTGGTGTGAAATTTCAGAAACTCAGGGAAAAGGTATTAGTTGTTAAATACAAGCAAAACTGATGAACCCATCTAACCCAGCCTGGTGAATGAGTTTCAGCTTGAGTATTGGGACGGTGGAGGGAATAAATGCTTAGTAGTCATAATTTCCAGTAAAAGCTATAAGAGAGAAAAAAACACACTCATTTTGCTTCCCCAACTGAAACATTTTGATTCTCTTCTGGATAGAAGGATGGATGGGTGATTAGGTAAACTGGTGGAAGGGTAACAAGTAAGATGGAGTGATGGGTGGACAGATAGACTTATGGACAGGGTCGCCCAGATTTCTGAAAAGGATTAGTTGCTTCTTTGCTTGTTCTGACTTACCCTCACCATCTTGGATTGCCCAGAAGAAAAGCACTGCAGCAGAAAATGTTCAGTTACATCCCTGGTGATGTATACTCACTCACACCCAGGACAGGAGATGAGCTCTGGGAGAAGAGGGTAAAGATGGCACAGTCAGGGCAACATGGCAGATTATACATAAGACCTAGATACAAGGCTTTCTAATATACAACTCCCAGGTATGTACCAACACCATCTGTGCCAAAATGAAGTATGTTTGATGCCATGGCCTGCACTTACCATCAAGGTACTCTGGACATGGCCAACCTATTAGGGGCCTGCCCTACAGACCTCCCCACATCCTCAACTTTGCCTGATCCAGGAGCTCTTTCCTTCCTACAAAATAGAGGCCCAACCCTGCTCCAGTTGTGATAATCAGGTGCCTTCCTGCTGCTCCCACCCTGAGAGCCCAGTTCCCACTACTGGCTAAGTTCACAGGGGTCAGTTTAGCCCAGGGCACAGCTCCAGCCATTTATATTACTGTGTAGGAGAATTTCTTTAGAGATTTCAAAGCTAGAGCTTTCAGAAAGTTCTAGCCAGAGAAAGACAAGGACTGCCTGCCTGCTTATCTAGGAGATACTCTTCTCTTGTAACAACCAAGACTAACTGGTCTGCCCCTGGGGCTCAGAGAGCTTTTGCTGCGCCTTCTCCACACAGCCCACGCTGGGTGCACCCCATATATGTATTTTCACCCCTGAACATGAACATCTTGCCCTACCTCCCTCTCTCCAGAGAAATGCAGCAGTCTCCAACACGTTCGTCAGCATGGTGGGTTCCTGAACTATATAAGCAGTATGACACTGCCACCCTGAAGACTGCAGTACTTCAGGTCCACTCCGTAAGTACTTGGCCCACTGAGGGCAAGGAGAGAGCTCCTGAGGGCCAGGTGCCTGTGCCCAGGGATGAGGACAGCCTGGAAAGGGGCTGGCTCTGCCAGTGATGTAGCAATAACACCACGGTCTTCTCTGTTTCATATCACCAAAATGACACAAGGGCAGTTGCTCTAGAGTTGCAGGCAGACAAACCAGTCCAAACACCAGGTTTACCACCCAGTGACCCTGGTTGGGCAAGTCACTTAATCTCATTTAACTCCTCAGTACACCAGTTTCTTCATATGCAAAATAAAAGGGAAAACAAGAGTTGCTGTGAGGACTGAACTAATCAATACTTGAGAATTCACATAATCCTCCATGAAAGCTGATTTTGAATTCAAAAGATTTCTCATATCCCATTCATGGTAAGTCAATAACTTTAATTATCAACGCTCGCATGTGATGAAAGTCAGATAGTCTGAGAGACTGAAAAAGTGGCCACAAATTCTTCCCCTCCTTGTGTCCATGCTCTTGCAATCCTATCCATTAAAAGTGGAGTCTTCAAAAAAAAAGTGTGGTCTAGTCTCTCTCCTTTGAAGCTGGGCTGCCCTCATGACCTGCTTTGGCCATCAGAATGCAGCAGAAATGACACTGAATAAAGTCGAAGCCTAGACCTCACGTGGCTTTATATGATTCTGCTCTCCCTCTCAGAACTCGAATATTGCCACACGAATAGCAGGTTAGAGAGCTGGAAGATAAGAAACCATGTGCAGAGAGGCCTTAGTTGTCTCAGGTAAGCCACCTGAAGCCAAAACAAGCCAGGGAGCCCCAACTGACCCACCAACTGAACACAGACATGGGTAAGCACAGCAGAGATTAGCAGGCCCAGTGCAGCCCAGCAAAACCACCCAGAATATCACAGCCCAAAGTCTCAGCCTGCAGATTCATAAATAAAGCTTTGTTATTGTCTTAACCGCTAAGATTTGGAGTGGCTTTTGATGCAGCAAAAGGTAACTGATATATCCTGGAAAAATCAAATCTACAAAATCATGCAAAATAATAGTTTACTACCGCTCTTCTCCTCACCTACCACTCCTCCCTGCCAAAAAAAAAAAAAAAACCCTCCCTTAGCCTCTGCAGAGCCACGGACTTTAATGACAGAGCTGGATCTGCAATCTCCTGGATACTCTTCTGCCCGTCAACAGATGTGGGAAGGACGTTTGGCACAGGGGGCATCATCCAGGGGCATCATGCAACTGTCCCTCCCTTCCACTTGGCTGGTCAGGGAAGACCCTCCTCATTTCCCCCCAGGTCAGAAATGCTGTTCTAGTTGTTGAAAATAATTTCCATAAGGCTTTCAACTCCCTGGTAGCAGATGCTCAAACATTAGTCATAGTAACACAGTCTCATTAGCATGATGAGAAAAAGAGAAATAACTGAATAGATCAGACAAGGCCTCATCACACATCCTGTACCTCCCATGGCGCCAAAGGCCAAAATCCTTAGCTTGTGGCTCAAGGCCCTTTCCACATTGGCTTCAACTCTTTCCAGTCTCATCTCTAGCTTCACATGCCACACATCCTATGTCCTTGCCATGCAAAATACCTTTGCTATCCCCTAAATGCACCAAATCTTTGCATAACTCTTGTGTTTGTGAAAGTGTTTGTTCCCTCTCCCTAAAATACTCTTCCTTGCTACCCCACTCCTTTTCAGATAAACTCCTTCCTATTCATCCTTCCAAATTGGTTCGAAAGTTCTAGCTTTGAGAAGCAAGGTTGATTTCCCTTAGGAAGAATAAATTATTCCCTCTTCAGGGTTCCCACAGTACCCTGAACATCCTTCTAATATAACATATATCACATTGCATTTTAACTATCTGTTCATATGTCTACATACAAAAATAATCCACAATTGATACTAAAAAATATTGCATGATTTTTAGCATATTCAACAATTATGTTTCTTTCCAGTTTGAGTATTCCATGTGTATTCCTTGCACTCACAGCCAATGAAAGTAGAAAAAAGCCATCTGGAAGTTTTCTGGGTGGTGGAAAAAACCAGCCCAGGAAAATACAGGAACAAGGTCTGATTCAGAGCAGAGGTGTGGGCCTTGGGAAAGGCTGTGAATTGGGAGATGTAGGTTCCAGGTTCAAGACTGTCACTAACTGTGCAACCTGAAATCAGTGACCCCTTTTTTCTGAATCACAATTTCTACATCCTTAAGTGAGAGAAATGGGAATAGAGGGAAGTATGGATTACCAGGCTTCCCTGGTAGATCAGACAGTAAAGAATCTGCCTGCAATGCAGGAGACCTGGGTTCAATCCCTGGATCGGGAAGATCCCTCTGGAGAAGAGAATGGCAACCCACTCCAGTATTCTTGCCTGGAGAATCTCATAGACAGAGTAGCCTGATGGGCTACAATCCATAGAAGCACAGAGTCAGACATGACTGACTCTGACTAACACACACACACACATGGATTTCTCAACCCTCCTCCTCCGCAACTACGTTTCAGAAATAAATTCCCCTGGGCAAGATAGGAAGAGACAGACCACCCTTGCCAGTAAGTCAGGCCTGGCTGAGGGAGGCCTGGACTGAAGAGCTCCTCCTGTCTGAAGAGGGGCTGCTGCAGCTGATAGCAGAGCTGGAGAACCGCAGCGGCAGTGGTACCCAGGTTCCAGGATAGCTGTAGGGCCCAGAGTAGACACGGAGGACATGGGCTCTCTTTGTGTCATAACTTTTGCCCAGAAATTCTTATCTTCCCTCAGGAGGTCTGTAACCTCCCTAACCCCCATCAAGCTGTGTCAACCTTGAGCTTCTTATTTTTTAAAGAAGATTCCCCATTTTTCAATGAGGATACCAAAACAAAGTTCTTTTTTTGACAACTGGAATACATGAACTCCTAGAGCTGTGCATATATAGAAAATGACCAAATATCAATTTACAATATTTAACATTAAGTTTTTAATACAGTTTATAATATTTAATATTAATTTAGTCATTTAAATCACAAATTACATAAAATATTGTTTAGATATATTGCTTTTATTTTTCTACTTGAATTTTTCAAGTGGCAGCATTGAGCTTTTATTTCATACAGAGGACCATCCGTTCTAAGAAATGGAGGACCAGGGCCCAAAAGCCACACAACCATCCCCAAAGGAGATAGCGCTTCTGCTTCCAGAATGAAGAACTCACAGGTACCAGAGGCCCTCTGAAAACTGAGGCTGTTCAGTCCCTCTGTCACAAGAGTGAGCACTTCTGGGCTCTGGGAGGGTAAGGCAGACTATTCTTTTTCCACCACTCCCTATATTAGGCACTTTACAGGTTTATTTACCTGTCAATTCACCACATAGAGGTAGGCACTATCCCCATTTCAGAGTCAGATAGACTGAGGCTTCAAGAAGTTGTCACCTACAGAAGATCACAGAAAGTAGAGGCAGAACTACAACTGGAACCCAAGTCTGTCCACCTCTAAAACTCACCCCTGCTCATGTCGCTATACTCCTCTCTAATTCAAGTGTTTGGAGAAGGAAATGGCAATCCAATCCAGTATTCTTGCCTAGAGAATCCCATGGACAGAATTCCGTCGACAGAAAGCGACCACACTTTCACTTTTCACTGTCAACTCAAGTGTAAACAAACAAGGTAATTTTAATTTTTTAAATTAACTAAATAATTTGATTATAAGTAAAATATTCCATAATAATGATCAAACTCTAAAGATGATCTGGACCCAGCTTTGAATTTGAAATCCAGGAAGAGCTGGGAGACAGCCCCAGTGATGCTTACAGTTTTAAGAAATATATTTGAGAAAAGGGAAATGAAACAGAGTTTTTCCTACCTAGAAAAATAAATCTGGAGGCAGTTTCATTCTGTAGATGAGTGGTTCTCAAACTCTGTTATGTATTTGAATCATATGAGGCACTTTTAAACATCCTGATGTCCGGTTCACAGCCCATGTCAATTAAATCAGTTTCAGGAGATGGGAGCCAGGCAGTAGTATTTTTTTAAATTCCCCAGGAATTTTACAGGTTGATTACAATGTACAACCAAGTTTGAGGACCAGTGCCATAGAGTGAGTACCCCTTCCCACTGTGGCTGAGCCTGATAGATCGGCCTCTGTATCTCAGCAGCTGAGAAAGGCAGGCTGACCAGTCTTAAAGAGGCTCCAACAAGTTAAGAAAGATTCTGAGTGCAGTTGTAATGTATTTCCCCTCTGACAGAGAAGAGAAAAGGGCAGATGCCCAACAGACAGAAGAGTGTCCTGATCCCAGGTCCCTGGAGGACACAATTTGCCTCCCTTAACTCCCAGCTTCACAGAAAGACCCATGAGCAGACTTAGGGTGCAGCCTGAGATCTGGCACTACAACCATTGCTGCTGCCTAGAGAGCGCGATAAGCCCGGAACTTAGCAAGGCAGCAAGGAAGGTGGACCAAGAGTGGGTAGTCTACCCTCAGATATGAAGGGCAGTGCCAAGACAACCTGGGCACGGGGCCAGGACGGGAGAGCATGCCCAAAGAGGTCTCAGAAAACTAGCAGTGGGTCAGCCCGGCCCAGCAGGCACACGCACATAAGCCTGAGCCCAGTGCTAAGCAACCCTCTGAGGGTTAAAAAAGCCTGTCATTCTAAAGCTCTTGGCCAGGGCTCCCTGAAACTTTGCAGCCAGGGCCCACGCTCTGACTCCAACAGAGCAGTGGCATCATCTGGAGAAGACGGATGCTCTACTGTCAGCTTTCACCTGTAGAACCAAAGCTGCACAAACCTAGCTTCCAGACCTAGCTTTTTCCACTGCTCACCTACTCAATTCCCTCACCATAAAGATAGTGACACAGAGGCCCAGAGAGAGGGAGGGACATAGCTAAAAAAACAGGTCCCTGTAAACCATTGAGCAGTCCCTGATTACATCTGTAGCCACAAGTAAGACGTTCTACTTCTCTATACCTCTATCACATGTTATACAAGGAGGAAAAAACTCTCCAGTTATATCCTCTGGCAGGCTGGCCCTCCTCACTAACCATTCCTGCTCTCCCACCCAAGGCAGCCCCAGGGTACTGGGCATCAGCTAAGGCCCCCACCACATGAGACCCCCAAAGCCTTCCTCTAGCCCAAAGCTCAGAGCAGCAGCATTACCTTTAAGAAACACGTTGCACCCACTCCCCAGATGCCCCCTCCCTGCTAGAAAGACAGATTTCAATCCTAAGGTGATTCTGTTCCTGCCCCTGGCTGCCAGCAGGCTTAACCTGTGGCGCCTGCTGCCCTGTGACTAGAGCAAGACCTGGGGGAGAAGTCAGAAGAGCGACAGGTGAGCCCACCACAGGTCCCAGAGGATGGTGCTTACCAAGTGCCCAGGAACACCCACCCTGCACGCTGCAGCCAGCTGGGCTACAGGGCCTAAGCCTCGGGGAGCTGGGTACTGGGTGGGGCAAGGGAGCAGCCTGAGTCCTCTCCTGCTCTCCCTGATGCACCCTCAGCCAGGGCTGCATTTCTCCAGCTCACCTGAGACGCTTCTGCAAGAAAGGGCTTGGTTGGCTCCTCCTGTTCCTGTTTATCTCGAAGGCTCTGCAGTATTTTTCCCAAACTGAACAGCGAGAGGGAGACCTCAGAGAGGAGACTCTCTTCCTAGCTGCATCTCCTTCCTAATCCTCTGGGTGCCTTGGAACAGAAGCTCAGAAGGAAGAAAACGAGATTTTCAACTTTCAGGAACTAGCTCTGTCGCCCTCTGCACAGCTCAGGAGGCCATCACTCCCAGCCTTTTAGGACTCGATCCAAAAATCCTTCAGCCCTCCATGTTCCCCAAAATGACAGTGCTCATGTGTGGCTGGAACCTGCCCCGATCCGGCAGCTCATTTAAATAGAGCTCATCACAACAACAGTGTTGGTGGAGAAGTGAGTAGCTGCAGGGCCCTGGGGACCCCCTGTTTATACGTAGGAAGAATGATGCAATCTGGGTATCAAAATAGCAATCCAGAATGGAATAACAGGCTCACGCAGCAGCGGTGCCGGCACAGCCAGAGCTCAAGTTGACACACTCTGTCAGCCCCACACTACTGCAGCGCGCAGATGCCAGGCACACACTCTCACCGCAGCGTTCCAAAAATCAGCAGGAGCCCAAGATAGCCCTCCATGCCCCCGGCACAGAAGGAGGGTGGGGGTGAGGGGGCTTCGACAGACATTAAGATCTGTCTCCTACACACTCACCTGCTCCTGCCACTTCACCTGAAGTCCTTATCCTGTGACGTCACAGTCAGTTGCCATAGTGACCAAATGTCCGTCACAGTGGAGGATTAGGACTTCAGATGGAGAAGACACACATTTGCAGCGCACAAAGGTCCTGAGAGGTGTCCCTGGCAGCCAACCCTCCCCCTCCCCCCAGGGAGATACAGTCACACACAAGCTGGGAGAGAAACAGCAGGGAAAAACAGGGTCAAGTTAGAGGAAAGATATGAGGATGGGTCAAGACTACGAGTCTGGGATAACTGCAAAAGCCCAGAGTACAGGAAAATTTTCAAGAGCACAGAGGGAAAGTGACAGGAATGAGCTTGGAAAGACTGGCAGGAGAGTATGCTCCTGAAGAGCCCTGCCTGCTGAGCCAAGGAGCCTTTATCCTCAAAGCAGAGGCTACCCAAAAAGGTTCTGAAGACTGACAGACTGGGCTTTATGACTGCCTTGATGGTCTAGGGCTTCCCTGCTGGCTCTGCCTGCAATGCGGGAGACCCGGGTTCGATTCCTGGGTGGGGACGATCCCCTGGAGAAGGAAATGGCTACCCACTCCAGTAATGTTGCCTGGAGAATCCCATGGACAGAGGAGCCTGGTGGGCTAGAGTCCATGGGGTTGCAAAGAGTCAGACATGACTGAGTAACTAATACTGATGGACTGGAGATGGGAGAGGGGAGTGGGGAGTAGGGAAGAGGTTTAATAGCCTAAATGAGGACAGAAATGGAAAGAAAGCGACAGAAGAGTTGTTTCGAAGAGAACCAATGGAACAAGACCAAAGTGGGATGCTGAGCAGAGTGGTGGAATGTGTGACAGAAACCACAGACGGGCTACCTTTAACAGAGAAAGGCAGCAGCAGAAGGAAGCAGGACCTGCATTTTACTTCCTATGGCATCTATAGCCTCTTAAAAAGATCAGGCCTCATTCTGCCTCGCTGGACCAATGATTTACAAATGTGGAGGGTTTATTAGAAACCCCCTATCGACCAAACCCAAATCTCCTGGGTGTGAGTACAGCACCAGGAATCTATATTTTTAGCAAGTTTCCAAAATAATTCTTAGGCATCCAGATCAGATAGATGGATATCTGTATCTATATATCTCCCAGGTGGCGCTAGTGGTAAAGGACCTGTCTGCCAATGCAGAAGACATAAGGGATGACGAGGGTTCGATCCCTGGGTCGGGAAGACCCCTTGGAGGAGGGCATGGCAACCAACTTCAGTATTCTTACCTGGAGAATCCCATGGACAGAGGAGCTTGGTAGCCTATAGTCCAAAGGGCCACAAAGAGTCCTACTGAAGTGACTTAGCACACACATCCAGACCAGCACTGGTTCAAGGGACCAGAAATCTTGAATCCATTGCCTGGACAACTACAGAAGCCTCCTAGCAGGTCTTTCTATATCCAGTCTTGTCTCCTCTAATCATTCTTCTCAGTAAGCCTGAATGATTTTTCAAAAATACAGATTTGATTATATTCCACTGACCCCAAACCTTCAATGTCTCTGTACTGTCTACCGAATAGCCTAAATTGGTTAAGATCCTTTTGTTTGGAAAGGAAATTTGGCCCTAAATTTCCTTTCCAAACAGAGTTCCTACTTCTCTCCTTCAAGTAGTCCTATATATGTGCCAAACTCCCTTCTGTTCCTCCTGCTCTCCCCTCCCTGCACCTCATCCTAACACTATCCCTTGCCTGTGATTCCCTTCCATATCTTTTGGCCCTGTCTGGCTCCTATGCAGCTATTTCTATTTGATGCCACCCACAGGTTCAAATTCACCCAATTTCCCCAAGCAGAGCCTAAAACAAGGGTCAGAAAACTAATTCATCTGTTTTTGTAAATAAACTTTTATTAGAACACAGTCATGCCCATTTATTTTGATATTGTCTATGACTGCTTTTGTGCTACAGTGGCAGAGTTGAGTAGTTGTAACAGAGCCTCTATGACGTGCAAAGCCCCAAATTACTTTCTATCTATACAGAAAAGGTTTGCTTATCCCTGACCTAAAGCAACAGCTACCATGTTTCAGTCTCACCCTTTGGGGTTCAATTCCAATAATGGGAACCTACTTATTCCAAAGCCAATTGCCATCCCTGTGTGCTCTAGTTCTGCTGGGTCACATTTCAGCTAGATCTTCAGTTTGGGGGCTTCTGTGTTGGCTCAGATGGTAAAGAATCTGCCTGCAATGCAGGACACTGGGGTTCAATCCCTGGGTCGGGAAGATCTCCTGGAGAAGGGAATGGCTACCCACTCCAGTATTCTTGCCTGGAGAATTCCATGGACAGAGGAGCCTGGTGGGCTACAGACTTCTGGGGCCGCAGATAGCTGGAGATGACTAAGCTAGCACTTTCACTTTGGGAGGATGTAACTTAACAAGGAAAGGGCATTTCAGAAGGGGGGGACACTATAAACAGAGGATAACAGATGACAAGAGTGTGAGGCCCTGTGGGGAATGAATGTAAAGCCCATGCAAAGGAATGACAGATGCGGTTTTTTGAATAAAATTAGTGTGGGGTCAGATAGGGAAGAGCCTTAAAGGCCATGGCCAAGCTTCTGTTCTGGACTACAACCAATTAAGAGCCCTGTAGGTACTAGAAATAGGTACTAGAAACTCAGCCCCAGGATAGGAGAGTGGTCAGAGTCGAAGCCAGAGGATTTGGGAGCATAACCCACAGAGGCACCACGTGAACTAAGGTCAGGCAGGGGGATCCAGGGACTGTGAGTCAGAGCTAGGTAGCAGATCTGAGCCAAGAGTCAGAACCTGGGCATAAGAGCCAGGTGACAGATACAGGTTGGAGATGGATGAGCACATGCTCCTAAGAACTGCCTGACTGTGAAGTAAGGTTTTTGTGTCAAGAAAATACCCGTAGCAGAATGCAGAAAGTACAGGTAAGATGAAACTGAGCTCATCTCACAGAGTGGCACCTCTATCTCTTTTCACTCCCTATCTCGAGTCAATCCAGGAACTGATGCACGAACACACTCTATGCAAGGCCACTGTCCCAATTTCCAACTGGGCCTGGACTGAGGATGGTGGGGGAACCAAGGGAAGCACCCTACTCTAGGTCTGCGGTTCCTACTGTCCCTCAAGCCCAGACAAGCCCTAGACTGACAGGCAAGGGAGCTACCTGAATTTTTTTTCTTTGCTCTGTAAGTGACCGATTATGTGACAGCAGAATTCTAGAACTTTCTGGAATTGATGTCCCATGTACTCAATGAGGGGTTAGAGATACACTCTTATAGGTCTTTCCTGCTCTCCAGCCATCACAGCAGTCAACAATGACTGGTCTCTCTTAAATGAGAGAGTTCCAGCAGACAAGAGGCCCCTCCAAGACCCTGTCCATGAATCACATCTACCTTGAACTCCTTCTGTAGCTATAGCCTTCCCAGTAGTCCTGGCAGCAGAAATACATCCCCCCAAACACAGCCTTCCTCCTTCCTGTCCCCAGGGGAACTGCTCTCCCAGTAACGGTACTGTTCTGCGGAACCACTGCTACTCCCAGGGCCCTGGAGAGCCAATTAATGTGAGGAAAACTGCTCGTGAACTAGAAAACCATCCTGCTGATAGGGCTCCAGCACTCCAGGTTCTGCACCTGCTGCACACGCAGCTCAGCAGCCTGCCTTCCACCTGGGAAACTTGGGTCACTGCCCACACCAGAGCCCACAATGGTTGCACACCCTGTTCATCCCCTGGAGTGAGCAAGCGGCAGTCATCTCACCTGCCAAGCTTCTGTTGCTGAGTCCTCACCCCTCCCCTGACTCCCACCTCCCACTCTCACCCCAGGCCATTAGAGCCCCTCCAGCTCATTAAGAGAAGTACCATTTCCCTCTCTGACTCTGAGGTTGTAGCATCTTGCATCAGGTCCCAGTCTTTGCATCTTCCCAAAGCCCCAAGGCCTGCCCATGAAGGGACAGAGATTGCTCCCCCTTTCAGCATTTGCAGTTTTCAACGGGTATGCTGTTACCTGTCACTAGCTTCGGGGAACAGGAGGTTATTTGGTGTTCCTAGAGCTCTTCAAGTCCAGTCCCAGAGAATACCCAGGATCACCCAGTCAACTAGTGTCTAGACCAAGCTACAGCCCATGACTTCCAGACCAGGGTCTCCGTCCATACCTAGACTGCATCAGCCACACTGATTCTGGGAAAAGTAAGATACCAAACAAGGAGAGACTGGAATCTAGACCTCAGAATCAAGGTCTCACATCTAGAATTTGTCTTTTATTAGATTTGAAGAGAAAGATTAATGTTTCTTTTACTTACACTGGGAAGGAAATATCCAGTTAATAGCCTTCCTCTCCTAAAATAACAAATATAATCATAAGTGTGTGTGTGTGTGTGTGTGTGTGTGTGTGTGTGTGGGCACACACACGCGCTAGTCACTCAGTTTTATCTGACTCTTTGTGATCCGATGGACTGTAGCCCGCCAGCCTCCTCTGTCCATGGGGATTCTCCAGTCAAGAATCCTGAAGTGGATTGCCATGCCCTCCTCCAGGGGATCTTCCTGACTTAGGGATTGAACCCAGGTCTCCTGCATCGCAGGTGTATTCTTTACCATCTGAGCCACCAGGGAGTCCCAGAACCACAGGAGCCCTGAAACTTTTGAAGACAGACCCAGCATATAGTAAACAGTTTCAGGCATGCCGGCTTCCTTCAGAGCTTGCTACATTTATTTAAAGTATCACTTGGGGACCCAATGGCCAACTTTCCAGGTAGAATTTGATCTGGGACCATTTTCAAACAGATTTAAAAGCAAACAGTCCCAAGTAGATAGTCTCATTGGCTGAGTAGACCCATTTCCAATATCCAGCCTTCCTGGAACCCACCACACCAGCCATCTCACAGCACAGCTGAGACAGTGTGTGCCCAGCATACTACTGCCTTTGCTTTGGTCCCCATCACTAGCTTTCAAAGACCTGGTCCAGCTGGTTTCCTCAGGGCCTAAGACCTGATGTAGATCCACTTCCTAGTATGATGGAGTTGCTGGGGAGAATTTCAACTAGGCTGTGACTGGATTAATGGAAGATCTGTACCCAGTATCTCAGGCTGCAGGATTGGGTCTTTCCTCAGATTCTCCCTTGAGTCTCTCCATTAGCGCAGTGATTCCAGTGAGTGAGGAATCTCCCCCTGAGCAAGGCGCCACAGTGCAGATCACAAGCTCCAAAGGTGGATGAACCTGAGTTTGATTTGACCTGACCTGACACTTAGTAGCTGTTAGACCTTACATAATCACAATTCCCAGGCTTTTCATCTGTAAAATGGGAATAATACCTATGTTAGAGGGTTGCTGTGAAGTTTAGAAAAGATAATACAGGCATAAATACTTCATATAGCCTCTGCCAACCAGAAGATGCTTGACAGATATGATCTGCACCTCACAACCTGAGGAATAGAAAGGGGCAGTGTCATAACTGGAAAAAGTTTTCCTTTCAGACAAGAGCCGTGGGATATTTTTGTGGACCCACTGCTTATCATCTGTTCACTTAAGCCCTCAACCGGTGTCAGCTTCTGTGTTGGATGTGGTATTGCAGAGATGCAAGGCACAGTCCAGCTGAATGAGAAGATGCCCACTTCATGCCCTCCCCCTGTGCTGAGCCCCACTGCAAACATGCAGGCCTGGGGAGGCTCCACTGAGGGATTAGAGTTGAAAATCAGCTGGAAAGACCCTGTGCTCAGGCACAGTCCTGCTTCCATTCAACATGGCAACTGCTTGGCTGTGCCCAACAACCAGGAGGAATAGATTTATGGAAATGGACTCATCCCCATGCCATGTGGCCCCGTGTGTCTGGAGGCATTGAAGCTAAGGGCCTATTTTAATTCTTCAGCCTCTGTCCATCTCCCTTGCTAACCCTCTGCCTATTCCCATATGTGACATTTGAAAATCCCAGATTGGCAGAAGTAGGATAAGCCTTTTAGCAAGTCTGTAATCCTACTCTGCTGGATAAAGTGGAGGTGCTAAAAGCTCTTTCCAAAGAATGAGATTCCCAAAGCCTGGCTTCTCAAATTAAGGATCAGAAATCTAAGTTCAGGTATTGGGTATCTCAATGGACTTGCCAGAACTAGGTGACATCTCTGCTTTTCATCAGTCAGCTCATTTGGGTGCCGTTCTCTTAGTCCTTCAGAAAACATTTACTGAGCAACTGATATCCACCAGTCCTTGTACACTGAGAACCTCCCAGAGTTATTGCTCCTTTGCCTAAACTAGAGAGTCTTTCCTTCACATTCCTACACACTATATTATTATCTGCCCTTCAATAGAATATGAGTTCCTTGAAGGCAAGGGCCTGATCTTCTCATCTCAGTGCCCTAAATACCATAGGGCCTGGTACATCAAAGTCAGTAACTACCTGTGAAGGACACAGACATGAATCAACAAATAGCACACAGCAGAGAATCCTAAAACCTCCAAGTAGCAGAGGAAGCTTATTCCACTCTGCCCCACAAATGCAAATATTGAAGGAAACAACAGCCTGGCCAGACCATAGGACATGCTAAATAATGTAAGATGCAGCATGTTCAAGAAACTGCCCGACTCCAAATCAAGCATATTCACATCTAACAGATTTTTCCACTTCAGTTTCACAAGTTCCAAATAATGGCTTTTTTTCCGCATTTCTTGGTCTCTTTACTATATCCGAGGCATATAGTACAGAATGTTTTCTGTGTATGTTCTCACTTACTCTGCATAACAACCCTATAAATTAATTACAATTATTATCTCCATTTTACAGGCAGGAAAACTTACCAAACTATGCAACTATTAAGTGGTAGGCAGATTAGGACTTGGGTCTTCCAGGTGACTCAATGGTAAAGAATCCGCCTGCCAATGTAGGAGACACAAGAGATGTGGGTTTGAAGATTCTCAGGAGAAAGAAATGACAACCCACTCCAGTATTCTTGCCTGGAAAATTCCATGGACAGAGAAGCCTGTCAGGTTGCAACCCGTGGGGTCGCAAAACATGGGACACAACAGAGCAACTGAACACACACACAGATTAGGACTCACACTCAGATGCCCAGATATACTGACACCAAAGCTTATATTTTCATTCTTCCTTGCACTTAGAATAACTTGGCAACAAACACCATGATTCTAATAATTGTCATTAGTATGAATTTAGTTTTCTGACTTTTGTTATTGCTGTTCAATTGCTCAGTCATGTCCAACTCTTTGAAACCCCATGGACTGCACGCCAGGCTTCCCTGTCCTTCACCATCTCCTGAAGCTTGCTCAACCTCATGTCCATTGAGTTGGTGATGCCATCTATCTATCTCATCCTCTGTCATCCTCTTCTCCTCCTGTCTTCAATCTTTCCCAGCATCAGGGTTTTTTCTGAGTCGGCACTTCTCATTAGGTGGCCGAAGTATTAGAGCTTCAGTTTCAGCATCAGTCCTTTCAATGAATATTCAGGGTTGATTTCCTTTAGGATTGACTGGTTTGATCTCCTTGCTGTCCGAGGGACTCAAGAGTCTTCTTCAACACCACAATTCAAAAGCATCAACTCTTAGGCGCTCAGCCTTCTTTACGGTCCAGCTCTCACATCCATACATGACTACTAGAAAAACCATAGCTTTGACTATATGGACCTTTGTCAGCAAAGTAATGTCTCTGCTTTTTAATAAGTTGTCTAGGTTTGTCATAGCTTTTCTTCCAAGGAGCAAGCAATCTTTTAATTTCACAGCTGCAGTCAACATCTGCAGTGATTTTGGAGCCCAAGAAAATGAAGTCTATCACTTGTTTCCATTGTTTCCCCATCTATTTGCCATGAATTGATGGGGCCAGATGTCATGATCTTAGTTTTTGAACGTTTCTGATTTTAGAGTCAAAGTCTTGAGATATGCATAATTACTTCATGATAGAAATCTTAAGTGAGACCAAAGACCTAAACATGAGAGTTAAAACTATAAAACTCTTAGAAGAAAACATAGGAGGGAAGTTTTATGACAATAATTTCCTGGGTATGACACCAAAAGCACAGACGACAAAAGATAGGTTCATGGGACTTTAAAATTTTAAACTTTCACTGTGTTGATAGCACACTATCAACAAAACAAAAAGGCAACCCATGGAAAGGAAGAAAGTATTTGCAAGTCATTTATCTGATAAGGATCTAGTGTCCAGAATATATAAAGCTGTCATACAACTCAACAAAATACTGATTTAAAAAATGGGCAAAACTTGAAACTAACAACATTGTAAATCAGCTATGCTCCAATAAGATTCTCAAATTTTTTTAAAAACACAAAACTGAAACTCTATATCATTAAACAATTCTCCATCCCCTCCTCCCCGCACCCTTGGCAATCCCCATTCTATCTCTATAAATTTAGCTAATTTACGTACCTCATGTAAGCAGAACCATAGAATATTTGTCTTTTTGTGACTGGCTTATTTAATATAATGTTCTTAAAGGTCATTCATGTTGTAGCATTTGTCAGAATTTCCTTCCTTATTAAGGCTGAATAATATTTCATTTCATGTAGGTACCACATGTGTTTATCCATTCATCTGTCCAAGGACACTTAGGTTCCTTCCACATTTTGGTTGTTGCAAAGAATGCTGCTATGAACACGGGCACAAAAATATCTCTTCTAGTTCCTGCTTTTAATTCCAGAAGCGGAATTGCTGGTAATTCTATTTAAACATTTTTTGAGGAACCACAGTACTGTTTTCCATGGAATCGGCACCATTTTATATTCCCACCAACAGTGCACAGGATTGCCATTTCTCCACATCCTCACAAACACTTGTTATTTTCTGTTCTTTATTTTATTTTTTGTTCTTTATTTTAATAGCAGCCATGCTAACAAACGTAAGGTCGTATCTCATCATGGTTTTGACTTGTATTTCCCTAAATATTAGTGATAGTATCTTATTTGGAGAAATGTCTATTCAAGTTCTTTGCCCATTTTTACATTGGTGAGTTGTAAGAGCTCTTTACATATTCTGGATAACAATGCAACAGTGCTGGAACTTATAAGACATATTTAAGATTCTCCATTTTTATAAATTTAACTTACTGTATTTCCAAGAGTTCTTTAAGTAATTTAGAATGTTTGCTAGACAATTATTTTTTAAAAGTTAATTTATGAAAGCAAATATTAGCTGTAAATATGTTCACATATTAATGAAAGGTCCTTCTAAAGTGACTGTTAAATTTTCTATATTAATAAATAGAATAAGATTTGTAAGTTAAAATTAAAAGCTTAGGGGAGAACTAAGTTTAAGTGGTTAAGTTTAAAAATCACATTAATTTTAAAAATCTAAGTAGACCATATATTTTCTGTACTCCAAACTCTCAACAGAGAACTAACAGAGGTTAGGTAGCTTGTCCAAGGTTTAAAAATCTCAAAATTCAGATCTCAAAATACCTGCAATGGTCTAATGCCTCCGATAACCTAGACCTGTGCTACAAATCACTTTAAAAATACTGCAGACAACAAAACAAACAAAAATGATGATGTTTTTAAATGCTGTCAACTGGTTTGGCTTTTTTATCGCACAAGTTCATTCAGCAGATACTCAATGCACCAATGCAAGATGCCTTGTTCTAGAATAATGAAATGAAGGGACCTGGCTGCTGTCTCCAAGGACTTCACAGTTCTCAATGAGATTGTCTCCTAGGAAACCTGACGTTCAGAAGAAGGCAAAAGCTCCTCCCTGCAGTAGGAGGGGGGTTCAGCATAGATGGTGAATGGTTCATTAGTCAGTGCAAGTCTGTTCAAAATCTTTTCCTGACTGACCTGAGGGGCCCAGCTATTCTTCCCCTGCTTCAGAAGTTTAGTAGGTCAGGACACATCCTCTCCTTCTGGGGAGGCAGCCAAACCCTGAATCAAACCCTCCAGGTTTCTTAGTCTGCCACCAATTTAAGGAAATCCCAACATGAAAAGTCCTAGCCTACAAAACAGATCTATTAAGCAGCAAGAGGATTTGCTTTGTCTCACAGATTCCCCAAAGAGTTGCTTTCAGCAATGAGTATCCCGTGGGCTTTTAAATTCTGATTCTTTCTACACCTGAAATTCAATTCCTATGAAACGGGAAAAGAACTGTTTCAGAGATGGAGGTGAACCTCTGGTGCCTTTGTACTTACCATCTGGGACAGTCCCATTGAACCCCAGCAACCTGCTCTAGCTCCTGGATCAAGCACTGGAAGCAATTCTTACAGAGCAAATGCTAACAGGGTAGAAGCCGGACACCAACATTGTGCAGGTCCTGTTGGCACAATGAGCAGATCAGTGTCGCCTCCATCTGTCTGCTTCTGTTTTTCTGGTCCATTAGTGACTGCCCCATAAACTCATGCCTGTATCTGTACCCATACATGCACCCAGAACTGGGGCTTTTCCATTAATATTCTCAAGTGTGAAGTGGTGTATAGAGCAAACAAGCTCTACTCCCTGAGAGTGAAGCACAAAGCAGAGTGATTTACTTCTTTGGGGAAAAGGCTGAAAAGGACACAGAAACCAAGGCCTCAGAAATCCAGGCTGTGTCCGTCCCTAGAACTGGAGGCTCATGTCCTGCAACGGGCACAGTCTGAACTCTCACTTGGGCCCAAAAGACAGTCCCGGATTTCTGCTGGGAAGACAAAGCATGGAGGGGTCTGCTAGGTTGTGTGTGTCCTACAGGGTTGGTTTACCTTCAAAAATGTCCCAGATATTTCTGTGCTTCTCTTATCAATGGACAAGCTTGATCTAACATTTCATTTTGGAAAAGAGAAGGACATTTACTAAATGCCAAGTTTATGCCAGGTGCTTTATATGCTTTATCTCCATCCTCCCAATTACCCTTGGAGATAGGGATTGTATTTAAAAAAAATTAAATAAAACCATCAGAGACAGGCTGAGGAAAATGAGGTTCAGAGAATTTGGGTAATTGGACACAAAGACAGACGGTAAATAGCAGAGTTCAAATTCAAATCCAGGTCAGTCTGATTTCAGACTCCATTCTCTTAACCGAAATGTTCCTCAAGCTGCGGTCCACACACATGTCCTCGTGAGTTCTCTCCAACAACTTTTGTAAATTAGTGTTTCATTCTGATGAGCTTTTTAAAGTATAAATACTCTGGGTCATCTATATATCCACCATGATGGGATTTTAGAGGCAGTGTTAAAAAGTTAGGATCTAGTTCATACCAGTGTTACTTTGTCTCAGGATAATAAGAAGAAAAAGGAGCAGATAATATGTAAATGACAGATTCTTGACACAGGAAGCCCATATGAAATCACAGCGCATGATGATGAATGTTCCACAGAACCTAGAATAGAGAAGGTAGTGGGGAAAGTGGACCACCATCATCGTGGCACAAGTTTGCTAAACTTAGCCACAACAGGGTACACTTCACTTAAGCTGAGGTGACAATTCTGCTTAGCAGCACATCATGTGCAAATGAAATTAATATTGTTAGTTTGATTGTTTTGGTTTTTTTATTATTTATCAACTGTTTTAGGTTTTGTAATTCTATAAAAGCAGAAAGAGTGCACCTAGTTTTATATTTGTACTTATTTATTAAAAAGCAAAATTCATTTAATTCAAATTCAGAGCTCTGTAATTATCCAAATTTAAGAGAACTGTCGCTTCAATTCACAGTCTTTGGGAGCCAAGCCCATTAAGGACAAAGGAGGAGGCAGGAAAGGCCAGGCTTCTTGGGAGCCCAGCAAGATGCCACTAAATAAAGTAACAGACGGGCTTTTACCTTGAATTCATTCTGAGGCTCTAAGAGCAGTTACTTTCCAGAGCACAGCCACAGTAGCAGCCCTGATGGAGGTGAGGACAACCTCTCTTAAAAGATTTAAATGTGGATAAGTTTATTTCGCCAGACTTTGAGAATATCAAACCTTTTAGTCTTAGAACCACTTTACTTATTTTAAGTGTTGAGGACCCCAAAGAGATTTTACTTATGTGGTTATATCCACTGCCATTTACCATAAGTTAAAAGTGAGATAATTTTAAAATATTAATTCATTAAAACACAATAAACCTACTACAAGTCAACATGAATAACATACTTTTCAGGAAAAATTACTTTCAAATAATAAATTTAGTGAGAAGAGTGACATTGTTTTTGCCTTTTTGCAAACCTCCTAATGTCTGGCTTAGCAGAAGACTTAATAGAAGCTGGCTTCCCACACCAGCTTCTTCAACCTGTTACATGTTGTTTTGTTTACAGTATATGAAGAAAATCCAGCCTCAAACAGCTATACAGCTATATAGCTATACAGTTGGAAACGATAGGAATATTTTAATAGCCTTATCAGATAATTGTGGATAATCTTCTTTGATAGTACACCAAAATTTAACAAGTGGTAGTGAGTCAGGAGATAGATGGGCCCCAGGCTGGGCAGATGGAGTTCATCCGCTGTGGACAGATACTCAAAAAGAGCAGGAGGGAGGAGAAGCTAAGCCCTGCCCAAATAAGACATAAAAGACCAGCTATTCCTCATTCTTGAAGTCAAGGAGACCTTCCTGACTATACATACACAGGAAAGCTCTCTGGAGGTCAAAAGGGAGGGGATCAATTCATAGGAAGCAATGTCAAGCTACCCCATAGGCCTCTTCACTGGAATCCATCTTGGCTAAGACATGCACGTACACACATCAGAGGACGCTGAGATAAACTAAATATAGACTCAGAAAAAGGCAGTGACGATTGGCCAAAGGAAATCCGGAAGAAATGCCTCATAAAAGTGATTTAAATTACCATGAGGGCAAGCTCTCTCTCTGAGCCCACCCATGTGTCTATCCACACGTACCCTTTTGCCTCCTAATAAACACTTTACTCAGAGAAGGCAATGGCAACCTACTCCAGTACTCTTGCCTGGAAAATCCCATGGATGGAGGAGCCTCGTAGGTTGCAGTCCATGGGGTCGCTAAAAGTCGGACATGACTGAGCAACTTCTCTTTTCATTTTTCACTTTCATGCATTGGAGAAGGAAATGGCAACCCACTCCAGCGTTCTTGCCTGGAGAATCCCAGGGACAGTGGAGCCTGGAGGGCTGCCGTCTATGGGGTCGCAGAGTCGGACACGACTGAAGCGACATAGCAGCAGCAGCAACAAACACTTTACTTGCTTCACTACTTTCCATCTCTACATGGAAATTCATTTCTACACAACTGACTGGCTAGAACCTTGTCACCGGCCACTGGTCCCTGGTAGTCTAGTGGTAGGATTCAGTGATCTCACTGACTTCAATCTCTGGCCAGGAATGGAAATCCTGCTTCAAGCTACTGCAGGCAGAGGCTATCCAAGAGCAGTAGTTTCTTCAAGGTTAGTGGAATCTGATACTCCATCAGTGAACTTTTCTTATCCTGTTACATTACCATCCACTGGTCTACGTTAACACTTTGAACCACGCTTTAACCCAGGCACAATTTTTATAACACCAAGCATTAACTTGGAAAATACTGATTCAATGATTTATGCAAATATTCCAAATATTGACATATTTCATTACAGAAAAAGAGTCACTCTTTAATATCACCTCTAACTGCATCAGAAAATTCTGTAAATGTTATGAAGTTGTCAAATTCATGGAGGCAGCTATAACTTTACCCAAATTCTAATTTTTGCTTGCAAGCCCAAATTTTATCATTGGCAACAAATACAGTGTTTTCTTTCTTGAAGTGATAGGCTCACTTCATTTTTAAAGAAAATATCTGCCAAATTCCCAAGCCTGAATAATCACAGTTTGTCTGTCAGTTGTTCAAATAAAAACTAGTATTCTACAAAATAATAACAAAGCTAGTGCAGCATGCAAGTCAAACAGGGATACAACTACAGTTCCTCACTTTGATAAACAGCAGAGGTGCTTTATGCATACTTCTTATTTCTTCACACAGAATATTAAAGAAACTTGTATTCAAGGATTGAACTTTAATAAATATGGACATTCTTCAGTGAAACTGGCTCTTCTCTTTTTATCTTCTTTTCTTTTACAAACAAATGCCTGGCTGTGAAGAATACACATACCAGCAGTTTTACACACCATCTTTGACTTTGGCTTTGGTACCATCAGTGCAAATGTCAACCCAGTAAAAAGGCCAAATAACATCTTAGTATTACTATGAAAATTGTTTCGACTTTGTGGAACACCTGAAAGGGTCTCAGGGACCCCCTCCATGGGCCTTTAGACTACATTTTGAGAACAGTTGCAACAGACTCTGAATAACCATTCTGGGTATCTGAGGAAGTGGCATGACTTTTCAAACCAGTGTGCACAACTCAGGGTAAGAATATAAAGTAGTAAGTATTTGATTTCTGTCTTAGAAGAGCAATTGAATTAACTCTACAAGGGTAAAGGTTAAATTAAAGGCACAGCAATGAGTCTCTGGTTTCCCAGGTGGCACAATAGTAAAGAATCCACCTGCCAATGCAGGAGACACAGTAGACGTGGGTTCTATCCCTGGATCAGGAAGATCCCCTGAAGTACAAAATGGTATTCGTACTTCCAGTATTCTTGCCTGGAAAATTCCATGGAGAGAGGAGCCTGGCAGGCTACAGTTTATGGGGCCGCAAAGAGTCAGACATGACTGAGCATGCACATGCAATGAGTCTCTGATTTGAAGATAAACGAGGGAAGGCCAAATGATCCCTTTTCTATCCCCTTCTTCCTTTCACCATTATTTAGCTCTTCTCTCTCCTTCCTATATCCCCTGACCTGGGAAAATTAAGAGGCTTGCTCGGCAGAACGAACTTAAGCCAGGGGTAACCAATTCAAATACCTCCAGGGGTTAGTCATATAAAGAGTAAAGAGCCTCACCTAAAAGAATGTGGGTCCAATGTTGCCAAGTCTTAGTTTTTTCAAAACGCCAGAAATCCAAATTTTAAAAAAAATTTTAAATGTTGGCAACCAACTAAATTAAAAAAAAAAAACCATAAGGAAACAGCATGAGTCAAACAAAGTATACCAGTGATCAGCTTATGACCTCCACTTTAAGTCACGAAGCGACCTGAACTAAATTAAAGTGAAAGACTGGAAAGACAGATGGGAAACCTCATGTATGTTACCTCGCTTACAAACCATCTCCCTTAAGATGCCAAACCAGGGGTGAGAGAAGGGAGAGATAACTGGGTTTCTGTTACCTGGCCAAGGAATAACAGAGCAAGTCACTCTGTACGATATTGAGAGTTAGAATTTCAAAGATTGTTTGCATGGGTAGAACAGAACAGATTATCATCAAAATAGTATACATTTTAGGGGGAAAAATGGGAGGGAGAAACACCAAGTAGATAGAGTACCTACTCTATGCTAGACTGTGTTGAATGCGACACACTATTTGTGTACTTGTTCACTGCCTGTTTTAGATACAGTCCTAGGGCAGGACTTTGTCTTCTGTGTTCACCATGGTACCTTTCCCTCACTGCCTGGCACCTATACACAGCGTCTGAATACACAGCATGTGCTCAATAAATATTTCTAAAATGAATGAATGAATCACAGTATTTTTCCATTATACAGACAAGTAAACTAAGACTGAAAGAGAAAATGCTACTTGTTCAAAATCACTCAGCTAGTGAAAACAGGGGTAGGAAATGAACCAAAACTTTTGTGTTCTTTCCATGAATTTTATCATCCAAAATACAACTCAAGAGCAATTGAATTCATTGTGCTATTGGATGAACTGCCCTCAAAGATCCTGGCATTCTTCCCTTTACATTTTGCTATTCTGAGTTAAATGGCAGCAGGGTTTTCCATCCTAGCTTCCAACAAAACTGTTAGGAATGCATTTGCCACATAGAACAATGAGATTAAAAAAAAAAAAATCTATCCAACACAGAAAGGAAGGACTCTTAGCCCTCGAATTATATTTATTTTTACTTTGTAATAAAGAAAACCTTGTGTGGGCCTATGAATTTTCCCATAAATGCCATATTGTGGGTGTATCAAAAACTACTGATAAAAGCAAAAGCAAAATAAAACAAGCAAAAACTCTGAACCTGGTGTAGTTTAAACTGGAAACCACATGTGCTGATGGTGCATAAATTGGTACAATCCATTCGGAAAAAATATACATATATATAGCAACATAAAATGAATCATAAAAATGTTCATACCCTATAATACAGTAATCTCACTCCTGGGAATTTATCCTAGACAAGTTATTCAACAGAAGAAGAAAAAAGCCACATATACACCAGTGTTCATTGCATCATTTTCTCCAATAGCAAAGACCACAATGAGAACAATAAGAAAGGAAAAAAAATGAGAAAATTATAGTATGTGCTGAAGATAAACTACTAACTGTTAAAAATAATAATCATGAATACTTGGTAGTGATACAGAAAAAACGTAATAGTATTAAACCAAAAACAGAATACAAAAAGATTTGTGTACCATGATCATCAGCTTTGCAGACAGCTATGTCTCCATGTGAATAACAACTGAAAGGTAAAAATCAGACGTGAAAACAGTATTGTAAGGTATTATAATTTGAGATGTTTTTTCAAATTTTTCTTTCATGTTTTATTGTCTTTTCTATGACATGTAAGTTTTAAAATTCTTTCTGAAGTAAATTTGGATCTGAGTTTTTCTCAAATTCTCACTTAGAAAAGACAACCTGACTCGTCCCATCTTAAATTAACAATCCTCTACTTGAAAAGGGAGAAAGAAAAGAAAGTGAAGTCACTCAGTTGTGTCCGACTCTTCGCAACCCCACGAACTGTAGTCTGCCAGGCTCCTCCGCCCATGGAATTTTCCAGGCAAGGATATTGGAGTGGATTGCCATTTCCTTCTCCAGGGGATCTTACCGACCCAGGAGTCGAACCTGGGTCTCCTGCACTGCAGGCAGACGCTTTATCATCTGAGCCACCAGGGAAGCCCCTCTTGAAAAAGGAGAGCAACATAATATTTCCAAACGTACGACTCTAAAGATGGAGAGCAAGAAAGCAAGGCTGGATGCACCCAGGCTGTTGCTGCTGTCTGAAGGATCACTGATGAAATCAGGAACCCAGAGAGGAAAGGAAGAGAAAGGGACCACCAGGGCCTTCTTCAGGGTGGCAGTGTGTTCACAAGGCCACCTGGAGAGAGGGCTGAGGGAGTAAAAAGGTCAGCACTGCAAACACCTGCCTCACCAGGCTGCTGCCAGCATTGTCTCCCTTCTGCTCATTTTGCAGGCATTTTCTGAGGCCCTGACTCTCTGAGGAGAGTCCACATGTCTGAGATGTCAGGCCATGCTCTACTTCAGAAGAGATGTCACAGAGCAAGAGGCCTCTCAGGGGTCATGTCCACAATCATGCCCCCTGTGCCTGGTGACATGAGGTCACCTAGTACCTTAACTTTGCATATACAGAATTTAGCTTTGTTAGCTCTCTCAGAGCTGGATGACCCAGGGAAACTGACCCACGCTGACAAACCCCACAGGAGCGTTATGTTAAAGTTACATGATTATCCTTGGGAAGAAGAGGGAGCTGGCTAGAAAACCAAAAGCAGACAATTGTCCAGGGCACTCTCCCTACCCTGGAGATCAAATTACCAACAAGAAGAATGTCAGGTGAACACAGAACCCAGCTACAGTGGCCTCAGGAAGGCCTTCCATTCAGATGGATGGCCTGAGGGATAAGATGTAGCCCGTTTGTAACCAAGAAACCTGACACAACCATCCAGAAGCAGTGTCCCATCAACCACTCTACCTCCACACCCTGGGCTATCTTGGTCCTTGGTCCAGTTCCTATTTACTAGACACTTGAAGGTAACCTTTCATTCCCCAAACTCTGCCCAGCTTACCTCCATTCACAGACCATCTTACCAAGGGTCGTTTCCAGGTAGCTCAGCTCATTACTTGTGCACTTACAGGCCACTTTTGATGTCAAATAGAGGATGATGTCTCTTATGCCTTGCCCCCAACTCTCAAGGCTCTTTCTGCTGGTACAGTGTGTGAATAAGAATTGAAGGAGTGATGAAGACCATAACGCTGTGAGGTCAGAGGGAGTGATTACTGAGGTAAAAGCAGGAGATATGAAGAAAAAAACCTAAGGCTAGGTCTAGGCTCTGAATAGCAGCTGCTCTGTAGCCTCTGGCAAATCAGTCAACCTTCTATGTCTCAACTCTCTCATTCATACAATGGGGCTAATAGAGTTGCCCACTCAGACAGACATATTTTGTAAACTGCAAGGTGTATTTGGCTATTCTTACTGTGGACTGGAATGTTCTTGAAGAAGCAGAATGTAAGGTAGGACTTCAAGGTTGAAGAAACTTCCAGAGCATCTGGTTAGGAAAAAGATTAAGTACTCCAGGCATGAGAAATGATACTAGCACAGGAAAAAAGGTAGAAGGGATGTACTAAGTTTGGCTGCAGCAGAAAGCTTGTGTAGGGAAAAAGCTCAGGTTAGTTTGGAAAAGCAAGTGGGCTGTATTCTGTAGCTAATAGGGAGTTCTGTTCCAAACTTTTTTATGAAGTGAAAGGATGAAAGTCATTTTGGAAGGATTAACCTGACAGAGGTGTGAAGGATGGAGGGATTGGAGGAGGATTAGAATGCAGACAGGGTGATCACAAGAGGGTGCTGAACTCCAGATAAGAGATATAATAAGGGTGTTAATGAAAGTTGTGCTTTTTAGCACAAAGACTAAAAAAGGAGGATAGGTATAGAAAAAACAACATGATGACAATGTATTAAAGGAAAAGAATGTTTGGGGACAATTTTCAAGTCTCCCTGACATCACTATATAGGTTGCCAAGGCTGTGCACCAAGATATAGAATAAGGAAAGCACCAGTCAGCTGGAAAAGAGTCAAGTCTTTGGATTTGTCTATCTAGTTTATCTTAGAATGGCTGAGACACTAACCAGAAATTAACCATAAGTGAATGATTATGGAGCTCAGCAACAGAGATGTGAATTGAAGCCACTCAAGATGAATTCACCCAAGACTGTGTACTATGAAAAGTTAAGAAGGGGACAGGCAGAAGGCTGAAGAACACCAATATTTAAATGGCGGACAAAATTAGAAGAACCTGAAGGGAAGACGGAGGAAGGCAAGAGATGAGCTAGAAAAAGAAGTCAAATGGATAAAGTAAAACAGAAAAAACAAGTGATATGAGGAAGGGGCCATTCAGTTTGGTGTCTGGTTAATTGATGACATTGGTAAGAGCAATTTCATTGAAATAATGGGGCTGAGAGCCAGATTGCAGTGGACTGAACAATGAATGCGAAGCTAGCATTAACAGGATTTGTTGACTATTCTTTTGGGGAGCCTGGCTGAAAAGGAAAGAGGAGAGGTAATAAACAGAAAGAGGGAGAATTTAGGATACTTTAGCTAAACTATATTTTAGCTGAAGGGAACAAGGCACAGAAAATTCGCACACACAGCACACACTAATTAACTGAGGAAGGTGATCCTGAACACTGGTTAAGACTTAAAACAGGAAAGACGCCTCTTCCACTTTAGTGTACAAAGGGTGGTGAGGACAGGTGCATTCATTCACTTAAGGATCATTTGTTGAACATGTACTTCATGCCGGGAGCTAGGAGTGCATGGGTAAAAGGAAACAATCCTCCAGCCTTTAAGGAATTTGGTATGGTAGGAAACATAAACATGGATCAACAAGTAGAAGAGTTTTGTGGTAGATTTTAAGGTAGCACAGTGGGGAGAAGTAAGCAACTATAACTGAATGAGTCCGAGAAGTTCTACAAGAGGAGACTCTTGCAGAGAGTCCAGATCAAGGAGTGGTTCTCCGGGCCAGAAGGCGAGGTCATGCGCATGCTAAGCAGGTTCCAGTAAAAATTAAAATGGACGGGTAGATTTACAGTCTGGAGAACAAAGGACCCTAAAGCAACCTGGTGTAGAGGTCCCTAAAAGGAGCTTGTTTAAACGGAAATGCCCAGGACAATGGCACAAGGGCAAAGGAGAAAGGAAGACCTTGAGCCCACTCAGGAGTGTGGGCCGAGCAAGTCCCAGAGGGTGGTAGAGACATCTACGAAGACTTGAAAGGGAGCAGAGAGAGAGACCGGGTGGGCACACTGAGGGTCAAACAGTCCCTCAATGCAGCAAGCAACCGCTACCACCCGGGCCAAGACGACCTCCAGGAACACAGCGAGAAGCGCGGGGTCGCTCAGGTATGGGGCGGTTGGTGAGGAGCTGAGAAACACGGTGGCCCCGGCGGATTCCGAGGCCTTGGCGCTGGGAAAAAAAGCCCGGCCCACCAGAGCCGCAACCGAATGCACCTTAGGGCGCCAAACCCCGCCTTCCGAGACACATATCAGCTTCTGAGCGCGAGCGCCGGCGGGATGTCACAGAAACGATACCCCGCCCACTGCAGCCTCCGGAACAGCTCTGTAACTAACAGGGAGGCCACAGGAAAAGGAAAACGCAAGACCAGGAGTCGCGCGAGACCCGCGACGCCAAAGAGGCCCCGCCCGCGACCCTGCCTCCCAGACAGGAAGTGAGGCGATAACTCCGCCCCCGTGCTCGATAGATCGCGAGACTTCGCGGAGACCTTTCTCTTTCGTCTAGGCTGCCGACATGGTAGGTGGGTCATGAAGGTGGTCCGCGTAGTCGTAGTCTCAGCCCGCGAGCTTTACTCACCAAGCACTCCAGCCACCTACTCCCGAGCTTGCCCTGGTCTTCTAAGGCTGCGCAAGGCCAGCCGCGGGGCGGAGTGGCCGGCATGGGCCCGGAGCAGGGCGGGGAAGCTAGGGCCGCGTGTTCATCCAGGAACTTGGATTCTCGAGACACGCGGGCCGGGGCGCCCGGGCTCTTCCCTGATGAGGCCGCACGGCTTCAGGCGTGGCTGTAACTTCAGTTTTGCTGACGGCGCCATGGAGCAAACCCCTAGGCTTGCGGGTCCCTCACAGACTGGCAGGCTTTCGCCCCCTGCCCCGCTTCTCTTCGGCCTTCTCACTAAGTACCTTTTCCCATACAGCCATCCAGACTAAGGAAGACCCGGAAACTTAGGGGCCACGTGAGCCACGGCCACGGCCGCATCGGTAAGTGCTGTTTCCCCATTCTGGTCGGCCTTGGACTGTCCCTGCCGGCTGCTTGCTTGTCAGTTAGTAGGTAGCTAAGTGAAGTGGGTTTGTCAGAGCTCATGCGGTCGAGTTGGATTGAACTGGATCATTAGCTGTTGGCTTTTTATTTGAGAATCGTCTGTGCTCCTGTTACAGAGAATTTCAACATGAGTTGGGGGGTTGGAAATGGAACGAGACCCAGTATTGAATTGGTTGAAGGCATGAAGTACTGTGTTAGTGTTATGTGGAACACTGCAAAGTGATATTTATCCCAAGAGTCTTGAAGGAGCAACATTGCTGGAAGAGAGATTAAGCAAAGGCCCAGAAGTATGGGGAAATGCTTTTGCTACAATAATATTGACGGGTTGGAGAAGGGTATTTTAGCCATGTAGCTATGTGTTCCTGCAGGCAAACACCGGAAACACCCGGGAGGCCGAGGTAATGCTGGTGGCATGCATCATCACAGGATCAACTTCGACAAATAGTGAGTGGTTTTCTCACTGTCCTTTTACTGACACTACTAGCTTGGGATTTAGGGGTGGAGGGTAGTTAAAGAACGTCTTCAGCGGGAAGCAAGTCTCACTACTCATGAACCTTGTCTATTGCTGGTTTTTCTCTAGTTTATGTTTGATGTGAACTGAACTTGTCATCACTTGTCGAGGCTAGAGTCACGCTTGGGTATCCACTATTGCCTTAGTGTGCTAGAGTCCTCGAAGAGTAACTGCTGACCTTATTCACTGGCTGTGGCCCTTATGGCATAGTCAGTCACCAGGTTAGTGACATGCATCAGATTGACTTATACAACCTTTAGATCTGTTTATGCCCACAATTTATCGGGGTGGTATTAAAACTACTTGTTTAGGAGTCTGCTGTGATAGGGTGTAGAAGCTCTCAAGTGACCTGAATTCTAGTGTTAAGATTTGTTTTACTCGACAAGTGGAGTTCCTGCTAGGTTGGTGTTCTGCACAAGTGAACAGTGTACACGGTAATGGAGGGAGATGGACTGTGAAGATCGAAAACAGCTCAGTTGGAGTGAGGTAATGAAAATGGTTGCCTTGTTTTCCCAGTCACCCAGGGTACTTTGGGAAAGTTGGTATGAGGCATTACCACTTAAAGAGGAACCAGAGTTTCTGCCCAACTGTCAACCTTGATAAATTGTGGACCTTGGTTAGTGAGCAGACACGAGTAAATGCTGCCAAGAACAAGACAGGAGCTGCTCCTATCATCGATGTGGTGCGATCAGTAAGTGACTATTTTTACCTTTTATGTGCCTTTCAAAATTCTGGATAATATACACCCAGCTACCTACTAGACAGTCCGTTCAGTAGAACTTCCATGGGTAGGTCACTGAACAGAACTGAACTTTTGTTCAGTTGTGATCATGTAAAACCTTTGACGAGTGATACTTTACTCTCATTCATTTACTTCATTTTTCACTTGAATTTTTATCTGGTCAGATATCTTTTTCCTACTGTGAATACCCTGGTTTCCCATCTGAACTTAAGTAGTAATTTACTTTAGCTGGCTCTGGTCTGTTTTACACAAGACTACAATGAGGCACAGCCCTTCACCCTTTATGTTCTAATAAAATACAGTCCTAATAGTTCAGTTGATATTTAAGGCCAAACATTATCTGAAGAGATCCCACCCTGCCCCCCAAAAATGGATTTTTGTATATTATTAGGAGTCTGGTCCTTGTGTTCCTTACCCTCCATGGATATGGAGGTAGTCAGAACCCTGAGGAGACTTTGAGTAAGTTAAAATTGCCTTTCTCAGCCTGTTCTTTGAGCAGTTCTGATGACCCTGGCTTCTTGGGACATTATTGGAAATGTGATTTTTTCCTTTTTTGCTTATCAAGTGGTAATTGAATAGGAAAAGCGGGTTTGAGCTCTGCCCGAGACTAGAGTCACATTCCGACAGCTTTTGTCCTGGTGTGCTAGAGTACTCGGATAGAACCTGCTGGTCTTGATTCACTGGCGAGGGCAATTGGTGCCTCCGTGAGTGCCCAGATCAGAAACATGCCTTCCCTGGCTCCTAGATGGAGTGGATTGACAGGAATCTTTCTTTATACTCTTGGTGACTGCCGTGGTGCATTATAAACCCTTTTCTCTGTTCTTCTAGGGTTACTACAAAGTTCTGGGGAAAGGAAAGCTCCCAAAGCAGCCTGTCATCGTGAAGGCCAAATTCTTCAGTAGAAGAGCTGAGGAGAAGATTAAGAGTGTAGGTGGGGCTTGTGTCCTGGTGGCTTGAAGCCACATGCTGGGAAATTCATTAAATGTTAAGTGCTTTTCTCTTCTGGTTTGAGTGTAGGTTCTTTAACATTTCTACCTCCCTACCTGTACATAAACCCACCTAATAGATTCTAGAGTATGGGTATTAGGACCTGGGTTCTTCTGCCAACTCCCCTCAAAGTACAAAGAGGTAACACCAGCACTTACAGGCCTTGGCTGGTTACATAATTTGAGGCTTCTCACTCAATGAGGATACCTGTTGATAAGGAAACTTTATCTGATTGTTGAAAGTTCTCCTAGAATTGTATGTTCTGAATTTACAGTGAGTGGGAGAATGTGCCCTTAACTGTTCCATGGAGCTCAGGGAGCAGAAACTCAGTTATGATGTAGAACGTTCTTTACATACAAGATCTCTGGGTCACATTGGAAACATGGGACAGTGATGGGAGTGGCTCTTGGGAACTTACTTTCTACACCTCACTTACTTATCTCAAACCAAACTGTTGGAATGGGACAACATGCCAGGGCTTTTACAAATAGTGGTTTGTGTGTGCTTAGTCGTATCCCACAGTTAGCAATCCCATGGACTGTGGCCCTCCTCTGTCCGTGGAATTTTCCAGGCAAGAATGCTGGAGTGGGTTGCCAGTTCCTACTCCAGGAAATCTTTACAACCCAGGGAAGTTACTCATGTCTCTTGCGTTGGCAGGTGGATTCTTTACCACTGCACCACCTGGGAACCCCATCCATGCTTTTGGATTCTAGAAATCAGTTGTCAGAACTCAAAGACCCTTGTGCATAGGAATCTTAAACTTTAAAGAGATGCATCATGAAATGCTAATAATTTTCCTTCTAGTTTGAAGTGGGTCTTGTAGAGAAATTAGAGGGATGCTAAAGGGCTTTCCTGGTGGCTCAGACAATCTGACTGCAATACAGGAGACCAGTTTTGATCCCTGGGTTGGGAAGATCCCCTGTAGGAGGAAACGGCACCTCACTCCAGTATCTTGTCTGGAGAATCCTACGAACAGAGGAGCCTGGCGGGCTACAGCCATAGGGTCACAAAGAGTCAGACATGCCTGAGCAACTAACACTTAAGACAGAAACCAGAATCAGGTTTTCTAGAGTTTGTATCTCCTGCAAAACCAAGATGACCAATGTTTGTGTGCTGACAGGACCCTCTTAATATTATAGTACATTATAATTTGCTATAGTTTGTTTCCCAAGATCTTGAAGGTGTTTTTGACCCATCATAAAACTTGTGGGGTAGAAACGTGACCAAAAGAATAGTTAGGATGGCACTTAAGCTTACTAAAACTACTTAAAGGTTTAGTCTGGTACAGGGTTGTTTCTGTATTGCTTTATGGGGTCATAAATGGGCTGGGAACCACGACTTTCTGTGGGACTAATTTGTCATGACAGCCTTTACAGGATATTGGGGATGATCAAGTGTAAAGCACAGTGGAGGAAATGTGATTGATTTATATAATGGAGAGTTAATGGTCAGGAAGGCACTTGGTTGGACAAGCTAATATCATATTGACATATTGGTACTGATGGGGAAAGGTGAAAGTGGGTTTTAATGTCTTGGAGGCCTTAAAATATGGAAACTTTGATTTCTACTAGACACTGAAGTCATAGAAAAGTGTAAATAACAGTGTCTTAAGATTCAGGCTGGATTTGAGAGTACTGAGCACACATGCACCTACCTACCTTGGAGTATTGTCTGGATTAAGTAAAATGGAAAGCATTTACTAAACTTCTGTGCTCAGTTATTGGTACGGAACATATAAGTGAACTATTACTGTCACACCCAAGTGACAAGTCAGTTAACCTTGGTGTGATTCAGTCAGTGGGATCTAAACACAAAGAAGAGCAAATGTGCATTTAGGAAACCCAGTTTGGGAAGGTTAGGCAAGTTGGGAGGTGCTGTGTGGGAGATGAGCCTGGAGCGAACAGGTACTCTGGCCAGGCTGTGACTTAGTTGAGGGGTACAGTGGAAGGTAGGAGGCAGGACCATGAGAATGGAAGACAAGTCGGATTCAGAAGACATAAGGAGATAAGACTTGTGACTGATAGGGGTGGGGCTGGCAGCAAAATACAGTTTGGGGAGGACAGATTTGTCAGTAGTCTCTTTATGGCTAGCTGCTTTCCCAGTTTCATTGCTAGCATCTTGGAGCATAACTGTCCTGAAACTAGGTGGGATCATGCTCATCCCAGTCCTGTGTAGAGGTGCTCCTGTTGGGTACGCTAAATATGAGTCAGTAGTACAGCCATTCTAAATAGGGAGGGTTCCTCAAATACCATGCCATCCCAGCTCCAGGCCTGGAGAATACAGCTACTGATGAGTGTGAGCTGCTCTGTGCATCTTGCTCGCCATTGTCTATAGTTATAGTAACCAAGCAGGTCCTCTGATTACTAGTAATACTGCCAAAGGAAGTAGTGTGACTGATGAAAAAACAAACATGCCCCAAGACAAGAGCGACCTAGTGCTCCCTGCAAGGAGATCCACCAGTCCATCCTAAAGGAAATCAGTCCTGAAAATTCATTGAAAGGACTGATGCTGAAGCTGAAACTCCAGTACATTGGCCACCTCATGCGAAGAACCGACTCATTGGAACAGACCCTGATGCTGGGAAAGACTGAAGACAGGAGAAGGGGATGACAGAGGATGAGATGGTTGGATGGCATCACCAACTCGATGGATATGAGTTTGAGTAGGCTCCGGGAGTTGGTGGTGTGTCCAACTCCAGGGAAGCGTGGCATGCTGCAGTCCATGGGGTCACAGGTTCCGACACGACTGAGCGCTCTCACACCTAGAACAACCACTTAGCTTGTACAGCACCAAAGGCAAATCGTATGTTTTGATTTCAAAGTGAAAGGTGCCAAACATACAAAATACAGCCAATGCATAGGAAAAGTTCTGGACGAGCCTGCCAAACTTGTATTAGCCTGTTCCATAGGCGCAGGCCCATACTGCCACTACCTCCAGTGGCCACAAGGTGCACGTTGATGAAGTTAAGTTCTCGTCAAAACCTTAGGATTTAAATTCTCAATTCAAGTAAACATCGCTACTAGCCCAGTAGCAGCCAGCCCGTGGGATGAAAGCCAACCAAAGGCGTACACCACGGGCGGGGGAGTACCGCGGTTCTGGGAACTAGAGCCAGGCAGAGCTTGGCGCTCTAGCGGCGGAGATCCGAGCCGCTTCCGCAGGGTGGGAGGCTCTGCTTTCGGCTTCACTTTGACCTCCCATACCGTGGCCGGAAGTACATCCAGAGTCGGCTCCGCCATTTCCGGCAGTGGGCGGGGCCGGCCCGTTGCGCTTGGGCTAGGCGGGAGGTTTAATTCGACCCAGCCTGACGTGTGGCCTGGGGTCAAAGCTGAGTTCACAACCCTCGCTGCACTGCGGTTCTGCTTTGGCCGTGCAGAAAGGGAATTGTGGCCTTTCTGTGCGCCTCCAAGATGAGAATTCCAGATTTTTTTAGAATTAAGTTGCCATTAAAAGATGAGTATTCGAGGTACATTCTGCTAAAAAAAAAAAGTGGTTGTATGCGCATAGAAAAGTTCTGTAAGAACATAGAGATTGCCTAATGAGTTGTGGGAGGGGAAAGTGTATGTTTCATTTCTGGTTCTGTTTTGCAGCCCAGTTTGTTTACCTTTGATTTCCACTTAAAGTTGGCTTTAAAAAATACACTATTTACCTATCTTTATAAATCAGTCATTTGGGGTACAAGGTGAATTACAAGGCTATTTACAAAATAAAGGATGTTATTTTTAACAAAATTTAAACTTGAGTTGTGATATAGTTTTCTTGGCGTTCTAATTCCACAAACCAATGTAAAATAGTTACTTTCCAAGGGCATTCCAAAATACTGCCTTTAAAAAGAAGCCCAGCTTTCTCATTTCAACACTGTTCACCAAAGCATGTATGGTAACTTACTGAAAAGAGCATTTAGAAAGATGTAATAGCACAACCTGCCCTGCTCTCAAAGTTACCTGACTACAGGAGAAAATCCAGGGGCCTTTCTTAACTACAGAATGGAGATGGGCTGACAGTTTGACTTCTGGTAGAGGAGGTAGCATTGCCCTGCCCCTGAGCAATCTCCCAAAAAGGCACTAAGGACACTTGTTTTCAGTAGTGGTGATACCATCCTACAGGGGCATTTTGTAAACATATGGGAGCATTTGTGGTCACAATCATGGAAAGGAAGCAATCAGAGATGCTTGATGTCATGCAATGTATAGATCCAGTTCAGTTCAGTCGCTCAGTTGTGTCTGACTCTTTGCGACCCCATGAATTGCAGCACGCCAGGCCTCCCTGTCCATCACCAACTCCCGGAGTTCACCCAAACTCATGTCCATCAAGTCAGTGATGCCATCCAGCCATCTCATCCTCTGTTGTCCCCTTCTCCTGCCCCCAAATCCCTCCCAGCATCAGAGTCTTTTCCAATGAGTCAACTCTTTGCATGAGGTGGCCAAAGTATTGGGAGTTTCAGCTTTAGCATCAGGCCTTCCAAAGAACACCTAGGACTGATCTCCTTTAGAATGGACGGGTTGGATCTCCCTGTAGTCCAAGGGACTCTCAAGAGTCTTCTCCAACACCACAGTTCAAAAGCATCAATTCTTCAGGGCTCAGCTTTCTTCACAGTCCAACTCTCACATCCATACATGACCACTGGAAAAACCATAGCCTTGACTAGATGGACCTTTGTTGGCAAAGTAATGTCTCTGCTTTTGAATATGCCATCTAGGTTGGTCATAACTTTCCTTCCAAGGAGTAAGAATCTTTTAATTTCATGGCTGCAGTCACCATCTGCAGTGATCTTGGAGCCCCCAAAAATAAAGTCTGACACTGTTTCCACTGTTTCCCCATCTATTTCCCATGAAGTGATGGGACCAGATGCCATGATCTTCGTTTTCTGAATGTTGAGCTTTAAGCCAACTTGTTCACTCTCCTCTTTCACTTTCATCAAGAGGCTTTTTAGTTCCTCTTCATTTTCTGCCATAAGGGTGGTGTCATCTGCATGTCTGAGGTGATTGATATATCTCCCAGCAATCTTGATTCCAGCTTGTGCTTATTCCAGCCCACCATTTCTCATGATGTACTCTGCATATAAGTTAAATAAGCAGGGTGACAATATACAGCCTTGATGTACTCCTTTTCCTATTTGAAACCAGTCTGTTGTCCCATGTCCAGTTCTAACTGTTGCTTCCTGATCTGCATATAGGTTTCTCAAGAGGCAAGTCAGGTGGTCTGGTATTCCCATCTCCTTCAGAATTTTCCACAGTTTATTGTGATCCACACAGTCAAAGGCTTTGGCATAGTCAATGAAGCAGAAATAGATGTTTTTCTGGAACTCTCTTGCTTTTTCCATGATCCAGCAAATGTTGGCAATTTGATCTCTGGTTCTGCCTTTTCTAAAACCAGCTTGAACATCTGGAAGTTCTCGGTTCACATATAGCTGAAGCCTGGCTTGGAGAATTTTGAGCATTACTTTACTAGCATGTTTTGGATGATTGCAATTTTGCGGTAATTTGAGCATTCTTTGGCATTGCCTTTCTTTGGGATTGGAATGAAAACTGACCTTTTCTAGTCCTGTGGCCACTGCTGAGTTTTCCAAATTTTCTGGCATACTGAGTGCAGCCCTTTCATAGCATCATCTTTCAGGATTTGAAATAGCTCAACTGGAAATCCATCAAGTCCACTAGCTTTGTTCATAGTGATGCTTTCTAAGGCCCACTTGACTTCACATTCCAGGATGCCTGGCTCTAGATGAGTGATCACACCATTGTGATTATCTTGGTCATGAAGATCTTTTTAGTACAGTTCTTCTGTGACTTCTTGCCACCTCTTCTTAATATCTTCTGCTTCTGTTAGGTCCATACCATTTCTGTCCTTTATCGAGCCCATCTTTGCATGAAATGTTCCCTTGGTATGCAATGTATAGGTTGATTCAAAACACAAAATCTAGCTTAGAACCCACCTAATTTCACTTCACATAATCAAAAAGATGTTTGTTTTTGTTTTTTTGTAGTTTTCATATGCTTAGCAGTGTTTTGGGATTCCAACTATTGTTTAAATCCGGGAAACTCATAGTGCGTTTGGTTCAGAATATTGCCTAAAACTTCATTTCAGAAAACTTTTACCACTAGTTAACACCTACTTACTAGTATCTGAGTTACCTTCTAATATGGTTGTGCCCAAGTATTTACACATGTAAATACATGTTATTTTACGACAAAATAACTTTCCTTTTATTTCTCCCCTTTTATATTACAGTTAAGACTGTATCACGGTTAATATGTTTAGGTAGGTTATATTATCTATGGATTTCATTTCAGGATAGTAATGGGGGGAGTTACAGTATTTGCTATAGAAAAGGAGTATTGATCTGCTAGGATTGATAACCATCAGTTTAGAGGTCCAGAGATCATCTGAAAACAGAACTTGGAAAGAAACCCAGAACACTTTTTGTCACCCCCAGACCAGGCCCCCCAGACACACCCTCCTCTACCTTTCAGATGAGACCTCTGTGCCTTGCCCATAGCAGTCACTATATAGGCCCTTGCAGCCCCTTCCAAGCCCTTGTGTGCCAGTATCAGTTTCCCAGATTGGGATGAGAGCTGTGGCCATAGGAGGAGGTGGGGAGGGGGGGGGAAACCCCAAAGGTTAAAATAACACTGTATTTTAAAGCTACATAAAAGGTACAGGTTTTAAGAAATAGTCATTTATACCTATGTATCTTTGGGGAAAAAGTGGAAACAGTGTTAGACTTTATTTTGGGGGGCTCCAAAATCACTGCAGATGGTGATTGCAGCCATGAAATTAAAAGATGCTTACTCCTTGGAAGGAAAGTTATGACCAACCTAGATAGCATTCAAAAGCAGAGACATTACTTTGCCAACAAAGGTCCATCTAGTCAAGGCTATGGTTTTTCCAGTGGTCATGTATGGATGTGAGAGTTGGACTGTGAAGAAAGCTGAGTGCCGAAGAATTGATACTTTTGAACTGTGGTGTTGGAGAAGACTCTTAAAGAGTCCCTTGGACTACAAGGAGATCCAACCCGTCCATTCTAAAGGAGATCAGTCCTGTGTTCTTTGGAAGGCCTGATGCTAAAGCTGAAACTCCAATACTTTGGCCACCTCATGCAAAGAGTTGACTCATTGGAAAAGACTCTGATGCTGGGAGGGATTGGGGGCAGGAGGAGAAGGGGACAACAGAGGATGAGATGGCTGGATGGCATCACCGACTCGATGGACTGAGTTTGGGTGAACTCCGGGAGTTGGTGATGGACAGGGAGGCCTGGCATGCTACAATTCATGGGGTCCCAAAGAGTCGGACACAACTGAGCGACTGAACTGAACTGAATCTTGTGATCTGATCACATATCTGAGGATTCTTTGGAGACATTAAAAAAGGGAGGGAGAGAAAAGGGGGAAGAAATAGGACCTTCAGAAACTACTATTTTAGTAAGGACTCCACTTCTGTGAAACCCAGTTAAAAGTGACAAGTTCTGGACGTAACAACTCCCTACTCTGGACTTTCTGGTTATAGCTGCTATCTTCTCTTTTTACGTCATCTGTAAAACCAGCCTCATGAGGCCTCAGTGAGTGTGCCCTCCTATTCTTGGAAGATGCCAAAGCCAACTACGTAAGAGGCTTTTTCAGAGACCAATATGTCTTCCTAAAAGACAAATCCTCCACTTTATAAGGCAGACAGCAACCCCAAACCACATACAGACTGGGACCTGGGTAGGAGTCACTGGAGATGGGGAGAAGGAGGAAAGGGGACTGCAGAAGGCATGGTCTCCTGTTTTAACAAGTAGGATAGAGTGGAAGGACAGGAAAACTATGGTTCAAATCCTGCCAGACCTGAAGCCAATACCCATGAAGAGAGTTCCAGCTTATTGCCCCATCCTGGAAATTTTCAAGGTCTTGTCTCTGTGAAGGCCTTGGGTGAACAGAAAGCCTAAGCCACCCATATTCCCAACCTTACTTCCCTCCTTGCTTTTCCAAAGAATATAGCAAAACTTTCTGCATGCACACCTTTAAGAGTTCCAATGGAAAAAAAACTTCACAACGTGACATAGAAGAGCCATAAACAATGGGCCCAAGCTATAAGCAAGCCCTGGGTTGTCTTTAGCTGGGCTTGACTCTACCAATGTTAGGGTACCCAGTGACGTCATAAGGGCTTCATACTGAACCGGAAAATGATAAGATTAACCTAATAGGGGAGCCAAGAGGCAATAAGCATTCTTTCCATCAGTGGAAACACACAGAATCTGAACACTTGGCTATTGGAGAGGGAAGCTAAGCTAGAACAATAATTAGGCATCTTCTAAGACCAGTCATCACCGACTCGATGGACATGAGTTTGAGCAAGCTCCGGGAGTTGGTGAAGGACAGGGAAGCCTGGCGTGCTGCAGTCCACGGGGTTGCAAAGAGTTGAACACAAGTGAGTGACTGAACTGAACTGAAGACCAGTCCTATGGGGCTTCCCACGTGGCGCTAGTGGCGCTGTGGTCTACCAGTGCAGGAGATGCAAGAGATGAGTTTGATCCCTGGGTCAGGAAGATCCCCTGGAGAAGGAAATGGCAACCCACTCTAGTAATTGGAAAATTCCATGAACAGAGGAGCCTGGAGGACTACAGTCCATGAGGCCGCAAAGAGTCGGACACAACTGAGTGACTGAGCGCACACAAGACCAGCCACACAGTTCAGGCCAGAGAACTCAATTTCCGGGGAGGTCAGTGAGCCACACAAAAGCTAAACTCTTAATCAAGTACTCAGTTCCCTGCATGAAGGTGTTTCATCTTGCCTCAGCCTGTTCCCCTGGAGAGAGAACTCTAGATAATGAAGTCAAGAAACACATGGGGCTCTGGGCCCAAACAACTATACACTGTTTATTGAGAACACCCGTAGATGGTGGGAAGGAGGGATGCCCTGTACCGCATCATGGCCACCACTGACTGGGAGCTGGGCCTGGAGGACACTAGCAGAGCTGGAGGGTGGGCTTCCCATGACTCACTGACCATCACAAAGGTGGGAGAAAGAAGAGAAGGCCAGGCCCGAGAGCCTGGTACCATGCTGCAAATGGGGATTGATTGGCCTTTTCCTTTCAAAACAGACGGTTAGGGGAGGGGGATTACTAGAAAAAAATAGAAACTCTAAGATTAAAAAAAAAAAAGTCTCATACATGACAAGACAGCATGTGCTCTCCAGGGCCCGAGACTGGCAGCAGGGGCCGCAGGCAGGCAGGCAGGCAGGCCAGGAGCCTCCAGGGGAAGATCAGTGGTTCGGCTGAGACAGTCAGCTGCACATAATTGGCCAGTCACCAGCACCCAGCAAAACTTCATCCATGCTCGGGCAGGGCAGGAAAGCACCCGGCCCCTTGGGAATATACAAATATTTACCAGATTCTCTTTGCTTGTTACAAAAACATAAGAAAGCTTACAGCAGATTATTTACAAACAGTATCCTGGGATGTCATGAAGGCAGAGGTGGGCTGGCTTGGAGGGTGGGGTCTGTGGAGGCAGAGCGGCCACAGCAGCCCAAAGGGTCCAAGGCTGGGCCCCCTCCCCAGGCTCTGCAAGGCACTGGACTCTGTCTGGGGAAGGGGCTTAATTCTTCTTGTGGAGGAACTTCATTTTGTTGCCTGTGGGCCAGAGAAGGTGAGAGTGAGAATGTTTCAGTATCATCGCTTCCAACAGTCCTAACTCTCAGTGAGAGAGGATTAGAGAGACTGGATTGCAGCTAGACCATGATAGTGAAAACACTCTAGAGCTCTAATTAGGCTCTGGTATTAATCATGAACGGCCTTGGGCAAGCCATTTAAGTTCTTTGGTTTCAATTTTCCTTTAAAGTGCTATGATTCTATGGTTCAGTTGGCTGAGCTCTTTGAAGGGAGGGGAGCTTTTTCAGAGAAGGACACTCTGCTACTTCTTCGTAGACCCTCCCCTTATGGCCATGAGGAAAACTCGTTGGTTCTAACGACCCTCATGTTCACTCAGGAAGGAATGCACCCCAAAAGACCCGATTGAGGTGAAGATCTGTCGGATTTCCTGCTCTGTCTACAGCCCTAATATAAATTCCCGTTGTCGCTGGTTTATTTAGAGTAGTTTGGGGTACAGATCCCCAGCCACCCCACCCGCTCCTTGCTGAACTTGTCTCATCAGTGACAAGGCTGCTTACCCAAACCACGGAGAAACTTGTTCATTCCACTCTGCTCAGTGTCTGGGAGTTCCTCTAAATACTGCTCCACTCGCTGCTCAAAGCGGCCTGTGGAAGAGGAGGAACAGGGAAGAGAACAGTCCTTGGAGGAAGGGAAGGGAAGGCTCCTTTTGAGAGGACCAAAGGGAACAGATCCCAAAAAGGGGGGGGAACCAAAGACCTGGGATTGTAACTTATAGGAGCATCCTGTCAGAATCCAGACCGGCTCATCAAAGCTATCATTAATGACACCTCACTGGTGTTCACTGCTGATGGCCTGAGCTGCATTATGGTGAGGATGCGACGTGGTATCAGAGCTGCCCCCAAGTGGGCATCTTCTCCAGCTCCTTTTAGACATTCTATCGTGTTGTTTCAAAAGGTTACACTAAAGGGACAGTACTGGTGGACAGAAGACGCAACAATCCTGAGGTTAGAAAGGTCCTGATGAGAAGAAAAAGCTCTAGAGTGAGCGGAGCTGATGAAATAACAGAGATAACTTTGTGCTTTGAGTGCAGACTGCCACCACCTTAAGACAGAGAGCTGGCTCAGTTCTCTTCAACCCTGGATTCTCAGGACTCCCTAAATGGCACAATCTGGCCTTTTTCTCTAAATAAGGACCTGTGAAGAGGGGCAAAGTGGACATAAGCCCCACTCTTTTGCCACAGGGCTCCAGCCTGTGCCCAGCCTAGTGAAGGCACTTTCTGGGGCAGAGGAGAAAGTGCCCTTGGTAGTCCCTCTTAGAAGAAAAGGGATATTAGGAGGCCTGCCCTGGCTGATACTGATGGAGGCTCACTGTGCCTGGCTACTCAGCCTGCTGGTAGCAGAAAAGCCAGAGGAGGAGACCTGATACCCCTCAGAACCCCCCACCCCAGGCTCTTCTGGCCTTACCCTTTGCCCGGCACTTTCTCAGCTCCCTGTCTTGGATGAAACCAGCAAACATCTGAGACTCCATAAAAACTTCAAGAAAACGGCGGATGCTTTTGGAGGCTACAGACTTGCGGAAGGCCTCCCGCTGAAAGGCCCTCTCCCCCTTCTCACTCTGGGTCAGGAAGAGGGAGTAATGCCCAACAGTCTCCACAAAGAACCGGATAAACACCTCCGACACCAGCCCATTGAGGGTATTACATTCTGGAAAAAAAAAGAAAACCTTTGAGGTTTAGGTCCAGAGCCTGCAACCGCAGCCTCCTGGGGATCTTGTCTCCATCTCCTCAACTAAACTGCAGCCAGAACCACTTATCTGTTCTTGAAACTTTAGCTCTTGTGCTCCCAGGCTTGTAACTAGCTCATGAGCCAGGAGGCTGGAAACTGTGCTCTGAACATGGAAGCTGGCAGATACTTGCTGAACGAGTGAGAATGGAAATCAGAGACCAGAGCCCCACTCCCCCCAACACCCCTTGCCCTCTGGTGGTTTCCCTGGCTTCACAGGAAGAGGAAGTTCCCTCCACCTCCTGCAGTGATTCAAGGCAAGGCCTGAGACAGAGGAATAACTAGCATCCTATCAGCAAGAAGAGTCTTTGTGGTTGCCAGCTGTCTTTGGGTTTTTCTTCCGAAACTTCCTGAGGAAGAGAAGAATTAGGGGCAAGAGGGGAGCTTTGTAGCCTGGGCTACACTAGAAACAGTTCTGATATTATCTAAGTTTCTGAACTCCTTCGGATAAAATACTATACTATTCCTCTCCCCTCAGACCCAATCAAGCCATAACTCCCTGAACACACTGGGAGTTGTTGTCCAGTTGCTAAGTTGCATCTGACTCTTTGCAACCCCATGAACTGTAGCACACCAGGCTTCCCTGTCTTTCGCTATCTCCCAGAGTTTGCTCAAACTTATGTCCATCAATTTGGTGATACCATCCAACCATTTCATTCTCTGTCACCCCCTTCTCCTCCTGCCCTCAATCTTTCCCAGCATAAGGGTCTTTTCCAATGAGTCAGCTCTTCTCATTGGATGGCCAAAGTACTGAAGCTTCAGCATCAGCATCAGTCTTTCCAATGAGTATTCAGGGTTGATTTCCCTTAGGATTGACTGGTTTGATCTCCTTGCTGTCCAAGGGACCTTCAAGAGTCTTCTCCAACACAACAGTTTGAAAGCATTAATTGTTCAGTGCCCAGCCTTCTTATGGTCTAACTCTCATACATCTACACATGACTACTGGAAGAACCAGAGCTTGGACTATATGGACTTTTGTCAGCAAAGGAGCAGGGCTAGAGAATTCTAGGCTAAAGTGAGACTAAGGTCCTATATCTGAGTTTCATCAGCCAGGTGGGTCTGGTGCACAGAAGCAGGGTCCAGGCCCCATGAGGCCCAGGCCCAGAGTAGAGCGACTCTAGAACCAGCTCATGAACCAGGAGGTTGGAAATTATGCTCTCAACATGGAAGCTAGCAGATACTTGCTGGATGAATGAAAATGGAAATCAAAGACCAGAACACCACTCCCCGCAACCACTGCGTGGGGCAGGCCTCACTCACCATCATCGGAGTCGCTGTCTGAGTCCTGGGAGATCAGTTCGTTCTTCCTCTCCAGAGCCTGCTCCAGAGCCGCCTGTAACTTCCTAGGTAACAACGTGTCCTCATCATCCATCTGCGGGAGAAGGAACCACACAGTGAGCACTTACTTTGTGCCAGTGCTGTCTGAAGAGCTTGAATATATAAGCTTGATTATATAATATAATCTCATTTCATCCTCCGAATAACCCTGATAATTTTACCAACCTCATTTTTTTAAAGAGTTTTTTTTGATGTGGACCATTTTTAAAGTCTTTATTGAATTTGTTACAACATTGTGTGTGAGCTCAGTCGCTTTAGTCTTTTATTTTTTAATTTTTATTTGTTCATTCATTGGCTGTGCTGGGTCTTTGGGGCTGCGAGAGGGCATCGTCTCGTTGAGAGTGGGGGCTGCTCTCTAGTTGTGGCGTGTGGGCTTCTCATGTGGCGGCTTCTCTTGGTGCAGAGCACAGGCTCTAGGGCACTTGAGCTTTCATAGTCGTGGCACATGGGCTCAATAGTTGCATCTCTCAGGCGCTAGAGCAAGGGCTCAGTAGTTGTGGCAGACAGGCATAGCTGCCTCAAAGCATGTGGGATCTTCCCGACCCAGAGATCAAACCCGTGTCCCCTGCATTAGCAGGCAGATTCTTAACCACTGGACTATGAGGGAAGCCCTCACTTCGGTCTTGTCCGACTCTATGTGACCTTATGGACTACAGCCCACCAGGCTACTCTGTCCACGGGATCCCGCAGGCAAGAATACTGGAGTGAACTGCCGTGCCCTCCTCCAGGGGATCTTTCCGACCCAGGGACTGAACCTGCATCTCTTACATCTCCTGCACTGGCAGGTGGGTTCTTTACCACAAACACCACCTGGAAAGCCATGTTACAATATTGCTTTTATTTTATGTTTGGCTTCTTGGCCACAAGGCATGTGAGATCTTAGCTCCACCACCAGGCATCAAACCCACACCCCTTGCCTTGGAAGGTGAGGTCTTAACACTGGAGCACCAGGAAAAGTCCCTATCAACTTCATTTTAAGAAGAGAAACTAAGGCATAGAGAGAGTTTAAGAAACTTGCGCAGGGTCACAAAGATAAAAAGTGTGGAGCAGGTAGCATTCACTGCCCAGGACCAATAGGGGTTCCCACCCCAGCACCACGATGAAGTCTCCCCAGTTCCTCCATCTTTGGCACCAGGTAGGAAGCACAGTTGGCTGGGGGGCCGGGAAATCACACGTCTCAGGCACAAGGTTAGGCTGCCATGCCTATCTCTGTATTCTGACTCGGTGTCCATATGTTGACGCTTGGTACCCAGGAGATAGACCTCTGTCAGTGGTGCATGTAACAGACTACATTTCCAAAGTCTACGGCATTAAGATTATGTTCCTTTATGTGCCCAGGAGAATTTCTACCACTCACAGAGACTGTTTGAAGTTGACAACCATCACAAGCCTTTACATTCCTCCACATTCTTTGCATCATGGATAATCCTCCAGCCACTTTTCAACCGTCTGCTCTGTGAACGTGGAACCCAGAGCTCAGCAGTCAGCTATGAGGGTGGAGTAGGTGCGCGATGGTGCTAGGTGCTCTGATCAAACAAGCACCCACCCTGGGGCAGGCCATGCAACGTCCCGCTCTTACCTGTCGGATGAATCGGTCAGACCCCAGATTCACCATCAGTGCCTGAGGAAAAGAGTCATGAGGGGCAGTGATTTAGGACATGAATCCCTGCAATGCCCTGCGCAGATATCCTGGATTCCCAGGGTCAGATAACAGGAAGAACTCCAGCCAGGGAGAGGCCTCCCAGGGAACAAGAAGAGCTGGAGACACAAACAAGAAGATCCCAGCAGCCTCCCCCAGCTCCTTCCCCTTTTGCCCTTCCCTCCCGGGCGCTTCTGTTCCTCTGTCCCATCCTCCCGCCAACGGGCTCCCCAGATGGCCCACCTCTTCCACAGGCAGCTCCTTCAGTTTGGGGAGGGAGCTGGAGAGCAGGCCAACCAGGAAAGGGGTGGGACAGCAGACAATGTCGATCATGGAGGCCGGGAGGACAGGAATGAAGGTGTGCTGCCAGGAGAAGGGGTAGAGCAAGGCCACCACCGCATGGGAGCAGCTGGACAGGGTACTGGCAGACAGACAGACAGACAAACACTGAGCCCAGGCCCAGCACCTTCAGGGAAGGGGAGCTGGTGCCTCCTGGGCTAGGTTCATGACCTCCTTTCATGTTAAACCTCCTAGGGCAACAAAGACGCTAAGGAGGTTCAGCCTGGGTTTGACCTTGCAGACTGGTGAAGCCCCCACATCCCCCTTGCTCAGGGCCACAGGACCAGCAGTGGTGCCCTCCTTGGTTCTATACCTAGAACAGCCGTGAAGGTACATAGCAACACCTGAACACACACATACACTCCCCCCCAGAGGGCCACCCAAATACACAGGTGGGCCTGACCTAGTTTGGGAGGATCAGCTCAGGCCAGGGAATACAAAGGTAAGCTGAGCAAGAGTGATCACAAATTCATAGTGTGTGAGAGCTGGAAGGTCCTACAGGGGACATCAAGTCCACATTTTACAGCTGGGCTCACTGATAACCCAGGCTCAGTCTGGTCAGAAGTGGCAGACGAGGGACACGGCGTTTTCCTGTCTCCCAGTCCAGTGTCACGCTTGCCGTTCCCTACTCCCCTAACTGGAGAAAGCGGGCTGCCTGAGTGAGGCTGGCACCGTTCTCACCCGCTTCTGTCTTTCCTCTCAGGCTCCAAAAAGAGGCCAGACTTCCCAGTGGGTCAGCCCCCTCTTGGCCTAGAGGGGACTCCAGGCCTCCAGCACCGTCTCACAGGGCTGGCTGTCCAGGGAGAACGACCAATGGGAGACCAGAAGGAGAATCTCCCCAGGGCTAGCCAGAAGGCATAGAAGTGAGTGCTGAGGGCTAGTATGGGTCACCAGTCACCACAGGAGACACACCTGGCCTGAACCATCTACCTATCAGGAGAGGAGTCAGGAACACACCCCTCAGGGTCATATCACAAATGAGACAGTGGCCCAGAGTCCTTCTCAAGCCTGCCTTTCCCACCCTATCTCTCTGCATCTATTGGTCCCACCTACTAGCTATGAGGGCCCTGGGCTCTACCTGATTGGCTCCAACAGGGATTGTCATCCTTTCATGACTAATGACCACCAGTCAGAGAACATGACAGAAACAAACCCACTTTTCTAGAAGGACCTCTGGATGTTCACAAGTTTTTTGGCAGCCAGTGACTTGCTTGGCTGTCCTGCCACCCCAGGGACAACTAAAATACAGCTGGGTCCTGAGGCAGAGACACAGGTATCCTGGCCCTGAGAGGTTTTCCTTGGGGACAGCACTCCCCAAACCCCAAGGGGAGTCACCTGAAAAAGATCTAAAAAAGGGCCATCTCAGGGTCAAAGGAAACACTGATCTCCACAATGCCTTCCAATGGGGCCTGGGGCTTGGAAGGCAGAAGGCTTGTACAACCCTTAGGGTTGATTACTGCAGAGCTTGTGTGTGTGCACGTGCACGCACACACACATACACACACACACCCTCCCACTAACACAGACATCAGAACTAGGCCAGAGGGACCAAGGACTTGTGGACAACCTAAAATGTGAGCAACGGAACAAGAGCTGGCTGGACTCCAGCCCTGTGTGTCCTTACTGGGGTGCCTACTCTGCCCTCTCCAGTCAGAGGCAGACCCCGAGTAGGGAGGACATCTTTTCTAGACCCAGGATTGGCAGGACTTGAACACCAAGCCAGGCCAGAACAGGACCCTGGGGTATTTTCCTCCAGGAACGATCCAGGAATGTGTTCAGAGGCAGCTGCAGCCACAGGAACAATCACTGTATTCACAGCCCTGCTGGAGCCAGGCTGGGGGTGGGGGGCGGTGGCAAAGAGGAGGCGAAGGAGTGAAACCTTCAGGGAAAGAAGCCTCGGGGCCCAGGCTCTGCTAGGGCCATCAAGGTCTGACCAGGCCAGAGCCTCACAGATGGGCAGCCAGGGCTTTGCCGGCAGACAGTGAACACGGATGGCAGAGAGGCAGAGACGGGGCCCCAGGGATCTTCCATAGCCGGCTAGCTCCAGCAGCCGGCTCGGTCCCCTCACAAGGCCTAATGGACATACATATAACTGTGGTGTACTGAAACACAGAGCTGTGATGGGAAGCGGGGTTCAGGGTCGGGGGAGGTAGTCTTCATTTCTAAACCTGGCTCTCTGAAAAAGCCAGAAGCTCTGGTTTTTCTTCTTTCTCACTTCTCCTGGGCTGAGGGTGGGCCCAAGTTCCTGCCCCAACACCCTATGAGAGCATTCGGGAGTCCATTTCTCCTGCTTCCTTCATGACCTCCTCACACACACAAAAGAAAGTGCCCAGAGATCCTGGGCTTATTGGGGGAAAAACCAGGAGGTAGAGTTTTCTGCCCCTCATATCAGCACCTAGCATATGTTATAGCACATAGCAGATAGCTTAATAAATGCTCTTAAAGACTAAATTAATCCACCACTCTACAGAAACTACTGGCCCTCTGTGATGACAAAAAAATGCACAATATGTTGCTGAGATCTCATCCTCTCCCTGCCTGTCCCACCCACTATATATACTCTTTGCTATGGTCTGAATGTTTGTGTCCCCTCAAACACCCAGTGATATCTGAGGTTCTTAGGTCATGAGAGTGGAGCCCTCATGAATGGGATCAGTGCTGTTAAAAAAAGACCCCTCAGAGATCCCTCACCCCTCCCTTCTGCATGGGAGGACACATGTGAGGCCAGCAGCTATGAAGGAGGGAGAGAGGGCCCTGACCAGTGTGGCCACGCCAGCACCTGGATCCTGGACTTTCAGCCTCCAGAACCCTGAGAAATAAATTTCTATTGTTTATAAGTGACCTAGCCTGTGGTATTTTGTTTATAGCAGCCCAAATGGACTGAGATGATCTTTAAAGAAAACAACAAAACAAAACCCACCTTGGCTGCCTAGAAGGGCTCAGCTTCTACCAGAACACCTCATGTCCCGTGACATTTCCTCCATCCCCTCCCTGACCACAACCAGATCTTGGCATCTGGAATTCCTCTGCCTCCAAAACCATAAATGCCAACACTTCAGACCAAGACGTGTGATTTACTCAGCTCTTTTCTGATTCTTCTTCAACCAGCTCCCCTGCCTCAGTGGCAGCTCCGGTCCCTGGACTTCTTTTGCCCTTTCCTAGTCTGGCCAGCCTCCCTACAAGCACCCTCCTCCCCAACACCCTCAAGGCCCTCACCTCATCCTTCTCAGCAAATCGCCATGTGCCCGCCCTGGGTCACTCCATTCAACTGCCTTCTCCAGGTGACACTCGCTGGACGGCTCAGCACTCCTCATACTATCCCTAGTCAGTGCCCTCACCCCTTTCTCACGGTGGCTCTCCCCAGAGCTCATCACTCTCTTAAAACGCAGCATCCCACAGAGATGGCCTTGCGTCCCCCTCCAGGGGAAATGTGGCTGTCTGCTAGGAGTCTCCTTCCTTTCTTACCTCTCTCTATACAGATAGGTTTGTACCTATGCAATCTTGGTTGCTGCAAAAGAAGCAGCATCTGTCTTTTTCCCTCCAGCCAAGTCCTCCATCAGGCCCTCATCTCCACCACCCTGTGTGCGTGCAAGCCCTGCTCCCTCAGTCATCCTCTCTGACCAGGTTTGCTCACCTGTGCTCTCCATTTGGTCCTTGTCTCACCACACGCGCAGTCGCACCCCCCCACACACACACACTCCACATACTAACACAGTGGCTGGCATATACTAGGACCCATACACACGCTACATTAATTAGTGGATATGTCTCCCCCACTTCTTCACCTCGCCTGCTGGGCCCTACCTGAGCTTATCTGCCACAAAAATGACCCGACGCTCCAACAGCAGCGAGGCGAAGATTCGGATGAGCTGACGCACGCTGAGGCAGGTAAAAAGGCACTCGAAGTCCACATGCTCCAGCCGGGAGTCCGTGGGCCGCCGCAGCTCTAACACCTGCAGGAGAGCGGTGGGGGAAGGCGGTCCAGGCCGATCAGGTGGGTGCCACTCCCAGGTCCCGCACAAAGCCACCTGAAGCTCGCTTCCCTCCCCAGTCTCTCTCCGAGGTCTCCACTCTCCCGCCCGCTATGGAATAAGACCCAGTATCCTCCGCCACAGTGCTCAGGCCCCAGCCTGCGGGCAGGAGGGCTCACTGCGAATGAGTCAGAGGCTCCAGGAGAAGGGGGCGGCCAGGCTCCGGGGGCGGGAGGAGGACAGCTGACCACTCTTACAAACCAGGAGAGTGGGGGAGTCTCCCCGCACAGTCCTCCCTTGACCTTTTGCCGGTCTCGGCCCCACGCGGACGGACCCCCACAGTGGATCATGGCCCCCTAGGCGGCTCTGCTCACCCCTCACCCGTCTCTGGAAGGACAATGCTAGTGTCCCTGTTGCGGTGCCCCCTCCCTTTCCCGCAAAGAAGTTTCCTTCCAGAGGCTCTGTCCTGGCTTCTTTCAGCGAGTCTCATCCCTGTGCCAGGAACAAGGAAAACACTGGGAAATGGCTGGCTATTCCACAGCCTGGCCAGGAAGAGGCCTTCCTTGACTAGGACCAGACCCAGCCATCTTCCCTCCAGTGGGGCGGTAAGAGCACACCAAGGTCGGCGATGTGGCACAGACAGCACCTCCCTGGGGGCAGGCATGAAGGTGGAGGGTGGCAACGACCCTGGCAATGCAAGCAGGGGGAGCTGACGGCGCTCGGGCCAGGCCAAAGCGGCTGCCACCGGGGCCTGCCTGGCCCCCGCCTGGTTCGGGCAGCATGGACACGTAGGCCTCCAGAGAACCAGGAGGGAAAAGGAACTCCCTCTCTCAGCCCTATGGAGTCAGAGCTCTCCCCCAAGGGCTTTAGCCATCATCACATTTGTTCCTCCTAACTCCGAGCTCAGTGGTCATCCGGGAAACAGCACAAGGGGCACAGATTGCCCCGAGGATGTGTCTCTTTTCAGAGGTCTGTTTCCACGCTGTCTCTCCCACCCAACGTTGACGTCCCAGAGGTTCGGCATTAGCAGGATGTGGGGGACACCGGAAATGTCAGTGATGTGGGCTAAAGGAATCCCACACTGCCACCAGCCCAGAGGCCTCGGCACACCTCCTACTCCCACCCCTGCCCCGGAGTTACAGCGAGGCTCCCCTAAGCCTCCCTCCTGAGAGCGTGCATGCAGTTGGCGCTCCATGCCTGGTACCCAAGAGTCTGGACTCTCCAGGGAGTGAGCATTCACACGGGCAGCTTGGAGGACCTGGGCTTTCTTTCACTCACCGGCCCTCAAGGAGATCATAGTTTGCTGGGGCAAAAGCAGCCTGAACGATCAGCCCATGAGCTTGGTGACAGGCCAGGGGAAAGGTGTAACTTACATCTACACAGGAGCCGAGAGGGCTGGGAAGAAGGGTACCCATCCCATCTGGGGTGGGGTGGGGGCGGGGTGGGGGCAGGTTAGGGGCAGTGGCTCAGAGCATAGGATGCTTAACTTGGTTGCTCAAGGAGATAAGAAGGCAAAAGGAAGCAGTGTTCATGGATGTGAGAGGAGGCTGGTGAGTGGGCCGGGCCCTGTCCTGAAGGACTGACTCCCGGGTACTGCTGTTGGACCCTCGGGGCAGGGTCAGAGGTCTTGCCCCTAGGCCACATGCATGAAGCAGAAAGTCCATTCAAGAGAGGGTGGGAGAAAAGATGCCACAAGAAAGGCCTTGAATAGTACTCGCCACTCCCAGCAAACCCAGTGCTTCTCTAGTCAGACCCTCTCCGCTGCCTACAACAATGAATACATTTATTTCTCCCTCTCCTCAAACCCAGCATCCACCTCTCACTCTCAGAGGACAACCTTCTTTCCCATTCGGAGAAAACTGAAGCCGTCAGATGAGAATCCAGGATCTATAAGTCGTGGCCCTTCCCTGCCATCACACCAGAGAGGACTCCCTCTCCTGTCTCCCCACGGAGCCCACTGCCCATCCCCAGTCTCACTGTCCCCTCCCTCTGCTGCTCTCTTAACCTCTTTCTCCTTCTCTGGGCCCTTCCCACCAGCACACAGACGACCCCCTTCAACAAACTGGCTCCACGTTACCGTTCAACTACTGCCCATTTCTCCCCACAGCCAAGCTTCTGGAAAGCTATCTCTGCAGGCCATGTCCCCTTCTCAACCCCATCCACTTCTTAACTCTGTCCACTTGGGCTTCTCGGCCTCCTGACCACCCAAGTTTCTGGAATTCTGTCTTGTCAAGGCAGCCCGCCACACCTGGTCCGGACCTCATCTCATCTCTCCTTCCTTCCTGAGAGGCCCCTTCCTTGGCTCCTGTCGCTGCTCCTCTACGGCAGGTCCTCTAAGTGCCGGAGGCCCTCAGGACTTTCTCCTCCTCCCCGTCTACACTCTCTGCTAATGTGCACAAAATCAGCTCTTCCTCCTCACAGACCTGCCCTCCCTCAGGTGCTCCACTGACTACCCTGTTGCTCAAGCCAGAAAGCTGGGAATCAGCCTTAAAGTTTCCCTAACACTATTCCCCATTTCCAGCCACTGCAAAGTGCTATTGAGCCTGGTTCTAAAGTACATGTCAAATCCATCTTCCTCCTCCATCTTTCCATCCACACCTTAATCCAAGCTCCACTCATCTCTTGCCTATACGCCTGCAACAATACCCAAGCTGGTCTCCCTCTTTTCATCCCAGTCCACTATCGACACAGCAGCCAGACTGGGCTTTTAAAATCATTCTCTCATATCCTAGAACCCAGCTTGAGATACATTCCCAAACCCTGAATTTGGCCTACAGCACACTGTGACTGGGCCCTGTGGTCTCTCCCCCCTGCTCACTCCCTTTCTCAACCATCTTGGCCTTCTCCAGTTCCTTGACAAGTATACACACTTTCCCACTTTTTGCCTTTGGGTGCTGTCCCTCTACCCAGCATAATCCTTTCCCGCACACATCCTTCTCTTTCAATCTCCCTCTCCTCACTTCATCCACTTGACTCTACTCACCCTGGGTCCCTAAGAAAAGGTCAACCTTCCTCAGAGGAGGCCTCCCCTGGCCCTTTGTCTGAAGGAGACGTCCTGTCACACACTCTTCCCCCTGTCCTGTCACTTGGCACCTGACACTCTGGGGAGTTATCTGTTTCTATGGGCAAGTATTTATGTAACACTGGTCTCTTCCACTTGACCGTGAACTCCACAAGCATTCAGCTGTGCCCTGTATGACTCTGCCCTGAGGTCCGCAGAAACCCTGACCGTGAGACAGCACATATTCCATAAACATCTGATCAGTGAAGAAGAGGCGGCCTGCAGTTTAGTCCGAGCAGGTCAGGAAAGGCCCTGGGAGTTGCAGAGAGGTGAGCGACAATCACAGTTCCGTCACTCACTTTCTCTGTCCCTGTGGGTTAGGTGTACAAATGTGCTAAGCAAGGCAGGGGCCATGTTCCGCACCCTGGAGACTGAGCCGTGGGCTCGCAGGTCCCACCCCAGCCTCAGTCCGTGACCTGAAAGAGGAAGCAGCAGAAATCCCTACCTCATTGCCAGCCCCTGGCAGGAAGGTCTTCACTTTGATGGTCTTCCCTGGGGCGGGGAAGGGTGATTCCATGAGACTTCTCATGAAGGGATAGACCAGAGCAGCGGAGATCCCACGCCGGCGCTCCACCTCATCGAGGACCTGTGCCCACCACCAGCGGCCCAAAGAGGAAGGCGGTCAGGGCACTGCCCTTCCCTACCTCCTGGGCAAAGAAGAGGGCACTCTGGCATCTGACTGGTCTGGGACAAAAGCTGGGAGCCGGGAGCTTCACACCCCACCCTTCCCGGGTCCTGGCCACTGTGAGGGCTGTGCTCCCTATTTCTTGCTTCAGACCCCAAGAGTGAGTAGCTGGGCAAAGGAAACACCCCTTGAGAGTGGAGTTCCTGGGCACTTGGCTTCCCCCAGGGTCTCTGTCCCCGAGGACTCGGCTTGCCCACGGCCCAGGGTGGGATGTGACATGAGCAGACGCTGCCGTGCAGGAGCTGGTGGACGGGGAGGGAGTCAGACAGCCTGCCTACACTTAACCTTGCATTCTCGCCTTCTCTCACCCTCTCTCACACACACACATGTGGTTTTCTCATCTAAACCGCCTGTAGATACTCCTGTGGGAGCTGTCAGATGGGGGAAGGGGGCAGGAAGTAAGCCAGAGCCCTCTTACCTTGGAAAACAAGCCGAAGCAGCCAAGGCGGCTGATGACACAGTACACCTCTGGCAACCGAGGCCCTTTCCCGCTTGGCTGGGCCAGGACAAGGAGAGAGACACAGACACAGAGAACATGTGGTTACTACACCTGGCTCCTTTTCCTTAGGATCTGAGGACCAAGCACCTCTCTTCTAGTGAAAATCTCTCTTCTAGTGAAAGAAGACTCCAGGCCTCTTCTGCACACCTACTCAACCAGGCCCTCAAAGGAAAGGCGGCCACTCTTTGGGGGTCAGCTTCAGCCTCTTCTGGGCCTTCCAGCCCAAGGTGCCAGGCTCCTGCCAAGTGCTACACAGGCTCTGCCCTTCCTCCCAGAGGACCCTGGTGGGGGCTGGCAAAGACAAAGCAGTGTGGCAGAGGCTAGAGGGTGATCTGTGGATTTACATCCCCAAGTCCCCAGGAGCCTGCTGGGAAGGACAGGGGCTTGTGTACACTCTTAGGAATGAGCCAGGCAGTCTTCTGCCCCCACCAAAGACATTCTGCAACACATTCCTTTTCTCAGTTGCACTTCTCTCCCTTTCTGGATCATCCTCATTCTAGAAAAGCAAACTGACACTAGATAAAGCAAGCAAACTACTATTCATTGAATGTTTACTGTATCTGAGTCCTGGGCCTGGAACTTTCCAAAAACTTGTTAGCTAGGCATTATTATTCCCATTTTATGGATGAGGAAACTGGGTTCAAAATTAGTAAGCCATCACCCAAGGTCATATTTAGAAGTCATGGAACCAGGAGTCTGTTTCTGCCTCTGCGTCTGTAACCTCTGCTGTGTTACCTTTGAAGTAGGCTGGCTTCTAACAGAAAGAAAAGAAAAGAAACACAAAGATACTGGACAGAGGCCTGTACAGAGCAGAGGAGAACAGAGTCGTAGAGGGATCCGAAAGGTAGGTAGCTGGAGGAGAGGTGGGCCAAGAGCTCCCCAGGCCTGGAGCCCCAGTGCAGGCTGGAGGGAGTCCACAGGAGCCGGCTCCTCCAGCCAGTGGCTGGCAGGGCTCTGTGGCTGTTTCTGGCTTGGAGGCCCGGAGGGCCTGGCCAGGCCGGGTGGGGAGGGAGCAGAGCAGCAGGTGCTGGCCCCTCACGCAGGCCGCTAAGCAAATGCAGATGGGGCTATTTCAGTCTCCAAACCTGCTGGTCACACGTCACAGATCTAAAGAGAAGGCAGAATCTGTTTTTGTCCATATTAGGCCTGAAACTCACTCCTCTCTTTTTCCCTCTCCCCCGCCTCCCCTAAAACCCCAAGTGATTAAATCAAGTATGTGGGATTTGGGTTAGAATCGTTGTGTCCAATCTGTAGGAATGCCGAGCGAGTGCCAGCCCCCTTGGCAGGGGCCCAGCCCAGGCCCTCTCTGAGCGCGCCAGGACAAACATGCTCTTCCCTGGGGGCGGCAGGCCCACTGCAAAGGAGCAACTCTGCTCCATCTCTGCTCCTGCTAAAGCAGCCTTCGTAACGGGCCCCTCCAGGTCCGGGTGAACCTGCCTGGCTCCGCACCTGGCCTTTGTACTGCTCCACATTCCCTTGGCCCCACTCACAGGCGTTCTATAGCCAAGTATTCCTCTCCCTGGACTACCCTGTGGGGTCATCTAGGAGTTCCAGACTTGGGGTTTTAGAGCTTGGAGTCAACCTGGCTTTGGCTCTCACTGGCTGTATGACCCTGGGCAAGTCATTCCACATCTGAGTCTCAGTTTCCTAATCTTCAGAACAGATATAACAATGCCTCATGGTATTATGAGGAATACAGAAAATGACATGCCTGGAACATAAAATGGATCCCAAATAATAGTTCATTCCCCTTTGTCCAGGCTTCTACATTGAAAATCCTACCTCCTCTATTAAAGCACCTAACCCACCCTAGCACTCTCAGTTGCTCAGTCATGTCCGACTATTTGCAACCCCATGGACTATACCCCACCAGGCTCCTCTGTCCATGGAGTTCTCCAGGCAGAATACTGAAGTGGGTTGCCATTTCCTTCTCCAGGGGATCTTCCCGACCCAGGGATCGAACCCGGTCTTCCTGCATTGCAGGCAGATTCTTTACTGTCTGAGCCACCAGGGAAGCCCGGAAGTTCCTTGAAAATAGGATCCAGGTCTAACTCATCTTTATGCACCTTCAGCATGTTGCCTAACCCTCAGTAGGTGTGTGGTACATGTTTTTGAATGAACGAATGAATGAGCCTGAATCCTTCATTTGGGGTCCCTGCTATACACCACCTTTGCCTAAGATCCCCATCATCTGCCCCTTCTCCCACTAAGGCCCAGGAACCTTGAAACACTGTCAATAGCCCAAGCTAACAACATCCCTGGTGAGCCCCAGGGGAGCGTGTGACAGGACTTTTTTTGCCCCAATCTATTTCCCAGGACTAATGGGAAGACGGATCAGGTGGTGCTTCTCTACAACATGTCTTATGTTTTTAAAACCCTTCCTTGAGCTCAAGGCATCTCTCCTAGAATCCCATAGAAAGTTACCGCTCTGTCCCTGTTCGGCCTCCAGTCCTACCAGATCAAGTGCAGGACACACATCAGGCTGGCCAGGGGTTGGGGTGAGGAATATTGTCCTCCACCCCAGTCAGATGCACCCACACACACACACTGCTGGGCTGATGTGATCCTGCAACCCAGGATCAACAATCTGAGCTCAAAAGCCCAAAGAAAATGAATGAAAAGAAAAAGTATAGAAGAGCTAAAAACATATGGCATCCCAGTAGAAAGTGATCTAATCTCTTTCCTTATTATAGGTTATCTCAGATCCTGGGGCCCGATTAAAGTGGCCACTTTAAGTCCTGCCATCCCAGGAGGGCTGTGTTTGTGTGTGAGAGTGTGACAGCGGCCTCCGGGAACATACAAGGCAGCAGAACAGAAGAGTTTCTATAAGCTCAAGTTAAAGAAGAGCACACACACATACAAACTCTGTGGCCCAGTCCCTGAGGACCGGATGGCCCTACTTACCAGTAAGCGCCTGCAGTAGCCAAAGCGTCTGCTGCCATCTTCCCCAGTCAACATGAAAGAGAACGTCTCGCTGGAACAGGGAGAAGTCTGGCATCAGGGAAGTACACAGGACCCAGGAAACAGCCCCCAAGAAGAAGGGCTGCCATCCCAGGGAGGGGGTGAAGGGCCAGGCTGCTGCAGGAAAAGAGGCTGGGACCAGAGTGGGCCCAGCCAGCCGCCCGCTATGACAGGGGTGGAGGAGATTCTGCCAGGTCGGGCCTCACCTGCTGTACTCTGACACAGGGAGCCAGTCCTTGGCATCAGGGAAACAAAACTGGGGAATGGCCTTGAGCCTCTCCTCTGCCTCCCGCATCTGCTTGGTGGGTCGGTCCAGCTGCAAGGAAGAGGGATATGGGGAGAAACAGATCAGAGAAGACATGGAAGCTGAGGGTGGTGGGGGTAGCTGAAAAATATACCCCCCATCCCCAGCCTCGAGAGTCCTAGGTGGCGTTCTACCAACTGGCATGCTTCTCAGCACCCTTGACCCCACTCACAATTCTTACAGAGAGGTCTGGGTGTGGGATGAGTCACCATTCATTCATTCATTCAATATATGCCAAACCAGCACTTTCTACGTGGCGCCTGGCACTGTGCCACGTGCTAGACTACCAAGAGACCACAAAGCGGATGGCGTCCCTGTCCTGTGCATTCTGGCCAGCAGAGTGAGGTAATCAACAACACAGTCTCAGAGGGGCCACAGGAAATAAACAGGGTGATGCGACAGAGAGAACTGGGTGGAGGGGGCTACTTTAGAGTATCTAGAAAGATCTGGAGGAGGTACCGTTTACGCAGAGGATGAGAAAGAGCCAGTAGCCAAATGAAGAGCTGGAAAAAAGAAGATTCCGGGCAATGACAGAGACAAAGGGCTTGAGTGTTACAGGAACTGAAAGGAGGCCAGGCAGCTGGGCTGGCTGGGGATGAGCAGGGAAGGACTGTTAAGAGCTCAGGGAGGTGGGGGAAATGTGGAGAGAATGCTAATGGGTACACGGTTTCTTTGGGGAGTGATGAAAATGTTCTAAAATTGGTCAGATAACTGTGAATACACTAAAAGTTATTGAATGGTATGCTTTAAACAGGTGGATTAAATAGTATCTCTTTAATTTAACAGATTAAATTGTATCTCAATGAGGTGAGGTGAAGGTGAAGTCGCTCAGTCATGTCCGACTCTTTGCGACCCCACGGACTGTAGCCTACCAGGCTCTTCCATCCATGGGATTTTCTAGGCAAGAGTACTGGAGTGGGTTTCCATTTCCTTCTTCAAAAGGTGGTTCAAAAAGAGAAGGAAAATAGAAGTAGTAGCTGGGGGCCCTTCCTCAGGACCCTCGAAGTCCTGAACACAACGTGGATCTAATCTTAGCCACACTGGGGGCTGTTCTCTCCGCCCTCATCCTTTCGAATACTCGCTGGCCCAAGCCCACCACTTCTCCTCCCTCCTGGCCCCAGGGAGCCACACTCAGGGCTGGGGCAGTGCGGTGGGTCGCTATGGCAGGAACAGGCTGGGCCAGGCGGAAAGGCAGAGGCCAGGAAGGAGGGAGGGGGTCGCACCTTGGGGAACTGGTAGGAGACCTCGGGGAGGTAGGTGTTCCGGGAGGGCTTCTTCTTGAGGGACACCACCACGAAGTACTCGAACAGCTCCCGCTCCTGCCACTCCAGCAGCTCCAGCTCCAGGGTCCGGTAGCTGGGCGCACGCTTCAGCATGGACTGGATGTGGACCAGGCGCTGTGTGTGGGCTGGGGGCGGGCCACACATCAGGACAAGACCCCGCATCAGCCCCCGCCCCACCTCACACTCAGGGCTCCATCCCAGTGGGTCACCTCTAAGTGCAGAAGCCTAGCCTGACAGCCTGACCCCCCGAGCTCTGGGCGAGACTTGGCAGGAGCAAGGTGTCTATCTGTCTGCCCTGACACAGGGAGCTACTGGTCTGGGCCTCCTGGAGCCTCTGGAGGCCGAGCTGGGACCAGTAAGACTCCCTGAGCCAGGCAAACCCAGGGAGGCGTCAAGGTACCCACACACCCCTGGGCCAACAGGGCAAGAATATACGAACATCCACAAAGCCTTCATCCTAGGGCCCCTAGCAACCTTGGACTTGGACCCTTCCCCCTGTCCCCACGTGCAAAGTCCACCTGCCCACATGCTTGGGGATGAAAGGAGAAGGGAAGGAGGGAGCTCCCAGTATCGATACTTTAATCATCTAGGAAGGTCGAAGCAGGGTTTCTCGGTAGAGAAAGAAGAGACATTTGTCCAAGGCCCCTAGAATGTGAAGGCCCCAGAAACTTTCCAGGGAGGTGGCAGCTCTCCTCTTTAGGGAGAGGGAAGATGAGTGGCCTCAGGGCCTTCCAAGCACCAGGTTCCCCAGACTTCAGCACATTTCTCACAACCAGAAGAAGAACCTGGAACACATCTCTGACCCTCCAGATTCACAACACTTACCAGGCAAACCTAGATGGACAATGAAAGGCTTATGAAAGGAGGGGCAGGGTCACCAGCCTTAAATTTGGAAAAGGGGAGATGTCTGAATTTAACCTCGCAGGGCCAAGCTCCGTGATAGAAGGAATGGACTCCCCTAGAGCTCCTTGCTCTGTTGGCCTCGTATCCTGCCTGCCGATACCCTTCCCAACTGGGCCACTTTGGGACGCTGGGACAGCAAAGGCTGATAGATACCCTTCCACCAGGGGTAGGAAGGGGTCCCTGCTCTCTAGGAGCCACGTCTCACCTTTGAACCTGTCGTCAGAGTCGCTCTCGCTCTCGCTATTTTCATCTGGAAAAGTCAGAGCAGAGTGCAGGCTGGCTGAGCTGCTGCCCCATGGTAAATGTCTTCTGTGCACCCACCCCTGAACCCCTCCCTACTCCCCCCACTCACCCCGGGCCCAGCTCATGAGGGATGGACCTCATCTGGGCTCCAATGGGCCCCCGCCAGGCACTGCGTGGCCCAGGGCCAGGGTCCCTCAGAGCTCAGCATGCAGGTGTTAATCTATACACAAACTCCTATCCATCCAGTCCTGATCTGGGGGAAGCTGAGGGCCGAAGCTGGAGGCTGAGCCAGCAGAGAGGCCTGTGGGCCTGGAACACAAGGGTCCTGCCTCCAAGAGGCCAAGATTCGAAATGGGAAACAGACCACAGTGCTCAGTAAGTCTGGCCTTTCCTTTGGCCGGGCACAGATTCCCACTCCCACCTCCCCCTACTCAGGCCTCGCAGCCCAGAGTCTCAACTAACTGTTCCCAGGACTTTCTTCTCTCTTTGGCCCTCCCCTCCTGTGTGGCCACTTTTTGGCAGGGCTCTACCCTCCTAGAAGGCAAGTTGGCCCAGGGAAGGGGAAACTGAGGCTAGTCCTTGCATCTTCCCACTTCTAATGCCCAGGGGCCCCAGGAACATGAGCCAGCTAGGGTGTCCAGGCCTACCTCTCAGTGATGATGTCTCAATGCTGGACATAGACAGCTTTTTTAACCTCTTCTTTCCCCTCTTAGCATTGTAGATGGAGTTAATTCTTTGGACAAGCTGGGTGAGAAAAGCAGGGAAGGTGAGGTAACCCTAATGCCATCTGCCCCTGCTCCTAAGAAGGCTGCTGATTTACAGAGGCCATCTGTCCCCCTGCTGGTAGAAGCCTCCCGCCCTCCCCCACACGGGGGCCCAGTACTTGTCTCTCTTCTGCGCCGGTCCCAAGGGCAAGCCGTAGCTCTCTACCTATTTGTCCACTTAGTGGCCTCCTGCCCCTAAGACAAGGCTCCTCACTTAGCTCCCCAGAGGAAGGAACTGTGATCAAACCAGACAGGATGGGAGCTCCTGGGTCTCAGGAGTCACTGAACCAGCTGAGACAAAGAGCTGCTCAGAGGCAATAACAGGAACAAGGACTGAGCCTTTCCCCTCCGGGCTACCACCTGGGGCCCCGGCAGGAAGGAGCTAAATTCCCAATATACCAGAGCATTGTTTGCAGGCTAAAAATACCACTTGGCTAAATCCTGCTGCTCTGGGCTGGGGATCTGGGCCTGGCTGGCTATGTGTGTGTGCAAATCACTGCTGAAAACTCTCAACTCAGAGAGGTACAGAAAGGAAGACCCATCTTTGAGTCCTAGGTCCCTCACAGCATGCAGATGTTTCTGTGTACACAGAGACTTTGCACACCCCATGCTCACACTAATGAGGAGCCTCCTAAGGACTGCCTCCATCCAGCCAGTGGCGTGGAGCACTCCCTGGGGGCCAGCTAGCATATTAATCACTCAGTGCATCTTTATTGATAAGAAAAGAATTAGCCAGATGGAAAAAGAAAAGGCCAGTGCCTGGACCCAAAATTGATTTAAGGAGAATTAAGGAAGCAGGCGCAGATTAGGGAAGGGAGGGAGGGAGGGAGAAAAGAGCCACAGCCGACCTGCTCGCCCACCCGCCCAGTCCCAGCCGGCTCCACCTGCAGAAGCTACCTTGGGGACGCGACGGGCCCGGCGGCTGGACAGCAGCTCGCTGGTGGTGCTAAGGCTGTCCTCGTTGAGGCTGGAGGGCGAAGACGGCAGGCTCAGCTGAGCCAGCAGTAGCATGTCATCATGGCTGTGCCTCTTGGGTAACCGTGGCAGCCGGTGGCTCTTCCTTTCTGACCAGTTCCCGCTGCGCAAGGACTGGCTGCCGGGTTTCAGGGAGAGCTGGCATGGGGCGGGGGACAGGGGAGAGGGCCTCAGCATGGATGCCGTGGCCGGCACCTGTCTGCTGGGAGCTGGACACAGGAGCCACAGGCTGGCCTCCCTGACTTCCCCCAAACTCCACCTGGAATTTCCATTGACCAGAGTTTTCTCTTCTAAGACCTCAGCTGCTAATCAGCAGGTCAGGGCAAGATTAGATACTTACTTCCACAAAGGAAGCTTGACTTCTGCCAGAAAAAAAGAAAGCAGAGACAAAGAAAACTGGGCTGTCATCTGAGTGGGAAAAGGCCAAGTGAGAATGCTGTGGGCGCTGTCTGAGCTCTGGGACAAGGCTGACTCTGCTCGTTACTGGGTGTGGCTCAGATCTGTGTTCTGCCTCGCTCCATCTAGACTGACACCCTTCGCCACAGGGCACCTTACTCGGAGTGGAATCACTGCTTGCTGAAAAGGGAGCAACTCTGCACATCTGGCATGCCTTCCACCTGCCACCTGCATCTGGTATTGCCGCTCGTCACTCTTCATCCTCCTCCCTTCCCCTCCCCCAATTTCCTCTTCCTACCCAATCGGTCGGGAAACACACATTCAGTGGACGTTTATTTGAACAGAGCACATTAGAAAGGTAACCCTTTTATAAAAACAATCATGTCACTCCAAGGCCAGAAGAAATAATTTTTATATTCTCTGGCCAGTGCTCTAAAATCTCTAGGAGAATCAGCATTGCTTTGGTAGGTCCAAGATAGGATCTCCAGCCTCCAGCCTCTTGTCTGTCGTGGACAAAGCCAGAACAAGCAACAGCCTCAGAGCTCCTTTGCCTCTTCATATTTCTCCCCATTCTGCCTCCATCAGTCCATTCCTCAGAGATTCATCCACTCAGCCATTTATCCCATGAGAGTGCTTCCAGGTCCTGGAGATACCTATGTGGCTCTCCAAATCCAGTTACTGGGCCTATCCCTGGCCCCTAAATGCCAGGGCTAAGATCAGCTCTTCAGAATTTTAAGACACCAACTCAGGCCCTGTCTTCCTGCTTCCAGGAAGAGGAGGAGAAATCATAATTAGACAGGAGACTACAGGGGCTCCTACCTGAGTTTCATAGCTTAGAGCTTCAGCAGTAAAGGGAAGAAGGTGGGACTGGGTGCCCCCTAAGAGCCCATCTCGACTGTCCACAAGGATGTCGACATGGCAGAGGTCCCTGAACACAGGGCTCTTTCCTGACATCACCTCTGCCAAACACTAGTGAGGGAAAAAGCCTGAGCAGAAGCTGGCCCTGGCCTTAAGCTGACCCTACAGGCGCGCGTCAGGGCTGCCACTACCTGAGTGGGTGGGTTGTTGTACTTCCTGTCCTGAGGACTCCACATCCTGTGCAAAGAGTCCAAGGAGTTCTCAGACAGCTGCTGGGGTTTTCGTCCCGCTCTTCGGCTCTTTAAGTCTACATCCTCATATGGATTCTCCTTGGGAAGATCTCCTGCAGAGGAGGAAAAGTTAGAGAAGGAAAGAAGGAAATACACACATACACACATATACACACACACACACACACACACAAATAAACAAGCAGAATTCCTGTGAGCCAAAGACAGTGGCTTCTGCCGGGTCCTTCAGCTCATGAGTCACACAGCTGCCCGTCTGCAGTGGGAAGGCTACAAACAGAGCCTGGTTCCGAGTCCAGAAGCCGAACCACCCCCCTGCCCCAATTCAGCTCAGCCTTGTCTGGCCTCTGCTTTATAAATTCAAAGATTGCACAAGACTGGCTCAGCCACCCGTGCCTGTGCCCAGCCAGAGGACAAAGCCAACAGCAGGCGTCTTTTCTTGGCTCCAGTCCGTCCTCTGCGAAAGCCCCGGAGATATACAGTTCAAGGCAGGAAAGGCTTTCAGAGGTCACGCAGCTGTCTCTTCACCCCCTGCTCCCTGAGGACCACCTCTGGGCGTGGGTGTGGAGGACTCCAGGGAGCCGGGCGGCACCAGACTGCATCAGACCTGCGTTTCACCAGCACGCTTCTCAGGACATGGCTTTCGTCTGGTCCACTAAGGTAACTCTGCACCAGAGCAGTGATTAGCAAGTAGTGAGCACTCAGTATTACTTGTTCAATGGACTGCTCTGACTATAGCGTCACTCTACTTCTTCCACCACGGACCTCAGCAAAAAGCAATTGGTCATCAATCCCCTTTTGTGATAAACTCTTCTGCTGGGACACTCGAGAGATGTGAAAGGTCTGAAGGGAGTTTGGGCTGGGGGGAATTCTTGCTTCTCTTCTCAGGATTCATTTCCAACCTCCCGAGCACTGCATTGGCATTACCAGGAAACCACAGAAAATCCAAAAAACGCCGTCCGTTCCTGCCCTTGAAGGGCAACCCCTTCCTACAAGCCCTATCCTCCTGCCAACATACACCTGGGCTTCTCTAAAAAGCAGTAATATCATGAGCAAGGTGAGTCCTGGCTCAGTTATGTGGCAGAATCACAGTGGTGACAAGGGCCATAGGGACTGTGAGTGAATACAGCCTTCCACTCCCCTTGTCTTGTCTTTCCCCAGCCTCTGCTCTATACCAACACCAATACTTGGGACGTAGGTGCTAGTGGCCAGAATACTGTTTTGCTGGAGGTGTACACCAAGAGCAGGACTCGCCTCGTCTTCTCTGTCCAAGCAGCAGGATGAGCCTGGGGGACCACTGGGCCCCCACAGACACCTCCCTGTGCCTCCCACCATAGAGGAGTTCAGGTGCCACTTCTCAGGGAGCGGACAGAAGAAAAAGCGACAGCCTCGACACAAGGCCCCTGGGAGTGTGAACTTTCCTCGCATAGGACACAGGAGAGATACCAAATCCTCTGTGGCTTCAGTTTTCAATCACCAAAACCAAGAGCTCCAGCAGACCTCATTTTTATCACTATCATGAGAAACCACCATGAATTTAGGAAATGTCTTTGCTGAGGTGTGGGGGCAGGGGGGCTGTGAAGGGGGGATATTTCAGTCACGGCTAATTAGACTGCCATGGGAGCCGTACAGATCTCTGTAAACGAATGAGTCAAAGACGGGTCAAGGAAGGATTTGGGACTGGATTAAGTGATTCTCAACACCAGGCAGAGCCCCCAGCAACTGCAGAGACATTTTCCCGTAACAGTCATGCCATGAAAATGACTTCTCTCCATTCCAGAGCCCTGACTAAGCAGAGCTGACCCAGCAGCCCTGCCTCACAAAGCCAAATATGAAACCTGACATCCCTTGCATGTTTTCTATAGCCCACCCCATCGCGGGCACTCAGGGAGGAATCAGGATAGACTGTACTTCCTGGTCCCTCGCCAGCATACGTCCTGTAGCAGTGAGGCTAGGGAACCAAAGATTGTTGAGTCAGGACACAATCTTCCTTATCCTGTGAGACAGGACAGAGCAGATGGGGGCAGGGAGAACATGTATTCCAGACTCATCAAATCTAAACTGCTTTGGGCTGGATGACCAGCCAGAGTCCTTATCATCTTTCCCCAGCCTACAGGATGACCCTGTCTCAACTGCTTTAGATCAGAGTTGCTCCAGTGGGGCTGGATAATTCTTGTGGTGGTGGACTGTACTGTGCATTTGTAGGCTGTTCAGTAACAACCCTGGCCTCCGTTCACTAGAGGACAGTAGTATCTCCTCAACCAAACAACTAAAAATGTCTCCAGACACTGTCAAATGTCCCCTGGGCAGACAGATGGATAAATGGACGATGAGTCGGACAGATGGATGATGGATGGAAGGAAAGAAGGAGAAAAGGAGGAACAAAGGAAAAGTGGATGATGGACGGGTATCAGTGGATGGATGAAACTATACCCCCACCCACGCTTGCCCCATTAAGAACCACTGTTTTAGACAGATGTTCCTAAACTTCCTAACGGCTTCTGAGCACCATGATATGAGTCCTGAGGCAAACTCTCTTTTCCTCCCTCCTTCACTCCTCTTCTCTCCCTTCCTTCTTTTCCCTTTGAACATCAATGCAAAAGCCAAAGCTCCAAGAAATAGAAGTAGGAGACGGAGGCCTGGGACAGTCACAGATGCATATCAGTGATCATCTGAGAACTGAAAACAGTTGGGAACACCAGGGTCTCAAGCCTAGTATGGCCTCTGGAAACTAAACCTCAGGAAAGCTTCAAACGCCTGCTCCTCCTGCCTGCCCAGCCTAACAGAAAGAAACAGCCTCTTTCTTCTCCAGCTACATTCAACCGCCTCTCAGATATAACCAGGCCACTAATCATTTCTGCAGGAAATGAAGGTTGGCCCTGGCCCAAGCCCAACCTCCCCAGCCTTAGCATGAGCCCTTCACAGCCCCATTCACCTCTGATACCCCACTTTCTGGACTGTTCTGATGACCCTCCTGGAGCTGCTACACAGAAACCCACTCAGCCATCTGTCCAGATAGTAAGGGTGACAAGAGCATGGGGATGTGCAGAGACCAAGCAGCACCCAAGGCCCAGAGCCAGTCAGCCCCAAAGCGATGGCTCAGAGCTGGGAGACCAGGAGGGCTGGGGATCTGGCTCAGAACCTCCTCTGGGACAGAGCCCCAGCGAGGCTGAAGAAGCTGCAGCTGAGTGGAGAAACCTGGAGAAGACTCTGCAGGGCCTGGATGGGAGGCAGGAAACCTGGCAGACCTGAAGACCTTCCCCCGGTTTCTTGCCCACACAGCTCCCTCAAGGGTGCTCCAGGCCGCCCTGGGAGACGGAGAAGAGGTGGGGCCTCCATCCCCAAGGCCTGGCCCCGAACAGCCCCATCTCATCAAGCCCAGCTGCAGAAGCCAGAGGTCTCACCCTTTCCCAGCTTTGCTGATGACACAAAGGACAGGGGCATCGCCAAGAATTTCTGCTTTGCACTTTTTTTTTATAAGGGCCTGGTCAGAGCCCAAACCTATCACAGGGATCCTCTTGAAGGAAGAACCCAGTCCCACTGAGCCCTGCCCCCATGCCTCCCCACGTCTCCTGTGGTCATTAACCATGGATGCCAAACACCCCAGCCCCCAACACACACACAAGTGGAAGAACCAGTTAGAGAAGGGGTGCGTGTCTGTGTCAACACACTGAGAATTTCTCCAAATCTTAAGCTTCCCAGACCACACCCATGGCAAGGGCCCTGGGTCTGCAGCTTCCCTCCCCAACCCGCTCCCGTGTCCAGCTAGCTGTTTCTCTGGTTCTCGGCCTCTTCTCCTCCCTTGCACTGAGGAGAGAGGGCCAGATGAAGGGCCCAGCTCCCCAGCAATGCACAGCACAGATGGGGAGCTCTCAGGGTCCAGCCGTTCCCCACCCTCCAAGGCTGGACACCATTTCCCAACTGCCCGGGCACTGTTCCCTGGATGACACCTCTGGGCGACAGACTACATGTTGTTTGGTGCCTCTGATCCTCACTGTCCCCTAGCCTTGGGACGCAAGAGAGAAGAAGGCAGAAAGAGCAGATGCTCGAAAAGCTTTGCAGTAAGGCTGACTGGCTCTGTCCCCAGCTCCCACCCCACTCAAGTTCCTGGAAACGCTCCCTCAGCCCCAGCGAGCTGATGGGAGTGGGAATCTCTGCAGGAATGCAGCCTGGGCTCCCTGGTCAGGCGCCGAGGCCACTCCACATAACTCTCTAACAAGCTGCTTCCTTGGGCGCATTTTTGAGTGTCAGGCTCAGAATGCCAACGATTATAAGGCTTTGTGGGACAGCAGCATCTTCCAGAGGCAGATGTCAAATTGGACAGGAGAGAAGAAACAGCCCCTAGAAGCGACACAGCAGTCTAACTTTATTTCAGGACCACTCTGTTGCAAATCAGAAGGGTAAATGTCAGCCTGGTTTGGAGTATCCCACCCCGGTTCCGAAGGCATCAGGCCGGGTATAGGCGGGAGGCTAGCGCACTCCCCAGGGCCCTGGGTTCAAGTCCAGGGCTCATGGAGAAGACACATTAGTCTCTGGGCCAATTGGCACTTGGCCTCTTATAGACCAGGAACTCTAGACCGATGGGCTGGCCTCCAAGATAAAAACTCAGCGTAGGCGCTCTCTGCCCACCTCCCGCCTCCCTGCCACAGCCCCATTATCACACACCCGAAACAAAGCTCTGTCTGTCCCCGGGCAAGGGAGGTGGCAAAAACTGGATAATCCAAACCAGAGCACCCTCAGCCTCACTGAGCACAGGCTGGGCCAAAGAGAGAGAGAAGGTTCCCAGGAAGTCGGGCTCTGGTCAGTCCGAGGCAAAAGTGAAAGTCACACTCAAAGTTCAGCAATGAGGGCCCCCTTCAGAAGCCTCCGAGGGGTCCTAATTCTTGGACTGTCTCCAGGGAAGGAGAAAGGGTAAGTCAACCAGAATCTGAGAGAAAGAGACATCCTCCCTTGAATTTCCTTCTGGCCTCCCTAGGCAGGTCTAGAAGTTCAAGGGCTACAGTGATGACAGAAAGGAGGAAAACGCACCCAGGGCACTGAATAGCCAGAGATTTGGAAACTCACCCGACCCCCACCGCACCAGGGCAGCCAGAACCCCCAGGGGGCCTCCTGGCCATCCCCTCTTACCCTCTTCTCTCTACACAGCGCTCCAAAGATCCAGAAGCGAGCTCAGCAGGTAGGGGACATGTCCCGGCCCCAGCCTCACCTCAGCCCAGCCCCTACTCAGGCTTCTAGCTCATCCATCTAAGAGGCATCCAAGCTGCTCTGCTATTTTCTCACACAATACCTCAAAGTGGCAGGAAGTCCCCTCCACCGAGTGAGGAGGCCAAGGCCCAGACACAACACTTGTCTCCCTCTACCTCTTCTAACTTCTAACCTAAGGAGGGCTTGAGAACAGTTCTGTTGCCCAGAACAGTACCTCCAAAATTCTCACCTCCCGCCATGGCCCACCCCCCAACACTACATGCACAGCCCCCAAATAACCTCAAACAGAACCCGGTGATTGTGGAGCTCTGGACAGGGAGAAACAGTCGGAGCATCCCTTCTTTTATTCCAGTTCAGCTGATGCAAAAGCACTCCCCAGTGAGGTCCCAAGAAGGGCTGCAGAGCATTCTCACAGAAGAGAGTGCTCAGGCCCCAGTGCCGGCAGCGCGTGGGTCCTGAGGGGGACAGCTGAAAGCTGGAGCCTGCCCTGCCCACCGCAGCAGCCATCCCGGCCGCTTCCAGGGCCCCAGGCAGCAGTGACATGTGAGGATTTCTCTCAGAACAGAGGAAACAGGAGTGCACCCTGCTCTGGAGTGGGGAGGAAGATGGGGCTGTGCCTCTGTCCCCCACAGTTCCTGACCGAGCTCAGCTCTGGGTTGCCATAAATACAAAGTTTCTCCCACGTGGTAACCGAAGGGGCCTCCTTCCCCAGGCCCTTTTGCTGTTCTCGGGAATCTCGCTCCCACAGACTTTCAGATAGGATTGAGCCTCAGGCGGCCACATCCGACACACCCCAACCCTGGGAAAGCAGTGCCTGTGTGGGTCCGAGCACTGCTGCTGGCTCCCCAGAAATGCTGGAGTAGTCAGGCTGTAAGGAGAAAAGTAGGAACCTGGCGACTCAGATCAAACAGGGGATTAGATGACTCTCTCTTCCTAGGATCCCACAGTCTTATCTGGGGGGCTCTGCACTAGGGCCATTCCTCTCTGTAACACACTCACTGGGCTTCCAAGGTGGCACCAGTGGTAAAGAACCAGCCTGCCAATGCAGGAGACCTAAGAGACGTGGGTTCAATCCCCGGGTGGGGACGATCCCCGGAGGAGGGCATGCAACCGACTCCAGTATTCTTGCCTAGAGAATCCCATGGACTGAGGAGCCTGGAGAGCTGTAGGATAGAGGGTTGCAAAGAGTTGGACATGACTGAAGTGACTTAGCGCACACATATAATGTGTAACACCAAGAGTGAAACCTAACGTAAACTATGAACTTTGGATGATAACGACATTTTGGTTCATCAATTGTAAACAATTGTACCACTCTGGTAGAAGATCATTATCAAAAGTAATTGGGAAACTATGTATTGGCTCAGAAGGTAAAGAATACACCTGCAAGGCAGAGAAGACCAGGGTTTGATCCCAGGAGAAGGGAATGTCTGTCCACTCCAGTATTCTTGCCTGGAGAATCCTGTGGACAGAGGAGCCTGATGGGCTAAAGTCCATGGGGTCAAAAAGAGTCAGACATGACTGAAGCAATTTAGCACGAATGCATGAATACACTCCTTAGGACTATGGTCTTCAGCCCCAAGGCCCAAGGCAGAGACAAGACAGGGAGGAGCGCAGGAGAGGTCAAGTGCGTGGACGCAGACGTCTCCTCGGGGATTTGTGCTGAGACACACACTTCACTTGAACAAAACGGAAGCCCTTGCTGAAGAGAATTTGGCCAGAATTAAGATAAAACCCTAAAATAAACTCAATCTAGCCTTGACTAGGGAAATATTGCATAGAAACTTGGAATGTGAGCTCCATGAATCAAGGCAAATTGGAAGTGATCACACAGAAGATGGTAAGACTGAACTTTGACATTTTAGGAATCAGGGAACTAAAATGGACTAGAATGGGTGAATTTAACTCAGATGACCATTATATCTACTACTGTGGGCAAGAATCCCTTAGAAGAAATGGAGTAGCCATCACAAAATAGTCTGAAATGCAGTACTTGGATGCAATCTCAAAAATGACAGAATGATCTCTGTTCGTTCCAAGGCAAACCATTCAATATCACAGTAATCCAAGTCTATGCCTTGACCAGTAATGCTGAAGAAGCTGAAGTTGAATGGTTCTATGAAGACCTATAAGACCTTCTAGAACTAACACCAAAAAAAAAAAAGATGTCTTTTTCATTATAGGGCACTGGAATGCAAAAAGTAGGAAGTCAAGAAACACCTGGAGTAATAGGCAAATTTGGCCTTGGAGTACAAAATGAAGCAGGTCAAAGGCTAACAGAGTTTTGCCAAGAGAATGCACTGGTCATAGCAAACACCCTCTTCCAACAACACAAGAGAAGACTCTTACACGTGGACATGTGTAGAGATTGTCAATACCAAAATCAGATTGATTATATTCTTTGCAGCCAAAGATGAAGAAGCTCTATAGAGTCAGCAAAAACAAGACCGGAAGCTGACTGTGTCCTCAGATCATGAACTCCTTATTGCCAAATTCAGACTTAAATTGAAGAAAGTAGAGAAAACCACTGGACTATTCAGCTATGACCTAAACCAAATCCCCTACAATTATACAGCGGAAGTGACAAATAGATTCAAGGGATTTGATCTAATAGACAGAGTGCCTGAAGAACTACGGATGGAGGTTCAAGACACTGTAAAAGAGGCAGTGATCAAGACCATCCCCAAGAAAAAGAAATGCAAAAAAGCAAAATGGCTGTCTGGGGAGGCCTTACAAATAGCTGTGAAAAGAAGAAAAGCGAAAAGCAAAGGAGAAAAGGAAAGACATACCCATTTGAATGCAGAGTTCCAAAGAATGGCAAGGAGAGATAAGAAAGCCTTCCTCGGTGATCAGTGCAAAGAAACAGAGGAAAACAACAGAATGGGAAAGACTAGAGATCTCTTCAAGAAAATTAGAGATACCAAGGGAACATTTCATGCAAAGATGGGCACAATAAAGGACAGAAATGGTATGGACAGAAGCAGAAGATACTAAGAAGTGGTAAGAATACACAGAAAAACTATACAAAAAAGATTTTTACGACCAGACAACCACAATGGCATGATCACTCACCTAGAGCCAGATATCCTGGAGTGCAAAGTCAAGTGGGCCTTAGGAAGAAGCATCACTACAAACAAAGTTAGTGGAGGTGATGGAATTTCAGTTGAGCTATTTCAAATCCTAAAAGATGATGCTGTGAAAGTGCTGCACTCAATATGCCAGCAAATTTGGAAAACTCAGCAGTGGCCACAGGACTGGAAAAGGTCCGTTTTCATTCCAGTCCCAAAGAAAGGCAATGCCAAAGAATGCTCAAACTACTGCACAATTGCATTTATCTCACATGCTAGCAAAATAATGCTCAAAATTCTCCAACCAGGCTTCAACAGTATGTGAACCATGAACTTCCAGATGTTCAAGCTGGATTTAGAAAAGGCAGAGGAACCAGAAATCAAATTGCCAACATCCACTGGATCACTGAAAAAGTGAGAGAGTTTCAGAAAAACATCTACTTCTGCTTTATTGACTATGCCAAAGCCTTTGACTGTGTGGATCACAACAAACTGTGGAAAATTCTTGAAGAGATGGGAATACAAGACCACCCGACCTGCGTCCTGAAAAATCTATATGCAGCAGTTAGAAGCATCAAGAAGCAACAGTTAGAACTGGACATGGAACAACAGACTGGTTTGAAATCTGGAATGGAGTACATGAAGGCTGTAAATCGTCACTGTGCTTATTTAACTTATATGCAGAGTACATTATGAGAAATGCTGGGCTGGATGAAGCACAAGCTGGAATCAAGATTGCTGGGAGAAATATCAATAATCTCAGATACGCAGATGACACCATCCTTATGGAGAAAGTGAAGAAGAACTAAAGAGTCTCTTGATGAAAGTGAAAGAGGAGAGTGAAAAGTTGCCTTAAGACCCAATACTCAGAAAACGAAGATCATGGCATCCAGTCCTGTCAGTCACTTCATGGCAAATAGATGGGGAAACAATGGAAACAGTGAGAGACTTTATTTTCTTGGGCTCCAAAATCACTGCAAATGGGGACTGTAGCCATGAAATTAAAAGACGCTTGCTCCTTGGAAGAAAAGCTATGACAAACCTAGACAGCCTATTAAAAAGCAGAGACATTACTTTGCTAACAAAGGTCCATCTAGTCAAAGCCATGGTTTTTCCGGTAGTCATGTACAGATGTGAGAGTTGGACTATAAAGAAATCTGAGCACTGAAGAACTGATGGTTTTGAACTGTGGTGTTGGAGAAGACTCTTGAGTCCCTGGACAGCAAGAAGATCCAACCAGTTAATCCTAAAAGTCCTGAATATTCATTGGAAGGACTGATGCTGAAGCTGAAACTCCAATACTTTGGCCACCTGATGTGAAGAACTGATGCACTGGAAAAGACCCTGATGCTGGGAAAGATTGAAGGTGGGAGGAAAAGGGGACGACAGAAGGTGAGATGGTTGGATGGCATCACCGACTCAATGGACATGAGTTTGAGTAAGCTCCAGGAGCTGCTGATGGACAAGGAGGCCTGGCGTGCTGCAGTCCATGGGGCTGCAGAGTCAGACACAACTGAGCAACTGAACTGAACTGACTGAGCCTCGACTATTATTATTGCTTTTTGTTGATGCTCAGATTCAAGTTTGCCAACACAATATCCTCCCAGTACCTGGAGGACAATTCTCCATGGTATTCTACATTTCCAACCTGAGCAAGAGAAATTAATCGTTCCCAAGTGTCTTTTCAAAGATGTTTATAGAGCAAACAGCCTTGGGAGGATAGAGTCTCCCTCCAGGGCAGAGGCAGATCTGTTTCCTGACCAGAATAATAAGGATAATGTCTGCTTATGGGGCAAAGGTTGAACAGGTTTGCCAGCAGCCCCTTGAAAAACTTGGGGTTTCCAAAGCTTGAGGTTCCTTGGCTGGGACATAAAAGACCCATCATGTGTACAGCCTCTACCTGGACCTCCTCCACACTGCCCCATGGGACTGCGGAGCAAGGAGAACCTGTGTGAACATCAAGCTCATGTGGCCCATTGTGCATGAGTAGTAAAGTCCTCTGTGATCCAAGCACCTCTGTCTCCTGCCATTATCTGTGAACCTGAACAGGCTAGACTTGCTAACTTGCAAGCAGAGTGAAATCTCAGACACTTTCACACTTACTTTAAGGGAAGAGTAGGAGAGATACATATTAAGGACCAGGTATCATGCTAGGTACTTTGATATCTATTTTATCTCACTTAATCCTAACAATAATCTTGCGTATTACTACTATTATTATTGTTGTTACCATAAAAATATCATCACCATTTCTGTCAAACATCAACATGAATCAACCATAGGCTTACCTATGTCCCCTCCCTCTTGAACCTCCATCCCACCTACCCAAGTATTTCTGCCAGTGTCGATTGTATGTTTCCATCATTTGCTAGTTAGTGACTCTTCTTTTTTTTAATATAAACTTACTAAGTATTAAAAATAATAAAAATCATCATTTCATAAGAGAAAAGGTCTCAAAAAAGTTAAAAGTGATTTGCCTAAGGATACACAGCTAAGAAAGGGCACCTATTGGACTTCAGAGACTTTCAAAAATAAAGGGACAGTGTGGTTCCCCCTTTTTGTGGTCCCAGGAGCCCTTTGGGTTCCAATTCATTCAAAGCCAGGCTTTAATCTCTCAGCAGCTCAGTCTTTGGTAAGCCTCTTTCTCTGATGCCCCTTTTCTTGAGAAGTTCCAGAAGTCGGGCCACATCTGCCCAGAGAGAATCAAGTGGGACCGGGGAGTGCCTGTCCTGCAGCCGTGCTTCTGCAGCACCACAGATGAGCCAGCCGGCCGCTCAGCCCCTGCTTACCCACGATGTCTTCATAGGCGTTCTCTTCTAAAGTGCTTTTGGATCCAAACTTGGGTTGGCTCTCAGTACCGTTCTCAGTGGGAGAAGAGGGGTACAGGGACTGGAGACTGGATGCATCCTCAAACTCAAAGGATTTTCTGTGGATGACAAGAGTATGAGTCATTCTGGCTGAACCACACTCCTACTGCCCTGGAAGGGAATGGCCAAGGGCAACAGCCAAGACTGGAGGTCCTCCTCACTAAACCAGCCACTGAGCAAAGCATTAAGATGGATCCAAACTTACCCTCCAAATGAAGAGATAAATGGTCTGAAAGGCCCCAGCCTGGGTGCCTGCAACTAATACCAATAACAACTATCACAGCTGAGAAGGATGTCATGTGTCAGACGCTGTGTCTGATGCTCTACACATGCTCGCCCATTCGTCTTCACATGCTCGCCCATTCATCTTCACATGCTTGCCCATTCATCTTCACATGCTCGCCCATTCATCTTCACCATGCTGCTGCTAGGTATTGTGCCACTTTCAGATGGACTAGCCTAAGGCTCAAGGAGATAAAGTGACAGAGGTAAGACTCGCGCAGGCTGTCAGACTGCAGGGTCTGAGGTTTTGACCTGGGCCTCCAAGCCCTGGAGAATATAATTTTTGAGAAGTATCTGCCATGACCACAGGAATTGAGTGCCTCGTCTGGTCTAGAGTCTCATACCATGTCTGCATCTGAGGCCTGCTCAGGCACCGAGCAGGCAGGAAGGGTTCAACACTGGATGGATGATGCTCAGGGCTGTTCAGGGGTCACAGAAGCAGCTGGTGATAGGTGGTTTGTTGAAATGAGAAGGGCCTGAGCCCTCAAGACAAATCACACCATTTCTGAGAGGAACTGGGAAGGCAATTTGCCCCCAGAAGCTATTTCCAAGACCTACCTTCCCTTCGGTTAGTGACCTGCTCCCTTTCCATCCCCCAGCAGGTAAAAGGTTGTGGTTATTCCCAAACCACAGCTAGCTAGCTTCTCAGACATACCGAGCCCATGCCACCCTCTACTCCTCGTCTTCACAGGGAGGCTTGGCCCAGCTACATGCTCTTGCTCTCAAAGGCTGGTCCCTCCCCGGGAGGGAGACAAGTGCAGGCACTGACTGAATCCCTCCTCTCGCCCACTAACACCTTCCTCATCTTTGGGTACCCTTGGATCTTTCAGCTGATGTAGTCCTTTCTCTCATGTTTAATAAACAACACCCCGAGGGCCCTGGGGTACAAGTCTGGGACTATCAGTGGCCTTGGCTGCGTGCTTACTATGCAGCCTTCATCACAGCTGAACACTTCACGCTGGGCTGTCCTCCCTCCCCTCCATGACACAGGCCCTCCCAGTTTTCAATTGCTTCTCAAGCTCCTGTGAGGGGTCCCCTTTTCCACTTGCCTTTCCAATGCCACAGTCTCAGAGTTCTGCCTTCAGGGCCCTGTTTCTCACCTTGCACTTTCTGGGAGCCCCACACTGACAACCATCACCGTATCTATCATTGCTACCATGGTAACTCCCCAATCTCTGTCTCTGGCCCAGACTTCTCAACCAGCTAAATACCCAATGGCTGAGCACAGAGGTTTCTGAAAGCTGGCCTGCAAGCCACTGCTGGTGTGAGAGCAAGCCTTCAGCAACGTATACAGTGGAGTCAACATCTCATGCAGGCATTTCTCAGGTCAGCAAATGACACAAGCCATGTTCAGCCAAATTATCCTTGAAAATCCCTCTGGAAGGTGCCATATCGAGAACCAGCACAGGGTCTTTCATGATGACAGATACAGTCAGTTTCTCCTCCAGACTTTTAAAAAGATTTTTCTTTGGTTGAATAACAGAAATATATGGCTTGGTATATTTTTTAAAATAAAAAGGTACATTAAATACAAGAATTGTAACAGGCACAACAGATTTAAACTAACTCATCCTCAGCCTGTGCTTTTCAAACAGATTCTTTTTTTTCCCCTAAGAACAGAGATTTAACTTTGGTGTTAATTCTCATTTGAAGTGACTCCACCATATATGGATGTATGTATACATTATGAATATAATATGTGGGTGTGTATGTGTAAAACCTTCAGGCTGAAGTACTCTCTCCTCTTATCCCCTTTTTCCACTTGGCTGTGTACTTCCTGCTCTCCTAAATTTAGCTCAGCAGCTCCCTCTCTGAGGAGGGTTCCCTCCCTCCCCAGTTAAGATGCCTCTTTCTCTGGGTCTCGGCAGCATTCTGCCTGCCTATGGATCGGGTAGGGAGCACAGCATCTGTAATTTATTTGTGCATCTATCTCCTGTCCCAGGTAACCAACTCCTTGAATGCAACGGCCACATCTTATGCACCCTTGTGTCCCCCTGACCAGCACAAGGGCTTGGTGCACAGTAGGCTCTAGACAGATTTTTCTAGAAATAAATGACTAAAGACAAAGTTGGGAAGTTCCTCTGGAGAAGGGAATGGCAATCCACTCCAGTATTCTTGCCTGGAGAATTCCAAGGACAGAGAAGTCTGGCGGGCTACAGTCCATGGGATCGCGAAGAGTCGGACACGACTGAGTGACTCACACACACAGACACACACACACACACACACACACACAAGACAAAGCAAACATTTCAGCAGGGTGTTACAGACTTACAGAGTCAGTGAGCATGGTGAGGTGGGCCAGAACATGGAATTACATTTAGCCAAGGTCTCTTCTAGCTCATGAGTTTGAGCCTTTGTGATGTTTTCCTCTCTGCATATGGCGGGAAAGTTTCTACATGAGTTGGGATATGCTGGGTGGAAGCCTGAAGTATGGTGTCAGGTTGAAGAACCCCCAGAAGTCAAAGAAACCTGAATGCCCACCTGACATTAGGTTAGAAGAGAAAGGCAGTGAGGGGCAGGACGACAGGCTGTGCACAGGAAGCTGGTTCCCAGGCTACTCCTATTCAGAAAACAAGATGCCTATCAACCTGCACCACCTCCAGCTGCTCCAGCTCCCAAGTCACTACAACTGTGGAGATGGTCCGGGCAGTCCAGTGTCAGGAATGCTGAGATGGACCAGGAAGTCACTGTGAGAACAGGTCCTTCTGGACACAGCCAGGAAGTAGAAGAAATGTTCTCTCTGTTTCCCATCAGTCTCCCCTTTTAGGATCCAAAGATCCCCTCTTCATATGAGCCCAGGGTTCCTATACACCCAGGCAGCCCTCAGGAAAGAGCAAATCATGTTAAATGTGTCAGCCCTACTGTGTTAATGGTAACATGCAGTCTTTAGATAATGTTTCAGCCCAGGAAATAAATCTCTAGCTGGCATTTCAGGTAGTTACGAGGCTAAGATCCTACTCATCCTCAAGGGACGGCCCCATCGATCTAAAAGTAAGATGGCCCTGCCATTCCCCTGTGGCTCAGCCGGTAAAATATCCACCTGCAATGCAGGGGACCTGGGTTCGATCCCTGGGCTGGGAAAATCCCCTGGAGGAGGCTACCCACTCCAGTATTCCGGCCTGGAGAATTCCATGGATTGTATAGTCCACACAGTCCATGGGGTCGCAAAGGTTTAGACATGACTGAGTGACTCTCACTTTCACGCTTGCCATAGAAGAAGTTCCAATAGGGCTCTACTCCCAAGGCCAAACCAGCCAACATCTTCAGGATGTGACATTTGGAATGTCGTGTTACCCTCCCACTCACTTTTAAGCAGGGCTTCCCAGGTGGCCCTAGTGGTAAAGAACCTGCCTGCCAACGCAGGAGACCTAAGCGACATGCATTCAATCCCTGGGTTGGGAGGATCCCATGCAAAAGCAGAACCACCATCAACCTTTTTCGCCTAGCTCATGTTTCACCTAACATCATCTGCTGCTCCAGAATTTACAAAGCACTACTGTGACCCGCAACCATAGTCTGCTCTTGCATCCTCCATTGAAAACAAAGCCACTGTGCCCAGCTCTGTGTCACTGGAGGGGCATTCGTTACCTGTTCTGGGACTTGCGGTGACCTCGTGTGTCCTTCTTGGGTCTCCGGGTGACGGGTGGGGCTGGGGTGGAGGGCAGGGGGGGTGGAGCAGCAGGTGTGGGAGAAGGAGGTAGACCATTGCTTGGCTTACTCTTGGGGTTCTTGTCAGCCTCATATTCAAAGGTGCGCTTGGGTTTGGGGACAGGGTTCACAGCGGGATCAGGGGAGCTCTTCGCTGGCAGCAGCTGGGAGGTCGGGCTATTTCCAGGGGTCCCTGGCTTAGCGGGACCACTGCCTTCCCTCTCCGGGGGTGGGCCCGCCTCCCCCCCAACTCCAGCCGTTCCTCCTGCCCGGCTGTCAGTGCTCACACTCGCGTTCCCTGTGGGTTCCTCCAAGGGGCCCAAGGTCCCAGTCTTCCATCTCCCTCGGTCTACGCTGTAGCAGCTGCTGGGGAGCTGGGGGAGCCCCCGGCCTGGCTGCTCCTTCAGGGCCTGTTCAATTTTCTGGATCCGACTCAGCACCGCTGAGCTCTCCTTCCTGCTGCTGTGCCCCCTGAGTAAGGCACTGGGCTCGCTCCGGCCTGGCCTTTTCTCCAGCCGGTAGAAAGAGTCCCGCACAGGGAGCACCTCTCCCTCCTCCTCGGTCTCAGGGTAGGAACACTCGGAGAAGGTCCTGCTCATCCTCCGGAGGCCCTTGAAGTCGAAGGTCTTGTCCGAGCTGCAGGGGGACGGCACCACGCTGGGACAGCCCACGCTGGGGCAGCCCTCACTGGCCGCCCACTCGCCCCCAGAGCCCTCCCGCTTCTCTCCATACACGCTCATCCTGGGCGAAGCCTCTCGGCGACCCTCCCATGCTGAAATCTTCTCCCGGATGCCCAGGCTGTGGGCACGGGGGCCAGCACGGTTTAGAAAGACACTCCGGGGGCCCACTGCTGACCCCAGGGACGGAGTGCTCTGGGCGAGGGGCGGGGAAGCAATGATGCCCTCTACATCTTGGGCTGCCCCCCGGACGTTCTCCTTCTGGTCCTCTCTCTTGCACACAGCAGGGCTTCTGTCCAGATAACCGAAGCTGGTGGCCTTGAGGGGACAGACGGGTGGTGAGGTGTCGGGGGAGGGGGCTTGAGGATGCTGGGGTGAAGGCTCACGGGGATGCCAGTCCTTGAGGAGCAGCCGGGAACTGGAGCGGCTTGGGTACCTGCAGGCGGATGTCTCACTGTCACTGAGCGGGTAGATGGGACTCCTCGGTGGGGAGAGAACCGGAGGTGGAGAGACTGACTGAGACCTAGGAGAAAAAAAGAAAAAGAGAGATGGCAGTGCATGGACTGAGAACACTGTTTTATTCTTAAAGAGCTCAGCTCACCCCTTTCCTATGGGACTCTCAAGCTCAAAGTACTATATGCAATAATGTACCTTCCAAAGCTGTCCTCAGGAAGAAACATCTTATCCAGAGTGGGCTACACGCAATGGGTCTCTCTGCCCAGTTCACACCCAGAGGCCCTGGGCACCGTCTGCCATAGAAGCCAGGTCTACAGCAGGCCAGAGCACCCCCAAAGTCCACCTCTGCCAATCAGAGAGCAGTAAGACCAGGGGTGTGCTGCTAAATGTTTAATAACCAGCTCCTTGCAGGGAGAAAGCATAGATTTGTCACACCTGCCAACTTCCACAACATAAATATTCCTACTGTGGCTGAGTTCAGACGACCCATGTGACCTCACTGGATGTGGAGTTGGGAAGAAACACTCATGTTCAACTCTCATGAGCTGCTACAAAGCATCTCCAGCACCCACTTCCTAAAGTGGTCCCAAATATATACTTGACCCCTGTGATCTATTTCCTTGACAAGACCCATCTCCCCTCAGGCTTCTGCTACCAGACACAAGACACTCCACCTCAGCTTGGGTCTTGATCAGAACTCAGATCCCTGAAGGTCTCAAAAGGATCAGAGGTGTGCGTGTTAGTCACTCAGTCATGTCGGACTCTTTGCAACCCCATGGACTGGAGCCCACCAGGCTTCTCTGTCCTTGGGATTCTCCAGGCAAGAATACTGGAGTGGGTTGCCATTCCCTTCTCCAGGTGATCTTCCCAACCCAGGGATTAAACCCTGGTCTCCAGCATTGCAGACAGATTCTTTACCATTTGAGCTACAGGGAAGTCCCCCAAAAGGATCAGAAAGGCCCCTCAAGAAAGAATCCTTTCCACTGTCTCAAAGGAGGCTAATGGGGAAAGAAGACCAGCTCCTTCACAGCTCTAGCCCCCAGCAGTGGTAACACATAACACAAGCCACCTCCTAGCTCCAGATCAACACACAGATCTTAGCAAATATTGGCAACAGTTCTAAATAAATGTTTTTACATTGTTGTTCAGTCACCAAGACCTGTCCAACTTTTCGTGACCCCATGGAATGCAGCACACCAGACTTTGCTGTCTTTCACTATCTCCCCGAGCTTGCTCAAACCCATGTCCATTGAATAGGTGATGTCATCCAACCATCTCATTCTCTGTTTCCCCCTTTTCCTCCTGCCCTCAATCTTTCCCAGCATCAGGGTCTTTTCCAATGACTTGGCTGTTCACATCAGGTAGCCAAAGTATTGGAACTTCAGCTTTAGCATCAGTCCTTCCAAAGAATATTCAGGGTTGATTTTCTTTATGATAGGTCTTAACATATATTTTGGAGAAGGCAATGGCACCCCACTCCAGTACTCTTGCCTGGAAAATCCCATGGACAGAGGGGCCTGGTGGGCTGCAGTCCATGGGGTCGCTAAGAGTCAGACAGGACTGAGCGACTTCACTTTCACTTTTCACTTTCATGCTTTGGAGAAGGAAATGGCAACCCACTCCAGTGTTCTTGCCTGGAGAATCCCAGGGGCAGGGGAGCCTGGTGGGCTGCCGTCTATGGGGTCACAGAGTCGGACACGACTGAACTGACTGAGCAGCAGCAGCAACATATATTTATTCATTCAATCTTCACAAAACTCTGTCATGTTATTAAACTTTATTATTATCCTCATTTTGCAAATGAAAAACACTGAGGTATAGAAAGGTTAAACATCTCATTCAAGGTCTCAGCTGGTATGTGAAGCCAGGACTGCGCTATGTTGCTGCTCTAAAGAGGAGGCAGTGACCTCCACCATTCTTGTGAACTGCCCGGGTCCCTAGACATAGAGGAGCAGAGACCCCCACAGCTCTGGGCACAAGCCTGTCTCCACTGTAGTGTTTGTAAGTATCAGGGAACCTCTTGGTCTTCCTTATGAGACCATGGTTTCTTCTAGGTGGAGGGACACCTACTCTGTGTCTAGAAGGTGCACCATGAATGAGGAACAAATAAAAGACAGGAAAAGGTACAGGTAAGCCGACTGAAGAGAACCATGGGCATACTTCCTCGTCAGCATTCTTTTCTAGTTGTCTACTAGGGCAATCACTGTCAACTTTCAGAAATGTTCCCAAACTGCTTTAGTTCAAAGACAGCAGGGCTTCGCCAATACTGCATGCTCCCAAGGCCTACCTGACCCTAATCCCCAGGCCTTCAGAGTGGGGCGGTCCAGACTCACAGGCTCCAGAGCACCATGCCATCTGGGGAATGCAGCCAGCTGCCCCTGAGCCAGGCTGCTGTCGCTGCTCGATCACACACAGAAAACTGCAGCTTGGGTGAGTCAGGGATTGGCCAACAATTCCCTGTTGGGTCATAACCTCTGGCTGCCCCCAGTCAACAGGAAACCTCAACATGCTTAAGTTGTTTTTAAAAGGGCAAGTCAAACAAGAGCCATCCCACGTGTACATGAGCACAGATGAGAGAAATCCGGTGCCCAGCCAAGCCGATGACCAAAGAGACTTTGCTCAGCAAGGAGGTGTGAAACAAGTACTCCCCAGGGTGGGCAGGGCTAGGGCAACATGCCAAGCTGGAGTCTGGGGAGAGCCTGACCTACTCACAATCAAGAAAGGCCCAGGTCCCTCACTTCTTTCACAGAACCACAGATGCAAAAGGTCAAAGTCCAGCCCTGTAAGGCAACAAGTGTCTGGACTACACAAAGGACTCTATGTCTCAGTTACTCTCAACTGGAGGCGGGAGAAGATGCCTTTAACAGAAGATGACTTTGTCATGCGTTTATTCATTCAGTAATAATTAGTGAGCACCTACTCCATGCCAGGCCCTGCTCTAGGCACTAGCTATCAGAATAAACAAGAGACAAAAATTCATGTTCTCATGAAGCCTGAATCCTAGTCAGTGGTGACCAGTATTTAATGAGACTCAGAATCTCTCAGGAAGCCCTTTCAAACTATATATACCTCATCTCTCTAGATATTTTGATAAATGCTCCCCTACGAAGTAGCTCCTCAACCTTCAAGGTGAGAATTCACCAGTCCATGAAGCCACTGGGGAATGGGGGCAATGGCTCCCACATGGGGACAGAAAAACAGCGAGAACCTCTGGTCTGTTAAGATCCCAGTCTGCTTCTGATGCTTTCAGAAAGGATGACTCTGAAAGTTCCCTCAGTAGTTTGAACATGAAGGCAATCCCACAAGTTAAGAAATTCTCTCAGTGCCTAGTCTGTTTTAACTGAGGCTTAGTTTTTCTCTCCTACTGAAGGATAAAACAGAGAGACACAGGCTCTTCCTTTAAAGGTCCTGGTCTTTGGATCTTCGCTCATCTGGGACCCAGAGCCACAGGTGCTCCTCGCCCAGACCCACATATAGGCCAAGCCAATGTGCTCTGGCAACTTGGGGTCAAAAGGAGGCCTGACTACGTTGACCTGGAGTACAGGCACCTCCAGGTTCATCACAAAGCAGCAGCGTTCACTCATACCACGGTCATCCATAAGGCCCCGCCCCTCATGGGCTCCAATGCTCACCGAAGGACAGAACTCACTGCATTTCTCTGCACGTTTCCGATTCTACCTGGTATCAGGAATGTGACCATGGGCAAAGCCACACAAACTCTATAAGCTGCCAGTATCAATTTCTCAAAATGTTGTTCTAACTACATCAGAGTTGTTGTAATGGGCACATGCCACCATGGATATGAAATGAATCAAACATTGTAACTCATTATGACAGTTTATTATTAGTAAGTTTTTCACCAGGTTATCTAGGCTGGTTGTTCTCAGTACAGGGTAAGAACATCACAGTAGCAGCGTTTAAGTTCCAGCACAGCCACTAACAACTTACATGACTGGCGCAGATAACTTTCTCTAAGCCTCAGTTTCCATATCTCTGGCAGAAAACAACAAAATTCTGTAAAGTAATTATCCTTCAATTAAAAAATTAATATTCCTTTTTAGAAAGGAAAATGACCAGAAGCAGATCACACTAAATAAATAAATAAAATGGAGGTTAAAAGAACACAGATCTCAGCAGACTGTTGTAAGGAATAAAGACAACATGGATCAAGTGTCGAGCTCAGTCGCTAACACACAGTACTCAATCTTAGCTTGATAATAACTAACATCAACAAGGAGCTGCCTATTCAGAATAATCACTTGATAAACTAATTAAAACAGTTTACCTCTGTCCTTGGATTCTAAGCATTCAGGGTGGGAGGGGAGAAGTGTGAAAGGGCTAGTCACTCAGTCGTGTCCAACTCTTTACAACGTCATGGACTGTAGCCCGCCAGGCTCCTCTGCTCATGGGATTCTCCAGGCAAGAATACTGGAGTGGGTTGCCATGCCCTTCTCCAGGGGATCTTCCCAACCTAGGGATCGAACCTGGGTCTCCTGCACTGCAGGCCCATTCTTTACTGTCTGAGCCAGGAGTCAGACATGACTTAGCGACACACACACACACACACACACACACACACACCCACACACCCCACACACACCAAACCACACACCCACCCCACCCACACACACACCCCCAGGGAAGCCTGGGAAAAGAAAGGAGTAAATTAAATACAGTCATAAATTCTTTGCAGCTCACGCTATCAAAAGGTAGAGTCTACTCTTCCGCCCCTTGATTCTAGGCTGACCCTGTGATTTGCTTTGATGAATAGAATATGGTAGAAAATAAACTATCTCAGTTTAAAATTCGAGGCCTCAAGAAGCCTTGACGTTTCCAACTTCACACACTTGGGGTTCTGCCCTGAGACTGTCACATAAGAAAAACCAGTCTGGTGTTTCAGAGGAGGCCATGCACAGTGTCACTGTGGCCCCCCAACCACCACATGGGCCTGACACGCAGTGAGGTCATCTTGGAGCCAATGAACCAGCTACATGAGCAAGCCCGGGGGAAGCGAGGAGAGGAACTACTCAGTGAATGCACAAGAAATGTGAGAAATCACTGATTGTTCTAGGCCCCTAAGTCTTAGGGTGATTTGCTACAACACAATAGCAAAGTGATGTGGTGGGAAAGGCTGGGCTTGTGTGTAAGTGGCCCCCCATCCCCACCCCAGTGCAGGACCGCTGTCCTGGGCCTCCCATCCCCATGCCTCTCTCCTGCACTTCCCTAGAGACCAGCTGCCAAGGGTTGCGTATTCGGACTGCACCTCTCTCTCCCTTTCTCTCACTGCTCAAGGCTCTGGCACTCTTCTGGGGGTCTCCCCCAAGCATTCCCTGGAAATGAAGCTAGCTCTGCACTCCCAAGAATCAGCTTCCATCCGGAGAATCCTCACCTAGAGCACAGGATGGACACGTGTGTCCTTGTGACAGTGAGTGCATACAGCAGGTGGCACCTCCGAGGCACGGATGGGAGAGTGTGCTCACTCTGGTCCTCAGTTTCACGCTCCAGTTGTTTCCCAATTCCTCACACTGAGGCTGGAAGTGAAAGCCACTCTCCCCTTGTTGCACAAGGAAAGACTACGGTCAAGAGAACGACAGTGCCAGGACCCAGACTGCCTTAGGAAGCCAAGTACCTGAGAAAAGCCTCTTCTGGGGTCTGGTCTCTCGTTCTGCCATTGACAGGTTCCAGCTTCAGGTCTTCAGGGCTCCCAGGGCAGCTCATGGCCAACCTTCCCTGAACCCTGAGCAAGCGGACAAAGGAAGCCACCTAGTAGCCAGATGACAGTGTGCCAACCGTAACAGGCTTGAGACACGCCTCAGCTCTTCACCCGTTCAGCCAGTATGCACTGAGCACCCACTACACACCAGGTACTATTTCAGGCATTGAGGATCAGCAGAGACTAAAACTAGACAGTCTCTCTCTACAGGTGATAGTCTGGTAGGGGGACAGTATGGCCTTATTTGTCTTGAGTGAATAGACAATAAGCAAACCCATGCTGTGAGAGGGTTGTGGGGCCAGTGAAGGAGAAGAAGGCAGGGTAAAGGGGCAGAGCTTAACCGTGGAGGAGATCAGGGCAGGCCCCTCTGCCAAGGGACCATGAGAACAGAACCTTAAGGAAGTGAGCAATGTGTTTATCCAGGGGAGGAATGTTCCAGGCAAGAGGAGCAGGAAGGCAGAGGCTTGGGGCAACTGCATACTTACTGTATTCTGGGGGCAACCAAGGGGCCAGCGTGGCCAGAGTTGAGTGTGAAGAAGAGGAGTGGGCTGGAGATCAGTCAGAGGCACCAGAGAAGCCCACAGACCAAGAGGAAGGCTGGGGCTTTACTCTGAGAAAGGAAGCTCTTGAAGGAGTGTGAGCTAAAGAATGACATGCTCTGATCATATCAGAAAATGAACTGTAGGGATGCAAGGGGGCCACAGTGAGATCATGTAAAGGCCACTGGAACAATCCACACAAGAAGTTACTGTGGTGTGAACTAGAATGACAGCAGGACAGATGGATTTTTCTCCAGGGCTATGCCAATCAGATTGGCTGAACGAGTGGATAAGAGGTAAGAGAGACAAAGGAAAGTCAAGGATGAATCACAGTTCTGGGCCTGAGCACCTGGTAGAAAGGAGTTGGGGTTATAAATTTCCACTCGGGACTTGTCAGTGGTGTACAGATATTATTTTAAAACCTCATGGCTAGACAAGAAGAGGAACTAAGGAGCCTCTTGATGAAAGTGAAAGAGGAGAGTGAAAAAGCTGGCTTAAAACTCAACATTCAGAAAAAGAAGATTATGGCATCTGGTCCCATCACCTCGTGGCAAATAGATGGGGAGACAATGGAAACAATGACAGACTATTTTCTTGGGCTCCAAAATCACTGCAGATGGTGACTGCAGCTATGAAAGTAAAAGAAACTTTCTCTTTGGAAGAAAAGCTATGACAAACCTAGACAGCATATTAAAAAGCAGAGACATTACTTTGCTGACAAAAGTCTGCTAGTCAAAGCTATGGTTTTTCCAGTAGTCATGTATGCATGTGAGAGTTGGACTATAAAGAAAGCTGAGAGCTGAAGAATTGATGTTTTTGAACTGTGGTGTTGGAGAGTCCCTTGGACAGAGAGGAGATCCAACCAGTCAATCCTAAAGGAAATCAGTCCTGAATATTCAATGGAAGGACTGATGCTGAAGCTGAAGCTCCAATACTTTGACCACCTGATGCAAAGAACCGACTCATTGGAAAAGACCCTGATGCTGGGAAAGACTGAAGGCGGGAGGAGAAGGGGAGGACAGAGAATGAGATGGTTGGATGGCATCACCGATTCAATGGACATGAGTCTGAGTAAGCTCCAGGAGTTGGTGACAGACAGGGAAGCCTGGTGTGCTGCCATCCTTGGGGTCACAGAGAGTCAGACACGACTGAGCCACTGAACTGACTGACATGGCTAGATGAACCATCTAGGGAGTCAGGGTATCTAGGGAAGTCCAAGGGTTGAACCCTGGGGCATTCCAGCATTTCCAGCTCAGGTAGAGGAGGAACAACTAGCGAACGAAAACTGGGAAGAGCAAGTAGTGAGGAAGGAAGGAAACCATGAGCTTTCCTGATATCCTGAGACCTTTGAGAAACAGGGAGTGATCAGTTGAGCCAAATCTGCTAACAACTAAGCAAGGAAAAGACTGCAGAGTGACCCCTAATTTAGGTAGTCACTGTAACCTTAAGAAGAGAGACTCTGGCGGAGTTGTAGGAAGGGAAGCCTGACTGGAAGGAATTCAAGAAATTAAAGAGAGGGAATGGAGACAAGGAGCTCAGACAACTCTTTCAAAGGTTTCCCTAAAGGAGGAACAAGGAAATGAGGTGGTAATTGGAGGGGAATGTTGGGTACAGAGTGCATGTTTGTATCATGACCAGAATAATCCAGTGGAGAGTGAAATGCTGTTCAAGTAGGACAAGTGCAGGCCGTGAGAACAGTGAGCAGTGAGCGGGCGTGAAGGGCTAGGGACCTCACGCCTACCTACGGGGTCGGGGGCTTAGACTGAAGAACCCCACTTGGTCTCATTCCCAGGCACCCAGACTTGAGTGTCTTCTCACACAATCTCATTCCTAGGCTGCTTTCTGCACCCTGGCTTTGACTCCTGTATATATTCCCAATTCATTCCTCAGAGGGAAGACAAGGTCAGATCTGTTCTTTCTTCCCTCTCCCTGAAGCATCTGATCCAGCTTCCTCCCCAGATTCAACGATGTACTCGATGCCTAAGACCTCAGATCTTCCCTCCCCGTGCCATCCCCACTGCTACCTGCTGCCACCTTGATTCAGATCTTACCTTTCACTGGGACTATTAAAATAAGCTCTCAACTTCCCTCTCTGCTTTTGGTCTTAACCCAGTTCCAAGGCCATCCTCTTGCCTCCTGACATCTTTCTAAACTACAAAACTCATCATGCTTCTAACTTCCCACTCTCTAAGGAATGAAAAGCAAATTCATGGGCATGGATCACAGGGACCGCATGATCCGGTCCCCATGTGTCCTCTATCATCTCATACTGTCTTTTCCTCCAAACAAATCTGCATCTCACACTTAGTCACATCAAACTCCTTGCTTTTCACAACTCTAGGCCTTCACACATTCTGTCTCCTTTGCGGCGGTGCTGGCTTGTCCACTTACACATCTCTGTGGCTCCTCCGTGGTATCTCTCTTGACACTACCTCCCTCACCCAGGTGGAGATGTGAGATTTGATGCCTCCACTGTGCCTGGAAAAAGTCTGTATTGGGACTTTGTAACATTTTATTGGACCGTATGGTTTCATCACATGCCTCCCTCACTAGACTATGTAGCAGTGAACCTAACTGAAGGTGGTGACAGTGTCTTGTTAACCCCAATATCCCCAGCTCTTTGCATGGCATCTAGAATTTAGTAGGAATTAATACATCCGTGCTGAATGACTAAATGAACAAATTTTAAAAAATGATTAAAACCTAGGTCTCCTTATGACTCCCCAGGGTATTGTTCACAAATTTCCTCACCTCCCTCTTTGAGGCACATGACCCAAAGAACAACACAGAAATGTACACAAAGCACTTAGTGCGGCCCAGCACGGCTGTCAGTCCCCAAGCCTTCTCCCGCAAGGCAAAAATCGCACCCTAGGCCAAGAGTCCAGACAGCTGGGTTTTGCTCTTGTCCTGGATCCCTCACTTTCTGGATATGCTCATGAGCAAAGTCACCTAAATTCTCTGAGCCTCGGGCTCTCTGTCTATAAAACAGTGGGAAACACTTGCTCTGAGTATCCTCACATACTAGTTGTATGACTAAGGTGATGTAAACTTTAAAAGTGTTTGAACAACAATAACAGTTCCATGAAGACAGAAGAAATATAAAAGAGAAGTAAATACAAAACAGCTAAAGGACACTTAAGACTCTGATCTTATCACCGCTTGCTCTTTACGCTAACATCTCGGAGCCCGTTCCCAGGAAGGCAGACACGGTGAAACCTGGCCCTGGTGCCACTGCCCCAGCCGCAGGCAGCCAGCTCTGCTGCTCAGCACAGACATGGCCACCACACTGTGGCACAGGACTGGCCAAAACCAACCTGACAGGAGAGGGACGAAGATAAACAGACACAAGGAAAGAGAAGAAAGGGGGAGATGCAAAGGAAATGTAACAGAGGAACGTAAGCACACACACACACAAAGGTGTAAGACCAGCGAGTAGGACAGAAAGGGCATCAACTAAGGTAGAGAATAAGAAACTAACTTAGAGAGAAAGCAGTGTGTGTGTGTGTACACGGACACACATGCACAGGCAGAAAGTGAGAGTTAAAGTGCAAAATACATGCCCTTCCCTCTGGCGCTGTTTCACAAGAATATGACCCAGCCCTTGGGTTAGTGACCTGGGCCATTCTCCAGTAATATAGCAGGAAGTATTCATGACAAGGTATATAGTATATATTGTCAAGGTCACCCAGGGACTTTTTGGGAGGGAAGGCTGTCTTTAGCCCTTGACGATAGGACTGTTCTCAACTCAGCATGCTCTGGCTACAGAGCTCCTGAAGTATTAGTATCAGGAAGAAGACCGACTTGGGATAAGTTGGAGAAGGTTCCTGGAGTCCAGGAAATAGCCTCAGAGGCACTGAGATGGGCTGTGGGTACCATGACGTGGTAAAGAGCCTCTTGAAAGTGAAAGAGAGTGAAAAAGCTGGCTTAAAGCTCAGCGTTCACAAAACTAAGATCATGGCATCCAGTCCTATCACTTCATGCAAATACATGGGGAAACAGTGGAAACAGTGGCAGACTTTATTTTTTTGGCTCCAAAATCACTGCAGATGGTAACCGCAGCCATGAAATTAAGTCGCCTACTCCTTGGAAGAAAAGTTATGACCAACCTAGACAGCATATTAAACAGCAGAGACGTTACTCTGCCAACAAAGGTCTCTCTAGTCAAGGCTATGGTTTCTCCAGGAGTCATGTATGGATGTGAGAGTTGGACTATAAAGAAAGCTGAACACCACAGAATTGATGCTTTTGAACTGTGGTGTTGGAGAAGACTCTTGAGAGTCCCTTGGACTGCAAGGAGATCCAATCAGTCCATCCTAAAGGAGATCAATCCTGGGTGTTCATTGGAAGGACTGATGTTGAAGCTGAAACTCCAATACTTTGGCCACCTGATGCGAAGAAATGACTCATTTGAAAAGACCCTGATGTTGGGAAAGATTGAAGTCGGAAGGAGAAGGGGATGACAGAGGATGAGATGGTTGGATGGCATCACTGACTCAATGGACATGAGTCTGAGTAAACTCTGGGAGTTGGTGATGAACAGGGAGTCCTGGCGTGCTGCAGTCCATGGGGTCACAAAGAGTTGGACACGACTGAGCAGTGGAACTGAACTGAACCATGACGTGAGCCTGTCTGCAGGTGAAGGTTACTCAGGGCCCAGCTTCCACTATGCCTAGTACCTACTAAGCAGGTGTCTAACCTGCTCCCAAATGAAAGTGCCTTGGAGTTGGTCAACCACCATCCCAGGCCTGCTCAACTAAAGTGGGCCCTGTTAGTTCAGTGGGCAATGGCGTGCTCCCATCACTATGTGACCACCCCAGCTCTGGAGATGGCATGCTCACTGCACTCCCCCAGGACATATTCTGGTATACTCAGAAGGAGAATAGGGAGGAGGCCTGCCAGAGTCCTATCTCCAAGTCCGGAAGTTTGTTCCCCAGGCCAGAGCAGGGGCTCAGCTCAGTAACTGACATCCCATTCTTGGACAGAAGTAAGAAAGAGGCTGACACTCACATCTTGACCACCCTGCTCGCAAAGCAGCTTCATCTCAAATGGCTGGAAGACCTCCAAAGGGTCCAGGACAGCCTCATCCTCCAAGAGGGGCTACACCTGGACCACCATGCACAGAGCCTCCTGAGTCAGCCTTGGTTTGTCGGGGTAAGCAGAACGGTGAAGTGAAGTCGCTCAGTCATGTCCGACTCTTTGCAACCCCATGGACTGTAGCCCACCAGGCTCCTCCATCCATGGAATTTTCTAGGCCAGAGTACTGGAGTGGGTTGCCATTTCCTTCTTCAGGGGATCTTCCTGACCCAGGGATCAAACCCAGGTCTCCTGCATTGCAGGCAGATGCTTTACCAATCTGAGCCACCAGGGAATCCAGTAGCTGAGCACAAAGTGAGTCACCTTTCCACCTCCAGGAAGCACATGTATCTGCCTGTCACCTGGCTCATTTCTGCAGAAGCACAAAGAGGAATGGTGAGATCTTCTTTGGGAGGGAATCAATCCCTAGTCCTCTGTGAAGTAGCAGCACTGAATAGAGAGTATTTACCAGACATAAGCCATCTCTGAGACAGGTGAAAAATGATGCCTTATGGGAACGTCCCCAATGCCCTAGTCCAGCAAAAATGGAACTGCCATATAAAGCAGAACCAGGCACCATCCAAAGCCAAGCGGGAGAAAAATGTAGTTCCAGGAAAACCTGCTAAAGATATTTGTGATGGTTTTAAAACACAGTACCCAAATGACATGCCTGCTGTCAAAATGACCCCTCATCTTGAATCTGGGCTCTGAGATTGCTTGACCAGTAGAATATGGTAGAGATGAACCTGTACCACTTTTCAGGCCCAGGCGCCAGGAAACTAACAGCTTCTGCTTCCAGTCACCCAGGCTGTGAGGAAGCCCAGGTCATGTGGAGAGGGTGTTCTGACTGACAATCCCAGCTGGGGTCCCAGCAACAGGCAGCATCAACCCCCCAGACATGTGAGATCAGATGACTCCAGGAGACACCAGCCCCTAGCCACTGGGTTGCCCTAAGCCTTGAAGTCTTTCCAGCTGGGGTTCCAGACATCATGAGCAGCAGCAGACATGCGTACAGTCTCTGTCTGAAACCAGCTCATCCACAGAGTCTGTGGGCATAATAACATGGCTGTTTGACACTATGAAATCTGCGGTGGTTATGTGTCAATAGACAACGGGCCCAAATTTTGGTACCAAGAAGTGGAGTGCTGTTGAAACAAAAACCTGGGACATTGACTGTGGGACTGAGGCATGGCTACTGGGGGTGGTGGTTAAGACAAAAGAAAGAAAATGTTAGAAGCTAGAGATAAGGGGACCTCATAATATTGAAAAGTTACGTAATTCCGTCACCTGTGGTAACATGGAAAATAAATGAGATGAACTAGCCAAAGACATTTCCAGGCAGAGTGCTGAAGGTGCCATTTGACTCCTTCTAACTGTCTCTAGAGAACAAGAAGAGATGAGCCAAACAGGAACTGTTCAGTTTTCCAGCAAAATTTAAAGGAAACATAAATGACAAAGGCTTTCAGAGTTAGAAAATAAAACTTGTTTCAGTCTCTATCTCTAGGCAGTAAAAAATTCTCAAATTAGGAAATGGCTTCCAGACTGCAGTGACAGTTACACTCTGTGTGCGTGTCTGTAAACTCATCAAACTGAAAACTTGAAATTGGATAGTTTATAATACTTTAATTATCCCCCAATAAATCTTCAGAAAAAGATCGGTAGAGTGGGACTGCAAGATGCTTTGTCAAGACCTAAAAAAATATTTAAAGCGCTGCCTCATTGAATCTTTTTGTTTTTTTTTTTTTTTCCTGTGGGCCATTTTTAAATTCTTTATTGAATTTGTTAAAATATTGTTTCTTTTTTTAAAAAAATGTTTTGGCTTTTTGGTGGTGAGGCATGTGGGGTCTTAGCTCCCCGATCAGGGACTAAACCCATACCTCCTGCACTGGAAGGTGAAGTTTTAACCACTGGACTGCCTGGGAAGTCCTAGCCTCATTGACTCTTACAGAAAAAGGCCTTCTAAGGATCTTAAGGACGAGCCATGCAGATCCTCTAAATAATAAAGCTTCTGAGACTCTTAAGAACCATTGTCCCATAGCAATCACAGCAGGAAAACTCCACTTATTCACCTTAGGAGGTACTAAAAGTGCCACTTGGAGACTCTGAACCAAGGGTTCTAAGAATGAATACAGACGGGGAGGGAAATCCTTCTGAGCTGAGTGGTCAGGAAAAGCCCTGCAAGAAATAACATCTGTATCCAGATTGGCAGAATTGTCAGGTTCTGTAGGAGCACAGTGAAGGATAAAAGCAGAAACAAACATCAGGGCTTCTAGGGAAAGCCTTTCCAACCAGGTCGAGTTTGATGGTGTCATAGATGACAGTAGTTTCTGAGCAGGGAGAGCCCAGTTGTGTTTACAGGGAGATGAATGTGGTGATAAAATAAAATAACAGAAGGAGCCCGAGAGCTAGGCGTGCGTTCTTCCCATTAGCTTTGTATCCTTGGGGAGTATCTCCTCTTCTCTGGGTTTGTTGCCCAAACTATCAAATAAGTGGCTGAGACCAAATGAGCTCTAAGGTTCCTTTTCTTCTCTTTCTCAGAGTCAGTGGACTAAATGGAAAGGGAATCCAAAGTTAACAAGACCTGCACTGGTCACCCACTTGTTTGATAGTTTGGGAAGCAGACACAGAGAAGAGGAGGTACTCCCCAAGGATACAAAACTAATAGGGGCAAGAACGCACACTTAGCTCTCCCACTCGTACTGTGGGTGTGTGCGTGCTAAGTTGCTTCAGTCAGGTCCGACTCTTTGCAACCCTATGGACCGCAGGTTGCCAGGTTCCTCTGTCCATGGGGTTCTCCAGGCAAGAATACTGGAGTGGGTTGCCATGCCCTCCTCCAGAGGATCTTCCTGACCCAGGGATTGAACCCAAGTCTCTTATGCCTCCTGCATTTGTAGGTAGGTTCTTCACCACTAGCACCACCAGGGAAGCCCTATTCAGTTCAGTTCAGTCACTCAGATGCATCCGACTCTTTGCAACCCCATGGACTGCAGCACGCCAGGCCTCCACGTTCATCACCAACTCCTGGAGCTGACTCAAACTCATGTCCATCAAGTCGGTAATGCCATCCAACCATCTCATCCTCTGTCGTCCCCTTCTCCTCCTGCCTTCAATCTTTCCCAGCATCAGGGTCTTTTCAAATGAGTCAATTCTTCCCATCAGGTGGCTAAAGTGTTGGAGTTTCAGCTTCAGCATCAGTCCTTCCAACAAAAATTCAGGACTGATTTCTTTTAGGATGGACTGGTTGGGTTTCCTTGCAGTTCAAGGGACTCTCAGGAGTCTTCTCCAGTACCACAGTTCAAAAGCATCAATTCTTCAGTGCTCAGATTTCTTTATAGTCCAACCCTCACATCCATACATGACTATTGGAAAAACCAAAGCTTTGATTAGACAGACAATTGTTGGCAAAGTAATGTCTCTACTTTTTAATATTCTAAGTTGATCATAACTTTTCTTCCAAGGAGCAAGTTTATTTTAATTTCATGTCTGCAGTCACCATCTGCAGTGATTTTGGAGCCCCCCAAAAATAAAGTCTCTCACTCTTTCCATTGTTTTCCCCATCCATCTGCCAAGAAGTGATGGGACCAGATGCCATGATCTTAGTTTTTTGAATGTTGAGTTTTAGGTCAACTTTTTCACTCTCTTCTTTCACTTTCATCAAGAGGCTCTTTATTTCTTCTTCGCTTTCTGCTGTGTGGTGTCATCTGCATATCTGAGGTTATTGATATTTCTCCCAGCAATCTTGATTCCAGCTTGTGCTTCATCCAGCCCGGCATTTCACATGATATACTCCACATAGAGGTTAAATAAACAGGGTGATAATATACAGCCTTGACATACTTCTTTCCTGATTTGGAAGCAGTCTGTTGTTCCATGTTTAGTTCTAACTGTTGCTTCTTGACCTGCATACAGATTTCTCAGGAGGCAGGTCAGGTGGTCTGGTATTCCCATCTCTTTAAGAATCTTCCACAGTTTATTGTGATCCACACAGTCAAAGGCTTTGGCATAGTCAATAAGCACAAGTAGATGTTTTCCTGGATCTCTGTTGCTTTTTCAATGATCCAACAGATGTTGGCAATTTGATCTCTGGTTTCTCTGCCTTTTCTAAATCCAGCTTGAACATCTGGAGGTTCATGGTTCACACACTGTTGAAGCCTGGCTTGGAGAATTTTGAGCATTACTTTGCCAGCATGTGAGTGCAATTGTGTGATAGTTTAAACATTCTTTGGCATTGCTTTTCTTTGGGATTGGAATGAAAACTGACTTTTCCAGTCCTATGGCCACTGCTGAATTTTCCAAATTTGCTGGCATATTGAGTGCAACACTTTCACAGCATCATCTTTCAGGATTTGAAACAGCTCAACTGGAATTCCATCACCTCCACTAGCTTTGTTCGTAGGATGCTTTCTAAGGCCCACTTGACTTCACATTCCAGGATGCCTGGCTCTAGGTGACTGATCACACCATCGTGATCATCTGGGTCATGAAAATCTTTTTTGTATAGTTCTTCTCTGTATTCTTACCACCTCTTCTTAATATCTTCTGCTTCTGTTAGTTCCACACTATTTCTGTCCTTTATTGTGCCCATCTTTGCATGAAATGTTCCCTTGGTATCTCTAATTTTCTTAAAGAGATCTCTAGTCTTTCCCATTCTATTGTTTTCCTCTATTTCTTTGCATTGATCACTGAGGAAGGCTTTCTTATCTCTCTTTGCTATTCTTTGGAACTCTACATTCAAATGGGTATATCTTTCCTTTTCTCCTTTGCCTTTTTGCATTTCTTTTTCTTGGGGATGGTCTTGATCACTGCCTCCTGTACAATGTCACAAACCTCATTCCATAGTTCATCAGGCACTCTATCTATCAGATCTAGTCCCTTAAATCTATTTCTCACTTCCACTGTATAATCATAAGGGATTTGATTTAGGTCACAGCTGAATGGTCTAGTGGTTTTCCCCACTTTCTTCAATTTAAGTCTGAATTTAGCAATAAGGAGTTCATGATCTGAGCCACAGTCAGCTCCAAGTCTTGTTTTTGCTGACTATATAGAGCTTCTCCATCTTTTGCTGCAAAGACTATAATCAATCTGATTTTGGTGTTGACCATCTGGTGATATCCATGTGTAGAGTCTTCTCTTGTGTTGTTGGAAGAGGGTGTTTGTTATGATCAGTGCATTCTCTTGGCAAAACTGTTAGCCTTTGCCCTGCTTCATTCTGTATTCCAAGGCCAAATTTGCCCATTATTCCAGGTGTTTGTTGACTTCCTACTTTTGCATTCCAGTCCCCTATAAGGAAAAGGACATCTTTTGGGGGTGTTAGTTCTAGAAGGTCTTATAGGTCTTCATAGAATCATTCAACTTCAAGTTCTTCAGCATTACTGATCAGGGCACAGACTTGGATTACTGTGATATTGAATGGTTTGCCTTGGAACGAACAGAGATCGTTCTGTCGTTTTTGAGATTACATCCAAGTACTGCATTTCAGACTCTTTTGTTGACTATGATGGCTACTCCATTTCTTTTAAGGGATTCCTGCCCACAGTAGTAGATATAATGGTCATCTGAGTTAAATTCACCCATTCTAGTCCATTTTAGCTCACCGATTCCCAACATGTCAATGTTCACTCTTGCCATCTCCTATTTGCCTTGATTCATGGACCTAACATTCCAGGTTCCTATGCAATATTGCTCTTTACAGCATCAGACTTTACTTTCATCACCAGTCACATCCACAACTGCGTGTTGTTTTGCTTTGGCTCTGTCTCTTCATTCTTCCTGGAGTTATTTCTCCACTGGTCTCCAGTAGGATACTGGGCACCTACCAGCCTGGGGAGTGGGGAGCCCTATTACTTGGCCATAAAAGAAACGCATTTGACTCAGTTCTAGTAAGGCAGATGAACTGAGAGCCTAGTCTACAGAGTGACGTTAAGTCAGAAAAAGAAAAACAAATATCGTATATTAACGCATATATATGGAATCTAGAAAGATGGTACGGATGAACCTATGTGCAGAGCAGCAGTGGAGACGCAGACACAGAGAATACACTTGTGGACACAGAGGGTAGGAGAGGGTGGGACGAATTGAGAGAGTAGCATTGAAACATACACATCACCACATGTAAAATTAGATAAGCAGTGGCAATTTGCTATATGACACAGGCAGCTCAAATCCAGTGCTCTGTGATGACCTAGGGGGTGGAATAGGGTGGGGTGTGGGAGGGAATTTCAAGAAGTGGGGGGACATATGTATACCTATGGCTGATTTGTGTTGATATAGGCAGAAATCAACACAATGATGTAAAACAATTATAAATAACTTTTTAAAAACTAAGTTAATAAGACCTATTATAAAAGAACTATAAGGACTCAAATAGCACATAGCCTATGCTCTATGAGGCTGATCTCACAGCCATCTAGACAACTGGTCAACAAACAGTCTTCTGGATACCGGGTATCATTCCAGGCTTGGAGAAGACAGAAAAAAGTCAAAGTCCTTGACCCCCAGAAATCTATACTTCTATAGTCACCCAAGTTTCCCACACGTACATCCAGAGGTGAGGTTCCTAAAAGACAATACCAATAGCTTGTATTTTTAAGTCACAATGACCTGCACGCTGGAGTTTTACAGTAAAGAAGCTGTTGAGGAAATCAGCAGGCGTGACAAGTCTTCTGAGAACAGCCCCTGCTGCCCACCAAGTCTTACAGCACAAGTGAAATCTCCTGAGAGCACCAAGTGGCAACGTTTACCCCATCGAGATGGCTGAACTAGCTCTCAATACAACGCCTTTTTGTTTGCAAGTCACTGAGCTGCTTCTAGTCTCACCCAGGTCATCAGTACCAACATCATAAAGCCTGACCTCTAGAATTCAGAGGAGCTTTGAGAATCTCACCTCCCACCCCCAGAAATGGATACAGCCAAATCTAAATAAGCTGGAGAGGGAGCAGCCCGTGGGAAGGGAAAGCAGCTAAGGGTGAAGCATCACGCCCCTCTGGCCTCACTAACAAAGAGAAAGGGAAGCTTGCTCCAGGAGACCCAAACATAGTAAGAACAGAACTCTGGTGGTCAATTGAAAGGTTGATTTCCTCCTACATAGCTTACCAAATCAAGAATGGGCTATAAAGGAAAAGGAAGATAATAAACAAAACACCCATAAAAAGCTAATAATGCAATGGAATCTAGGATCTTTAACCCAAACTAGCTCAGTGGTGGCACCAGGTGAGGTCTTTTTCAAATTAAGGATAGAGCCTTGAAAACACCTATCTCGGCACTTCCTTAGGATACCATTTGCCCTTCCCCACCAGTTTTCCATGCCCCAAAGTACCCCTGCCCCCAAAGTTGGGTACAAAGGCTTCTCCATATCATCAGGTTCCTTTGGCTCCATGTGGATGATGTGGACAGAGATCCCTAAAGCCACCAGGGCTCCGAGGCCCCAGCACCCCTGCACTCCCCAACCAGTCACACCTGGGAGTCTTTTCTCACTGGCACTCCTGAATGGGCAATGATTACAGGGCCCCAGGTCCCAGGCAAATGTCTATTAGATGGTCCGACTCAAAAATCTGGGTACCAACGTCATCGATCCAAACTGTAAATGCCTTGAAAAACAGAAAATGGATCCTTCCTTTGTGGCACCTAGAAGGAGAGCCCTCAGGGTTGCCTGACAAATTCCTAGATGAACTGGTGACTTACTGCCCTACTCGGCCCAAAGAACAGCCCCAGATGCGGCTGTGGGTGGAGGCAGCCACCAGATGACACCGCCAGATGACAACTGTGATGTAACAACTACAGCCCAGCAGTAGCCTCTGAGACAAGGCCTGTGACTCCCTGCCAAAAACCGAGGAAAGTAGGGAGGGAAGCGGAAATGTGGCAGGAAGGAAAGGAAGTGAAGACTGAGAAGGGAGAAATGGTTTTTTTAGGCACATCAGAGACTCAGATATTTACAAGTACCATCCATCATGTTACGACAGCAAGCTTGCTGAGAAGCTAAAGGAAGAGGGATTTCTAAAAATGTATAAAACATGTAGGGCTGTACTCCAAATAGAAACTAGGGTGCCTGTCAGCAGTTCTGATTCAGCTTTGTGACTTTATGTAAACAATGTATCTCCCATCCCATCCACCCACGAAGCGGAAATCAGAAGAAACAAATACTTAAAGGAGCTGAGGGCTGCTGGGTACGGTAATTTCTAATTCAGGTTCTAAGTATACTATTTCTTTTAACTTAAGAATAAAACAGTAAAATCACAAATAATGCTTCTTTCACCCCTACAGTCTCACATAAAAAAGACGGGGACCTTTGCTGCCAGTCTCCACCTGCCAACTCACATTCACACTACAGAGGAGGAAATGCCCCCTGACTGGCCAGAGCCCGCCAAGTTGTTCCCAAGAAAAAGATCACGGGGGACAAAGAGTCTAGGACCCAGGCCTGTTTCTGCCTCAGCCACCAACATGCCCTGGGAGAGTTCAGTTTTTCTATCAGCTTTACCCATGAGGTTGCTGGTCCCTGCCATCCTCAGCCTCACCCTGTTCAGGGAAGCAAGTACGCCAGCAACTGTAGTCCAGGTTAGAGAGAGTGGGTGGGCAGAGGGTTTCCTTACTGCTCTTGTTGCTACAGAGCAGATAGTCAATTTGTCTATCTGAGCCCCATACGCTTACGTATTTAACATGTCAGAACCAACCAGTTTCCATTTAGTTGGTACAGTCCATCCAGACCATTTCCACTGCAGCCAAACTCTGCATGTATGGTGTACAGAATTCCTCTTGCCTCCTTCAACTCCAGCCACTCCCCAGGGCTACAGCCTGTGCCCCTCTCTACCAGCCACACCTGGATTCCAGCTCTGAAGGAACCAAACATCTACCACAACCTCTGGGCAGACCTGAGTATGTGCCACTCCACCAGACTCAGTCTGGCGCTGCACAGTCCCGCCCTCCAGGAGGCCACGAGCCTGATCCCCATCTAAGAGGAGCATCCTTCTCACAGCTACCCGTTCCAGCAGCTGAGGTTCCAAAGCCAAGCCCATCCAGCTGAGATTCAGATGAAGGGGCTATGAAAGGTATGTGGCTCTAGTAAAAGAGGTTCTTCAAGGAAATCAGCCTCTAGCCTAGGCCAAGACCTGAGAAGCCCTAGTGACAGTTGTACCTTTAATTGCCAGCTCTGGAAGCTTCTATCCCATTGCGGAGATGGAGCTAATATTTAATAAGTTTTTTTTTTTTTTTTTTGCTAGGCACTATGCTAAGCACTGACATTATCATCTCATTTAATCCTCAAGGAAACGCTGGGAGACAGAGTACTATTATTATTTTACAGATGAGGAAGCAAAATTTTAGAGGGCATAAGAAAATGCCCTGAGATCTCACTGTTTGGTCAGTGGTTAAAGTTTGGCCCAGATGATTCACCTGGATGGCTGTCAGAATCATGAGGATAACCGCACTCACTTGGCAGCAATCCATCCAGGACACAGGGCGTTAGGCGTCCTTTGCTTCTACCCTCCACTGAGCTCCACTCCCCCAGGCAGTCTCCCCCGACTCACCTGCTCAGAGTCCCCCGAGGGGCCTTAGTGCCTCCAGCTCCGTGGGTGATGCTGGAATTCTTGTTGGCAGTCATGGTCATTTCTGCTCTCTGCAAACACAGAGCCCTGCGAAGAAGACAAGACCAATCAGCCAAGTTTCCATGGGTAGCCCAAAGCACCTCAAACATTCCCAGATGACCTCCAGAACTGCCAGCAGGGTTTCTGTGGTGGGAGCGGGAACCACTTTCCCACATATATTTAATTTCATCTGTTATAGCTTGTGGGCCTCAAGGCTTCCCTGATCTGGGTTGGGAAAAAGTCTGTGAGCTAACAAATAACTTCTCACTTCACAGAAAATGATTTTTAAAACTCCATTTCCATCCAGCTTCTTCTCGTTACTGAAGTTAGAGTTTCCCAACTTTCTGGCATGCCATACAGCCCTTATGAATTTTGCCATATTTGTATACTTCCTGAACAATCATTTATTCAGTATTTTTCTTGAATCAACTTGAAACCGATGAACTGGTCTTGACTCCATTCTAAACAATTAACCACTGACAAATATTTACTGAGTACCCATTTCCTGGACACTACCATCAGCAAAGAATAAACCCAAGTCTCTGCTCTCAGAGAGCTACATCCTAGCAGAGGGAAACAGACAATAAGCAGCCACATCTCACATGTGTGATATGTAAGTGTATGCCTGTGTGTAATATGTATAGTGGTAAGTTGTAGGAAGGAAAAATGAAGCAAGGTAGAGGAAAAGGAAAGGAGATGTGCCATTTTAAACAGGATGTTCAGGGAAGAACATCCTAATAAAGTGACACCTGAGTCAACACCATAAAATTATGAGCTATCATATTTTTAACACCCATTAAAATAAAATATGCTTTAAAGTATTTAAGTACTACAAAGTGAAAAATGTTGTATATGTACCATACACAATTAGCTAATATCATATAAAGTTGTTTTATGCTAAAATAATGAAGAAAAAGGTTAAAACTTAAGGATACATCCAGACGGGAAAAGAAAAAGTAAAATTATCTCATATTTGCAGATGATACAATCATGCTTGTAGAAAGTCATAACATTTCCACTAAAACACCATTAAACTAATATATAATGTCAAGCATGCTTGTAGGATATAAGGTAATACTTAAAGAATCAATTTCTTTCTACACACTAGCAATGAACAATCTAAATACAAAATCAAGAAAAACAATTCCATTAATAATGGCAGCTTCCCAGGTGGCACTAGTGATAAAGAACCCACCTACCAATGCAAGGATTCCCTGGTGGCTCAGAGGTTAAGGCGTCTGCCTGCAACGCTGGAGACCAGAGTTCAATCCCTGAGTCGGGAAGATCCCCTGGAGAAGGACATGGCAACCCACTCCAGTACTCTTGCCTGGAGAATCCCATGGACGGAGGAGCCTGGTGGGCTGCAGCCCTCGGGGTCACAAAGACTTGGACTGAGCAACTTCACTCTAGTTTGACGGGCTATGTTCCTAAGTTATTTCACACCTTCTCCTTTCTTCTGTCTCTAACATTGCCTTCTCAGATGATGGCCTTGCTTTCATACTTTATTCATGAAATAATCAGAACATTCACCACTCCTACCACATCTACCCTCTTTCCAGCATTTCTATGCATATATTTCGGACACAACTGAGTGACTTTACTTTCACTTTTCACTTTACCAATGCAAGTAGACACAAGAGACGCGAGTTAAATCTCTGGGTCAGAAAGACCTCCTGAAGGAGGGCATGGCAACCCACTCTAGTATTCTTGCCTGGAGAATCCCATGGACAGAGAAACCTGGCAGGCTACAGTCCATGGGGTCGCAAAGAGTCAGACACAACTGAAGCAACTTAGTATGAGGCACAATAATAGCAGCAAAAAGGATAAAATACTTAGGAAGAGATTTAACAAAAGAAGTGCAAGACTTATACACTGCAAACTGCAAAACATCATTGACAGAAAGTAAAGAAGACATAAATAAACAGAAAGACATCCCATTTTCACAATGAGAAAACTCAAAGTTGTTAAGATGGCAGTATTCCCCAAACTGATCTACAGATTGAATCGAATATCCATCAGCTGCAGAAAGTGACATTGATCCTAAAATTTTATGGCAGTGCCAGGGACCTAGAGCAGTCAAAAGAATCATGGAAATGAAGAATAAACTTAAAAGACTCGGATTTCCCAACTTCAAAATACTACAAAGCCACAATAATCAAGACAGTGTACACAGATATAAGAACAGAAATAGAAATCAACAGAATAGAATTGAGAAATAAACTCATACACTAATGGTCAGCTGATTTCAACAAGGATGATAATAAGATAATTGAACAGGGAAAGAAGAGTCTTTTTGACAAACGATGCTCAGACAACTGTGTATTTGTATATAAAGAATAAACTGGACACTTACCCTGATACTATACAAAAAAAAAAAAAAAGTAAAAATGGATCAAGAACTAAATTTGAGAATTAAAATTACAAAAGAAAAACCTGGAAGAAAACACAGAAGTAAATCTTTGTAACACTGGATTAGGCAATGGTTTCTTAGGTATGACACCAAAAAGCACAAGCAACAAAAAGAAAAAAAGATATAAATGATATTATATTAAATTAAAAATTTCATGCTATAAAAAACATAAGAGAATAGAAAGACACCCACAGAATCGGAGAATTATCTGCAAATGATATATATTGGCTAAGCTGCTTGTATCTAGAATATATAAAGAACTCTTACAACTCAAAAATAAAAAAGACACATAATCCAATTTAAAAGTATGCAAAGGATTTAAACAGACATTTCTCCAAAGGTATAAAATTGGCTAATAAACACATGAAGCAAAGCTCAACATCATTAGTCATTAGGGAAATACAAAGTAAAACCACAATAAGGTATCGGGTTGGCCAAAAAATTCATTCAGGTTTTTTGTAACTTCTTATGGGAAACCCCAAATGAACTCTTGGTCAACCCAGTATTACTTCACACCACCAGGATGACTATAATAAAAAAGACAGATAAAAACAAGCATTAGTTAGACTGTTAGATTGTGGAGAAATTAGAACCTTCATTCACTGCTGGTGGGAATGTAAAATTGTGCTGCCACTTTGGAAAACAGTTGGCAGTTCCTCAAAAAGTGATATATAGTTACCACATGACCCAGCATGACTCACTCCTGGATATATAGCCATGAGAAAGGAAATCATGTCCACACAAATACTTGTACTAATGTTCATAAAAACCAAAAAGTGGAAACCCAAATGTCCATCAATGGATGACTGCATTGGCAAATGTGGGACTTTCCTATGGTCCAGTAGTTAAGACTCCAAGCTACCAATGCAGGGGGCAGGGGTTCCATCCCTGGTGGGGGAAATAAGACCCTACATGCCACATGGAGTGGCCAGAAAATTCTTTTTAATGTGGTATATCCAGAAAATGGAATATTATTCAGACATTAAAAAAATACATTCTTCATGGATGAACCCTGATGCCTGTTTTATGAAATGTCCAGAATAGACAAGTCTACAGAGATATAAAATTAGTGGTGGCTCAAGGTTGGGTTTAGGGTGGCAGAATGGGGAGCACTCCTATGAATATGGTGTTTCTTTTGGGGTATGAAAAAAAGTTCTGGAATTAGATAGTGGTGATGGTTATATAACTCTACAAATACATAAAAAACAAATGAACTGTACACTTTACAGGGGTGCATATGAATTACATCTCAATGTAGGTATTTAAAAAAACTTAAAAATTTTTAAGTGCCTTGGAGAGTGGATGTGACACAGTAATAATTGATGTACCAAATATATTTTCAATATGAATGTGCACTCTGTTCTGGGCTAACATCACCTTCAGGGAAAAGTTAAAAATAAATAGAAACAACAGTTCTCTCACTCTGATTCGCATTCTCATCACACTGACAAAAATGAAGCATCTTTGGATATGAAAGTTAAACATTCAGGCTTCAGCAATACGTGAACCATGAACTTCCAGATGTTCAAGCTAGTTTTAGAAAAGGCAGAGGAACCAGAGATCAAATTGCCAACATCCGCTGGATCATGGAAAAAGCAAGAGAGTTCCAGAAAAACATCTATTTCTGCTTTATTGACTATGCCAAAGCCTTTGACTGTGTGGATCACAATAAACTGTGGAAAATTCTGAAGGAGATGGGAATACCAGACCACCTGACCTGCCTCTTGAGACACCTATATGCAGGTCAGGAAGCAACAGTTAGAGCTGGACATGGAACAACAGACTGATTCCAAATAGGAAAAGGAATACGTCAAGGCTGTATATTGTCACCCTGCTTATTTAACTTATATGCAGAGTACATCATGAGAAACGCTGGGCTAGAAGAAGCACAAGCTGGAATCAAGATTACCAGGAGAAATATCAATAACCTCAGATATGCAGATGACACCACCCTTATGGCAGAAAGTGAAGAGGAACTAAAAAGCCTCTTGATGAAAGTCAAAGAGGAGAGTGAACAAGTTGGCTTAAAGCTCAACATTCAGAAAACTAAGATCATGGCATCTGGTCCCATCACTTCATGGGAAATAGATGGGGAAACAGTGGAAACAGTGTCAGACTTTACTTTTTTGGGCTCCAAAATCACTGCAGATGGTGATTGCAGCCATGAAATTAAAAGACGCTTACTCTTTGGAAGGAAAGTTATGACCAACCTAGAGAGCATAATCAAAAGCAGAGGCATTACTTTGCCAACTAAGGTCCGTCTAGTCAAGGCTATGGTTTTTCCAGTGGTCATGTATGGATGTGAGAGTTGGACTGTGAAGAAAGCTGAGCGCCGAAGAATTGATGCTTTTGAACTGTGGTGTTGGAGAAGACTCTTGAGAGTCCCTTGGACTGCAAGGAGATCCAACCAGGCCATTCTAAAGGAGATCAGTCCTGGGTGTTCTTTGGAAGGAATGATGCTAAAGCTGAAACTCCAGTACTTTGGCCACCTCACGCGAAGAGCTGACTCATTGGAAAAGACTCTGATGCTGGGAGGGATTGGGGGCAGGAGGAGAAGGGGACGACAGAGGATGAGATGGCTGGATGGCATCACTGACTCAATGGACATGAGTCTGAGTGAACTCCGGAAGATGGTGATGGACAGGGAGGCCTGGTGTGCTGCGATTCATGGGGTCGCAAAGAGTCAGACATGACTGAGCGACTGAACTGAACTGAACTGAATGACCGAGAGTTGGTGATGGACAGGGAGGCCTGGCATGCTGCAATTCATGGGGTCACAAAGAGTCGGACACAACAAGTGACTGAACTGAACTGAATGACCTTAATCCTGGAGAGTATCTTATTTATAAGATAAATAAGTGATTGGTCAAATAAGTGCAAATATGTGATTGGTCTCAATGATAAAAACAAGCCAAACCCACATTCTTGACATCATTTATAATTCTTTTCTAGTTTTTACTTTCCTAGTTTCAACATGAAATGCACTGCCTTCGTATAAGCTCTCATGGCTGTTGTTCTGGTGATGATGGTAGTGAGTGAAGTGGGAATTAGAAAGGGAGGAAGCAGCTGTAGATGACAGCGATGAAACATCCCTCCCACAGTGAATACTATAGAAGCTTTCAGAAAAAGGAAAACCCTGAGCCTCACTTTTATCCTTCATGCACACTGGCACTCAAGAGATGTCCTTTACCTGTCCCAGCCCAGGGCCAAGTTAAGAGCTTGGTGGATGGCTCTGTGTGTTAAACAGAAAGAAGGGAAAGGAGAGGCAGCCCCTGGAAGCTTTCCCAGGCCAGTTTCGGGGTCCTCAGGGAACACAGTGAAACAAGGAATCAACTCTCTAAGCATCAGCTTTCAACTGTGCCCATGGTAACGACGGTCACAATAATCATCAGAACCCATCATAACAGTGCTGGACATGCTCTACCAGCTTCAGGGCAGGCCCTCAGGGGGAGGCCAGAAGGTTTGTGGAAAGAACAGAAACTGAAATACATTAAAAGAACATGATGAAAAATATATTCTTTCCTCCCCTGAATTTCTGATCTAAGAAGGGTGGACCCACTGCTCTGAAAAGCTGTAACAGGAGAACCAAGAGCCAACTAGAAAAAGGAGGAAATGTAGATAACTGTGGTATTTGCTGGAGCCAAAAAGAAAACTTCTATGACGATGCAACCAAGAAAGGAGTGGATCAAAACTGCCACCAGGCCCGTGGCAGTGCCTCTTGGTCACATGCCTGCAGAAGCACAGCTGCTGTTCCCAGCAGTGGCCCAGCAGGTGAGGCATCGTGGGCAGGCACCACTGAGAGAAAACCGGGAGGGCCCACTCAGGCAGAGGTGCCTACTCACGGTGCTCCCGCCACCTGCTCTCTCCAGCCAAGTCTCTCAGGCTCAGGGAATAATCCAGCGGCTTGAGAAGCTGAGGACCAGGCTAACCCTTTACACGTGAAGCGCAGACTTGAACACTCTGCATGGCTGGCTTCCTGGGGCCTTCCCCCGAGGCCCTGAGAGCCAGTCTAGACTCCCATCGACGCTCTCTGCCTGACTCCTTTGGCTGGTTTGGCTGCAAGGAGAGGACACTCCCAAGCAAACGAAATATCCACTGGGAATAAGAGCAGAGAAGCCAGGGGGATGAGAGGCTGTTTCACTAAAATTCAGCCAAAAACTACATGTTTGGAAAATGAAATTGTTCAAGTAGGATCTACCACCAATCCCGAATTGCTCAAAAACCCAGCTCTGACAAGTTATAGACAACCATCTGAAGAGTTACAACCCACAGATGGGAACACAACAAGGCTCCACTGGAACGTCTCTACAGTCTCTGCCCTGAGACAGAAATCACAGTCCTGGGATCTCAAGGTGTAGTGGGAAGAACACCTGACTTGGAGCCTAGCTAATGCTAGTCAAGGGTCATTGCACACCTGAGTTTTGAAGACTCAACTTTCTCACCGTAAGAGCAATAACAATAACATGACCTACCTCATGTAACTGTAATTCAGACACAGTGAACCTTGATAAATCACTTTTCTTCCAGATCACGCTTCTCTGGGTATTTGGAAGTCGCTTTCTCCATTCCCAAGCTAGATTCATCATTTTTTCAGACTCCCCGATACCGCCACTCAATCTAGTGACTCTATGCCAGGCACTGTGCAAGGTACTAGGATATAAAAATGGGGGCTTCCCTGGTGGTTCAGTGGCTAAGACTCCATGTTCCCAAGCAGGGGGCCTGGTTCAATCCCTGGTCAGGGAACTAGACCCCACATGCCACGACTGAGAGTTTGCACACAACTAAGACCCAGCATAGCCAAATTAGGAAATATTAAAAATTTTAAAAACTAAATAAAAATGAACAGATACAATCCTTACCCTGGAGGAGCTAACTGTAAAGGGAGAAAAGCGAAGGAAAAAGTGGACTCCAGGAAGGCCTTATAGAGAGGGGACATTTGAAAGTAAGCCTTAACCTATTTGTGACTTAAAAAAAAAAGATGCATTTATTATGAAAGGTGCTGCTAGATTCTTTATAGACTAGCTAAATTTAAAAGCATTTTAAAGGGTTAAATAATTTAATCTGTGTGGCAACTCTACAAAGTGGGTGCTATTATTATTTACATGTTACCAAGGAAACCAATGGAGAAGGAAATGGCAACCCACTCCAGTGTTCTTGCCTGGAGAATCCCATGGATAGAGGTCCATGGGGTCACAAGAGTCGGTCAAGACTTAGTGACTAAACCACCACTACCAAGGAAACCAAGGTTCACAGCAGTTAAATCGTTCGTCCCACGTCACACAGCTAGAAAGTGGCAAGGCAGGTGGCAAGGCAGGAGTTGGGGCCCAGGTGGCCGGCACCAGCGTCACAGCTCTGAGGCAGGTCTATGCATGACCTCCACCCATCTTCTATTCTAGTTCAGCTCTCACCATTCTATGAAACAGTGATAACTTTCCAATCAGGAAATGCAGGTTCAGAGAGATTAAAAGACTGGCCCAAGATCACTCACCCGGTGAAGGAACAGGGCAGGAACGCTGACTCAGCTCTGAGTCCACCATCTACTCACTTTCCTTAACATTGACAGGGGTGATTGTTAAAAAAAAAAAAAATGCAGTCACAGGCCCCATCTCTCCCTCTTGAATGGGACCCAGGAATCTGCACGTTCAGCAAGCATTTCAGGCTGGTCTTATGGACCTGTGTGAAAAACTGTGTCCTACCAGATGCTGAGAACTTGTAAAGGTTGAAGGGTCACTACTGACCATCTTCCCAAGAGTCTGCCCAGCTGTGACTAGGTACCCTTTCCTCCTCCCACTCCCAGCTTCTTCCACCTGCAAAGAACCACTGACCCTCAACAGAGAAGCAGGCACATCATGGGTTCCAGTAAAAGCATCATCAACATCTGCCCTAAACAGGGTCCCCAGTCTTCAGTGTGCTCTGAGTTCTCATATCTCAAAGCAGCTCTTCCTGCCACCCGCCCCTGGTAGCTAACAACGATTTTCCTCACTTCCCCTCCCTTTCAAACTCCTGGGAACAAGAGTTTATAACTGCTGGTTTATAAACCGGTGGTTTGAAACAACAAAAGTATGTCTCATTTGGCCTTCCGTTTATTTATTTATTTTTTAAGTTGAATTGGGTGAATATAAACAAAATGCAAATAAAAATTCAGATGCTGGATTCTCTTGAAAAATCTGCTATCATTTCTGTATTTTTATATGGCAGCAGCTGGCAGTCCATTTAGATGTAGCAAGCCCTCCCCAATTTACCGCTGTCTCTCCCCACCCAACGGTGACAGGTGGCCAGCTTTGCTCGGCTCGGTGATCTGACTCTCCCAGTTGGCAGTTGAGTGCTGTGTCCCCCGTCCCAGCAGGGAAGGTTGAGGGCACTGCCCTGTGAGCAGCCATGCAAAGCCTCCTGGAGGGCGGGGCTTGTGCAGGGCAGGGAGGAGCTGATTCTGGCCCCCGGAAGCCCGCCATCTATCCCCCCGAACTCCACTGGAGGAGCCAGCCTCGGGGCTCCCTGCTGCGGCTCAGGCCAGCCTGCATTCTGCAGTTCTCTCTCCTGCTCCCTTAGGTCTCTCTCTCCCTACAATCCAGTCTCACCACCCGGCCCACAGGTGCTCTCCCTACGGCCCGAGGGGAATCCCTTAGAGGTCAGTGTCTGAAGGTGGCTCCTTCTGAGGGGTGACCAGCCTCTAAGACTGAACCTTCCGATCACTCTGGTTAGGTGACATTTCTAAATGTCTGCGTGGTACTTTTCCGCAGGCCGGTTTTGAACATGACCGGGTGCCTCGTCCCTGAGAAGGAGATGTCTGAACCCCAAGAGCGCTGAGGAACAGATGCACGTGTGTGTAGGAAGGCCTCCCAATCTGCTGGGTCCAAGTCGCCATCGAGAGAAAACACAAACACCACCCAGCACTCTGCTCTGCTGGTCCAGGTAAGAAGTCAGAGCCTTCACAAAGGAAACCTCTAAACCACATGAGGGAATTTCTGCTGAGTTGACATTCCACTAATCTCTTATGCAAACTCTCGTGTGGAAGTAATAGCTTAGGAAGCAGCCCACAGGGAAGGAGAAGGCAGGCAAGGAAACTGAGCTCTGTGTGTCCTAAGAACCTGGGTTTAGCCCAATCCGGCTCTGGACAGTTGTGGTCTGATTGCCCTGGGGTCAACCTGCTACTCACCCTGCCCAGGGAACACCCACCAGACCACCCTCACCTTCTTACTGACTCCCCCCTGAAGTCCTTCTTCATTCTAGACCAAGAAGATAAGAGTCAGATTGGCAGCTCCCCCAGAGAAGGGCCTACAACTTTGATTTCTTCCTCCAAGAGTCTCAGCGACCAACACTGGTACTTAAGCTTCAGGAAGGGTCATCATTAGAAAGAGTTCCTTTTACCTACTCAAGCCAGACCTCTCTAGAGCGTGAGATTTTGTAGGTGTCCCTGGACTGGGCTAAGGTGGGAAGTGCTTCATTTACCTTTCAGAGTTCTGCCCAGATTGACAGCTCAGGGTTGTTGCAGCAGCTCACCTCCACAGTCTTTGTTCCCGGGCCCTCCTAGGACATTCATAGCCATCCCCCAGGTCTCCTGACACCCTGGCCCCCTCTGACCCGACACGGTTGAGAAAGCAGTGTGGCAGTACTTAGAGAGTTCTTCACGTTTTGAACAATCCTCAGTACCGAGCAGAGAGTTCTTCACCTAAAAGGCCCGCAAAACTTAACTGATTTGCTAACTGATGGCAAAAGTGGGCCCCTAAGGAGTCAAAGGCCAGGAAGACACAGGGCGCGAGAAATTCGAGCACTGGCCATTATCCTGTAAGGTGCACTCCTTCACTCCCCATAGCCCTGGTGGCTGTACAACCAATGAAAGGGAGTTTTCCAACTGTAGCTGTCACCCAGCTGGGCTGTCACCAGCAGGCCTTCCCCCCTGCCCCACCCCTCAGCCAGTCCCCTCTCCCGCCGGAGTTTCAGTCTCCTCACAAGTGCCCCTGGTACCTTCCAGGACCTTCCAGGACGCTCCTGCAGTAACAGTTCATTCAACACACCCAGGAAGAGAGACTGTTCCTGGGAAACCTGCCTTCATCTCACTCACGCTGGCTTTCTCCTCCTCCACCCCTCTTTTCCTCCCTTCCTTTCCTGACTCATTTCTCACTGGTTATCTGCCCACAACCTTGTTTTCGGCCCTGTTGTACCTAAAATCAAGCAGCTACAAGGGGAAGGGGAGAAAGTGGGCTCAGAGATTGGGTGCTGGGCATCAAAAGCTATCACAAGGAAGCCAGCAAGGTTTTTCTCAAGCTGATCCCCTAATTCTCTCCAAAACGCCAGACCCTTTTTCTCCATCAGTACCTCTACATACCTGGTACCTTGGATCTTTTCCATTCCAGCCCCAGGTTCTGGGGTTCTAGGTCCAGAAAGCCCTTCGAGCAAAACTGTCAAGGGGATTATGAGCCTGGTCAAGTGGAGAGGGACCAAGATTTGTTTTGCTGGGAGATCAGAAGAATTGCCAAGTGTTTTTACAGGTCCCTGTGAGGCTGAAATCCTCCTCAACCAGTCACAAAAAAGATTATTTTTGTTGTTGAATAATAACCAAAAAAAAAAAAAAAGTCAAGCTCTCTATCCATCTCCTCACTGTCCACTTATCACTCCCACATCCTCTTTCCCAACTCTCCTCCTCAAAGAGGCCTTTAAGTTGGGGTTTTCAACCTCAACCATTTTCAGTCCCTTTTCCTGCCAGATGGTCCTTCTCCACTTCAGTACTGATTTTGTGGAGGTTTGAAGCTGGGTTTAAATGTTTCCTGAAAGCCTAAAATGGGCTGAGGGCTTCTTAGGCAATTCCAGGCCAAAGGAAATCTGGTTGCTTCCAAGACGGTTTTATAAACCTTGACATAGCTGTTTCTGCCAGTCTGGTAACACAGCTTCTTAGCAAGGACCTTAACCCAGCTCTACCAGGACAATGGAGCCTGCTCCGGCCAGAGAATGGAAGCCTGCCCCACAAAGGCCTGCCCTCTTCCTCCCTGGCAAGAAGAACCTTGTGGGTCCTATAAACATGTTGCGGATTCCAAGGCCACAGACCTAGCTCATACCAGGGCCTTCCCTCTGCCAGTCACAGCAGACTAAATGCCATTTCCTGCACATGCCAGGAATGTTTATGCCTCTAAGCTTTTATTCAACCAATTCCTTCCATCGTGAAGTCCTCCACCCCCATTCTTTCTTAAATATCCAGTTCAAATGTCAACTTCTTTCTGAAGCCTTTCCTGATCCTAAATCTTGACCTCATTCTCACCCTTCCCATCCTCTCCAGCCTAGCTGAACTCAACCTGACCGATGGCAAGATGCCTGCCCTGCTCCAGAAAAACACACCACCCACAAGTCAACTTTCTCAGAAGTGGTAAGGGCTAAAGGGGCTGGGGAAGTCTCAATACCTTCATTTTCCTATCTGTAGTATAGGGAGAATACTCTGCCTCTATCATGAGAACATCAAAACCAGCGAGAAGCCATATATAAAATACAAAGAATACTCAGAACCAAGAGGGAACACACTTGAAGTCTCTGGCATTCCCCCAACTCTCAGCCTCAAGACCTCTTCCCTTGTCCTCACTCTCTTTCTTTGTTTCCCATTTCATCGAAAAAACAGAAACAATGAGAACAGACCCTCAATAAGCTACCATCATCAGATGCACCCATCACCAGCAACAGTGCAGATCTTGCCACTTCTCTGGCAAAACCCTAACATGGATCCCAATCACTCAAAGTAAGAGCCAAAATGTTCACAAGGATCTGCAAGGTCTTCATCCTCTAGGTCTCTATGATACTTCCAATCTCATTTCAACTACTCTTGCCCTTCACTCTTTCCCCACCAGCCACATCCTCCTTACTATTTCCTCAAATACACCAGGCACATTCCAACATCCACTGTCCCCTGTAACTAGAACATTCTCCCCCAAAAGAGGTTCCTCCCTCACCTCCCAGGTCTTTGGACAGACATCACCTTCTTAGTGAAAATTCCTCTAGATCACACTGTAAAATTTAGTATTAAGAAATTACTATCTTAAAAACCCTTCCTCCACCCTACTATCCCCTCAGCCCTCCTATTCTCCCTTCTCCTGTTTTACCCTTCTCCGTAACATTCATCACCATCCAACACAACTACTCTTCTTTTCCATTTATTTATTATGTCTGTATAAGCTCCATGAGCCTAGGGATTTGGGGGTTTTGTTTATAGCTGTACCCTTAGTGCCTAGGACAGACCCTGGCGCACAATAGGCTCTCAATAAATACTTTAAAAATTATTTATTTATGGCTATGCTGGGTCTTCATTGCTGCATGCAGGCCTTCTCTAGTTGCGGCACGCGGGGGCTACTCTGCAGTTGCCGTGCACCAGCTTCTCATTGTGCTGACCTCTCTTGTTGCAGAGCACTGGCTCTAGGGCCTCAGTAGTGGCCCATGGGCTTAGCTGCTTCATGGCATGTGGAATCTTTGTGGACCAGGGATCAAACCCGTCTACCCTGCAATGGCAGGTAGATTCTTAACCACTGGACCACCAGGGAAATCCAATCAATAAATACATTTTAATGAAAAAAACATTTGCCACCAGCTCAGAGTGGCCATACCGGACAGAGTGAACAGCTTGTTCAAGGTTTTCCATTATGGTTATTGCTTTTTGCCCTGTTCTTGCTTCAAGGTCTCCTTGGCTTTTGCTCACTGTTTTCCTTCTTCCAGAAAGAAGGCCCATCTGTCCAGGTCCATCTTCCAACACCACCAGCCTTCCCAGTTCAGACTCTGACCCACCTGCAGCAAACACGTCCACTCAAAACTTTCAGAAGGGAGTCATGTCCTCTGAACACCTCTGAACAGATTCAGACCAGGAATGGCTTCAGCCCCAGAACTGAAGTTGCTCTCTGCAAAGATTACAATGATTTTCCTGTTATAAAACACAAAGATCCTTTCTCTGGGGCTTAATGAATGACAGGGCTTTCCTATCCTGATGGCTGCTGCTTGAGACACCACTGATCAGCCCTCTCTGAAGCACTGTGATGTAGTTAACTCTCAATCTGGAGTACGCTCTCTGGGGGTAACATTTTACCATCTGCCTGGAAGATCTCTATGCTCATCAAAAGAGGGCACAGGTCATGAAAGCCTGGGGAAATATCATAAGAGAAGTAGAAGGAGAGACAGGTGTGGCATCTGAGACTTTCATTTGGTTACTCACTTGAACCCTTCCAGGGCATCTTCCTGGCCAGGGCCCCCTGCCACTGTGCTATATCCTGGTCCTTGCCCTTGAGCAGCTCTCCATCCTGCCTGAGACGGTCAAGTAAAGGAAAGATGCTGGTACAACCTAACAAGGGCTCTGACAGGTATGGACACAGAGCTCTGAGAGCAAGGAGAAAGACACCTAACCAGGTGGACAGGACAGATGCAGGAGAGGGTTCTGGAGGAGACAGAAAGTGACGCTGGGCTGAGTCTTGTAGGACTTGTTGAAGACAAAGAAAACAGAGGCAGAATGTTGCTGCTAGCAGAAGGAAAACTGTGAGCAAAAGCCAAGGAGACCTTGGAGCAAGAACAGGACAAAAAGCAATAACCATAATGGAAAACCTTGATTGATCAGATTAATAATGGAAAACCTTGATCAATCAGATTACACTAAATAAGAACTCTGTTCGTTAAAAAATGCCATTTAGAGAGCGAAAAAGGAAACTTCAGAGTGGGTACACAGATTATAGAACTCAGCAGAGTGGGAACATTAGGTACACAAAGCAAAGTTATCTAGAAGTTGAGTAACTCTCAAACTGCAGATCTTGGCCATATCATTGGGGCTGAATCTCCCTTTGGATAAAAGTCTCAGTCTTAGAAGGTAGAGTGGAAGAAAGTGTATGTACACAACCAGGCTTGGTTGTTCTAAGTACACGTTTATCTCATTTAATCTAGCTGTCATTATCTCTATTTTATGGAGGAAGAAACCGAGGCTCAGGCTAAGTAATTTGCCTAGGGTTTTATAGTAAGTGTAGACCCCAGAGTCTGCAGAGTTTGGCACTAAGCTCTGTAACGGAAACCAGAGCAGTAAGTCCCTTGGTCTCTGTCATATCTTGTGGCAGGAAGCCATCCTCCATCCTGAGTACACTCCTGCAGCAGAGCTCTATCTGGATAGAGTTAGAAATGGCAATAGTCTCATGCCTGGCCCCCAAATTTTGGTGTTAAAATCCCATTTTTCTTTAAGCCATTTAGTTCATAGGGCCCTGAATCAACAAAACATAAACATAAAAAGGACTTTCCTGGTGGTCCAGTGGTTAAGACTTCATGCTCCCAATATAGGGCCGTGGGTTCGACCCCTGGTCAGGGAAGTAGGAAGATCCCACATGCTGTGTGTCGTGGCAATGGTAAATAAATGAAAGAGATGCTCCTCTTTTGCTGTTCTTCAAGTCATTTCTCTTTATCATTCTTCCCCACCCAGGGACAGAGGCACTCACAAACACAGACCCTGGTAAAATAAAAGCCTTCCCCTATACAGTCTAGCAGGAGCCGAGACTGAAGATAAGGAGCATTTGTCCATCCATCTACCCAACTGCTTTAAAGGTTATGATGGGGACAGAATTGGCCTTTTTCCTCCTTTAAATGAAGCAAGTGCTACTTGGCTTCTGTGGTTCTCAAACTGTGCAGAGGTGCCCGAGAGGACCACAGGGAACTCACAGGGGGTGCTGCAAGATATTTTAAATTTTTGAGGGAAACAAGGGCAATATTCAACATTAATCAGATATCCTGTGAGTTTTAACATGAGATTGCACTACATTCTTTTCGATGATGTCATTTCTTTGTGAAGCTGGGTTTTCAGCAGCTGCTGTGATTAAAAAGCAGTAACCGTGTGAAAAGCAATGTGGAACAGGAAATGAGGATGGCAATATCCAATGCAGTTCCAACACGTGAGATGTTGTGCAGTGCCCAGTACATCCCATTAGTTAGTGACTATGGCTATTTGAGAATGAAATACAAATATTTTTAATGGAAATAGATGTACAATATTATGCTAGGTTCAGGCGTACTAGGTAGTGATTTGATATTTGTATATGTTATGATCACCATGATAAATCCAGTCCTATACAAGTTATTACAATATTATTGACAATATTCCTTATGCTGTATATTACATCCTCATGACTTACTTATCAGATACCTGGAGATTTGTACCTCTTAATCCCCTGCACCTATTTCACCAATCCCAACCCTCCTCTAAAAACATTTGTCCTTTCAATTTATATATATAATGTTTTTCAAATAGCTACTCAGTTATTAGGATGTATAAGCACTTACTAAATTGTTTACACTTAAATATTTCATAAAAATATTCCACCTCTGAGCATTGTGAAAAATTACTTCAGCACTAAAGGCTCACAAACTGAGGGAGTTTGGGAACCTCTGCAGCAGGTGTTTTTAAGTCTCTGCATCAAGGAGCCACGGAGGAGCTCGGGGCGGACCCAACCTGCCCCAGCAGCACGTGGGCAGCTAGCACTCAGGCCTGTGGACCGCACGCTCAGGCTTCCCCCACAGCTGACAGAACAGCTGCCCCTCTGCCTAAAGAGAGGAGGCGGCACACCAGCTCCCTCTCAGCTCAGAGGCTGCCTACATCTGCATCAGCTTTACCCCAGGCTCCCGGCCCTCTGAACTCTCTCCTTGAAAAGTTATACTCAGCAGGAACCTCATGAATAAAACCCCAAGCCAGCCCAGAAGCCAGCGGGCCAGCAGGGGACTTCCACACAAGCTCAGACTTGAGCAATGCCCACAAACCAAACCATTAATCCACAGAGGGAGGGAGTGACGGGGATCTGGAAGAGGGATTCCACGGCAGCCCAGCCGCTGAAAGGCCACTGGGCTTTGGGGTGAAGATTTACCTGAAAATTATGCCTCTGTGTCCTGCTAGTCTCCCCCAGCCCCACCACCACCCTGGGGGTCTCTGGGCTGATACATTCCCTCCCTCTATTCTTCCTTGAAGTCATAATCCTCCGTTGGTGACATCACAGCTGTTGATACAATAGCCAACTGTTGTGATGTCACAAGACTCCAACTTCTATCATTTTCAGTAGGGAGTGGGGTTAGAGAATGTGAAAAAGGGCTTAAACTGCATCCAGTCATAGAACTGGAATTTGCTTTTTCATGCTAATTTCCCTGCTAATGAAGGGCACTGGCTCAGAAAATGAAAGGCAAGCAAGCCACTGGCAGCAAGGCTGTGTACAGATTCATCTACACCAAGGGGACTGGGGTGGGGTAGTGGGGCTAGGACAGAACAGAGACAAAATTTTTAATTCCAGGATTAGCCAAATATGAAGATCTTCTCAGTCTGGCCAAGCTTAGAACTTTCTCTTTCCATTATCTGTTGTCTGAGCCCAGGGTGAGCAGAGCAAAGCCAAAATGCAGGAAAAGCTCCAGGCTGGAACGTTCCTTGGAAATTAACGTTTGTGAAACTGCCTTGGGTTCTGGACTCCATACTGCCTGAGGGACAGACTCAGTTTTGATGCATCCTGAGGACCAGGATGGACAAGGCATTCACAGATGTCACAGGAGAAACGACTAAAGAACCGAGAATGTTTACCCTGGAGAAGACTGAAGATGGGTGAAGCTGAAAATTGCCTTGAGAATTCTGAAAGGCCCTCATGTGAAAAAGGGATTAGACATGTTATCTGTGGTCCCCCAAAGAGATCTTAGACAATGAGAAGATCCGGAAAGGCCAAAATGAGAACATTTTATTCTTAAATTTCAATTACAGACAATAAGTTCTTTTTAATTCCTCACTTCTAAATTACAAACTAGGCTCCTAAGGACAAAGACGGTCGGCGTCACTATGGTATACCCCAGTGGCACATAGGAAGAGCTTATTAACATTTGTGAAATAAATGAACTAATGAAGCAAGGACAATGGTCTGCTTGAAGTTGGTGCTTACTCATTCACTCGATTAGTATTTTTGAATCCCTACCACATGCCACTCACTCAGGGATACAAGAGTGACAGAAGCAGATAAGGTTAGTCTTCCCCTCCCCCTGCTTTGTAGATTGGCACAGATAGCACGTGAGGTCCCTTCCACTCTTGAGATTCCTTCATTTTCAGAGATGACTACGATATTTTAAACTGAGAGGAAACAGGACCCTAATAGATAAACCCCACCCACCACTACTGCTACTGTTCACAAGCCTGGAAATCTGGACCAAGCTAAGGCTACCTTCAGCCAGGGAGAGGCCCCATGCAGAAATAGCCCAGTGCTGGACCAGACCAGCCCAACCCAGCTGGGCATTTTATCAAAGACCCCCAAGCACCCCAGACAAGACAAAGTAGGCTCCTATGTAAACCAGGGCTCCCTCAGCCCAGCAATAAGTCAGTACGGTCCAGTTAGGTAACCTGGGGTATTTCAGATACCCTCACTTCTCTAAGGAACTTAAAATGTCCCCATCAGCCTCAGACTATTATCTTGCAAGGAAAGAATTCCAAGATCTTCTCTTCCAGGTTGTACTGGGGACACAGACTCGGTTCCAACTTCTGAGGGTATGAACTAAAGGTAATGAAACTAAAGGTAACAAAACGGATGATTTAACAACTATGATATGCAATATACCAGATACACAATATACACAGACATTCTCCTCTCCAGGGTAGTCCTTCGAGGCCTGAATGTTTATTCCAATACATTCTCAAAACATTCCTAAAATTCCTATTTGGCAATTGCCCTCAGAAACTTTGGAACATTATCTGAATTTTCTCTGAAGGAAAATCCGCATCTATTAAGGATGCTAACTCATTCAGAGCCATAGGAAAAAAACGGTGCAAACCAGAGAAAAGTACCTTGGGTCAAAAGCAGCAGTAACTGTCAAGTAACCTGTGGGGCCTTGATATCAAAAGGGGTGCATACTGAGACTGTCCCCAATCTCCAATTTTTTAATATAATTTAATTTAGGTTAATTTATTTTTTCGGCCATGCCACACGGCTTGTGGGATCTTAGATTCCCCGACCAAGGACTGAACCTGCACCCTCAGCAGTGAAAGCATGGAGGTTCCCTAGCCACTGGACAGCCAAGGAATTCCCGAAATCTCTGCTTTTTAAGAGTACAACTGTTTGAGGTCCCAGACCCCTCCCAGTATCTAATAAACACCAAGAACCTCCACAGAAAATTTCTAAGAACAGAAACTTCTGTCTACCAGTTTAGGAGGTTCACAAGTACCCAAAGTTCCTCACAGACTCACTCTTAAGAATCCTGGTGCTAACCCACTTTACCTGCCCTGCAAGTGCACAGGTAATTGTGAATGGAGGCCTATAGAACTCAGCAGGTATGCCAACACTGGGCACTGACAGCGTGCCAACAAGGTGCCCTGCTTCCCTGAGTCCTTGCACCACTGCTTCAAACCTGGATGCCAGCAATTTACAAACTGCTACGCATCACAGGGGAGAAGGCGATGGCACCCACTCCAGGGTTCTTGCCTGGAGAATCCCAGGGACAGGGAGCCTGGTGGGCTGCAGTCCATGGGGTCGCTGAGGGTTGGACACGACTCAGTGACTTCCCTTTCACTCTTCACTTTCACGCATTGGAGAAGGCAATGGCACCCCACTCCAGGGTTCTTGCCTGGAGAATCCCAGGGACGGCGGAGCCTGGTGGGCTGCAGTCCATGGGGTCGCTGAGGGTTGGACACGACTCAGTGACTTCCCTTTCACTCTTCACTTTCATGCATTGGAGAAGGCAATGGCAGCCCACTCCAGGGTTCTCGTCTGGAGAATCCCAGGGACGGCGGAGCCTGGTGGGCTGCCGTCTATGGGTCGTACAGAGTCGGACATGACTGAAGCGACTTAGCAGCAGCATGCATCACAGGCCTTCAGGAGTGAGGAATAGTTATACCCTGCCATATATGGAATCTAGAAAAATGGCACAGATAAACCTATTTGCAGGAATAGCAATAGAAACACAGACGTAGAGAAGAGACTTGAGGTCACAGCGGAGAAGGAGAGGGCGGGACAGATTGCGGGAACGCCACTGACATAAACACACAAGCCTGTGTGAAACAGAGGGCTAGCGGAAGCTGGTGTATCGCACAGGGAGCTCGACTCAGTGCTCTGTGATGACCTAGACGGGTGGAATGAGGTGGGGGGTGCGAGGGAGGCTCAGGGGCAGGGGGTGTATGTATAAATATGGCTGATTCACGATTTGTACAGCAGAAAGTAACACAATATTGTAAAGCAGTTACACTCCAATGTTTTTTTTAAAAAGGAATAGTTGAATGCAAAAACATCAGACACAAATGCCAAAGATCCCGAGACTCAAATGTGACATTTTCTAAAGCGGTTTGTGAACTGGTGCTGAAGACAATTCCTAAAGAGGAATCAAACCTACCTTGGGTAACTGCAGGTTTTTAGCCATGTAAGTGCACAAATGAAGAGCAAGCTGTGGGCACAGCACATATTTCTCCCCCTTCTCTAAGCTCCCAGTCTCCCTAAGGGATGCATGGGGAAGATGCCTCCTCCCTTCTTCTGGGCCAGCCAGCATGCCCACCAAGCAGTTCTTGACACACAAAGAGCCACCCAAGTCACATCTGACTCATGCCAGAGCTCTCTGTAATGAGGTATGACATGTGTCTAAGCTCTTGTATATTTTCACATTTGTAACCTACAATTAGGCATTTCTGAGGGATGTAGCTGACTATGGTTCTGTTTCGTGACCTATAATTATTCACACAGGCATCACAGCCCATCCAGGCAACTGTCAGGCTAGAGGCACTCTGAGCTCAGACCTCACGGAGGAGGTTGCTCAGCTCTACAGTTAGTGACAGGCCTCCGGGGTCCACATTGCTCTTCCTGGGCTGCACATGGAGAGGCTACCCCCTCTGTTCCCTTCACCAATCTTCCTCATCCACTGCCCAGCTCAGCACAGTGCAATCCCAACCCCAAGGATTGGCATCTCTGTGGACCCAGTATCCACAAATATGGACCACTTTGCTGGACATATTCTCCATTACCAAGGCCGTAGTGATTTAAAGCAACTTCTCAAACTCCCTACAGATCTCTTGCTTGAGGAAAAATGGGTCACATCCACCAGTCCACAGAACCTTGCAGTCCACTGCAGTGGGGCTGGGCTGTGGGAGCCGACATGGGCCACCGCTCTAAGCCAGCCTCTCTGCCGCTAGTTGCAGAGGCCTTGCTGCTCCCAAGAGCTCAACAGAATAATTCTCCCCCTTGCAAACACCCACCATCATGCTTCTCCACTGCCTCCCTTGCTGGGAGGGAAGGCCTGGTTAGCCCTTAAGATCTGTCCCTAATGATATTTCACATTTATATTTAGTTCCATTGAGAACTAGTTTCTTGATTCTTTAATGGAAGCTCAAGTCTTGATTCTAAATATAATCAATGATACCGCCACTGGCCAGCACAGTGCAGCTGTGAAGTACAACCACGGCCCGCACTCGGAGCAACACGCACTTTACGTATGAGCCCAATATCTCACCACAATTACTATGCAAGTTACCCTTCTTCCCCAACTCTAGTTCGAAGTCCTTCAGAGTCTAAAAAAGTTTTAGACTTATCAAAACAACATTCATTGCTAGCTCATTTGAGTCTGCCAAACAAACCCCAGTGGTTAAATGCAAAAGTATTTTCTCCATTTAACAAAGGAGACTAGCTCAGAGACGCTGTCTTGCCCCCAAGGTCACTCAACCCGTAAGTGCAGAACCAGGTCTAAAACTACTATGTAGTTCTTCGTGTATCAATAATTAACTACCTCATCTGGCTTACTGTAAGAATCAAAGGGCTAAAATACAAAAAGTACTTGGAATAATGTCTGGTCCAGTGTGAGGACTATGTTATTACTGGTGCTGTTGTTATTATTAAGAATATTATTACCATCACCATCAGACTCCTCCCATTCCAAACCTAAAGCTCCTTCCTCTCTGTCCGTGTGCAACTTCACAAGGATTACTCAGGGGGTAGCTTCATCTAACCTGAGTGAGTCTAACCACGCAGTTTGCCTGTGGAATCTGGAACTTACTGGGCTTTCCATCTTACCATTCCACAAACTTCCCCATGCTTTTGTGCACACTTGCATGCACACATGTAATTACCCTTTTTGCAAGTCTAACTCTCTAGTCTCTCAGCCTCCAAGGTCACATATGCTATGTTAGCCAACATTCTGTGGCTTGCCCTCCCTGCAGTTCCCAACTTTTCACTCATTTGGTTCCTCTCTTCTACAATCAGTTAATGAGTATCTGATTTTTTACCAGGCACCGGGGAGGGTAATATTCCTTGCCCTCCAATACCAAATGAGAAGTACAGGAAGAGTGGGACACACAAGGGGAGTGAGAGCACAGAGGTGCCAGAAAATAACTCTGTCTGAGAGCAGTACAATAAATTTTAGAAAAGCAATGCTCAAATGAGAGTGACTAGACATACCTGGGCAAAGGGAGAGAAGGACATTCATAGCCAAGAGAATAGCATTTAGACAGGATTTCAAGGCTGAATTATACAGAATATGGTTATCTCACACTGCCAGCATGAAGGGGCTGTATGTGTATACACTTGTATATGTGTGTGCAAGAGAGAGAGACAGAGACAGAGAGAAAGAGAAAAAGCAAAGAGAGAAAAATGAGATGTAGGAGGCTGAGCCCACACTGCTTGGGGGTGGCAGGCAGCTGGGACAACACACATCACCTCTGCCTTTCCATGGTCTGAGTGGCAATCCCAACTCCTTGGTATGCTTACAGTGCACCAATTTTAAATGCAAAATCCTTTAACAACTGTTTTCTCTTTCCTTCTGTCTTCCCTTCCTTCTAAAGGTCTGTTTATCTCAATTCTCATTTCTGCCCCACTCTGAGCCCGGAGTTTTAGTGCCAATGCTTTTACACAAATCCAGCTTCACGTCCTGAGCAAAATATAATTTCATAGGAATGTAATTCTGGAATGATCTCATTGAAAAAGCACATCCAGCAAAGGCCATGAGCAAATTTCAGGCCAGCCCATTCACACCCAGAGCCAAGGAGATCGCAGACCCCTTTCCCTTAAATGGACAACATGCCTGGGACCCAGCAAAGCACACCAGCTGCCCACGGGTATTATCCTGCCCACAGTCAGCCTGCCTGCTTGCAGCCTGAGGCCTGGGCCTACAGCAGCGACCACCACAAACCATTCTGCACCGTACAAGGACAGATTTTCAGGAGAGCATCCAAGCAAACAAGCCTCACTGCCTAGACTCTCCCCATGTCCCTTGGGAGAGCTCTGGCTGCAGGCCAGGAAACATCAGCTGAAACTCCTAACACCCCCGTCACAACCCTGTCAGGCAGAAGGTCCAGAAGCCAAGTTGGTGCAAATGTTCCGCACACCCACCTGCCTTCCCTACCTCTGAGAAGCTCAGCTGCTGTCCACTTCTATTGAGAAAGTCAAGAGAGTAGGGTGTTTGACTCTGAAACCAGATGGCAAAGCCAGGTCTAGTCCTTTCCAGCAGGACTGAGACAGGGTAGAACTGGGGAAGATATAATATGTTCGAATGGACTTTCAAAAATTCTGGCTGAAAATCACTAAGCTGGAAGCTTTGGGGAAAAAATGTCCTTATTCCAAATCTGTACTTCACCCCCATGAATTCTCATAAAATGGACCAAAAGAGGAAGAAAAAAATGAATGGCTTGCAGGGCTGACAAGAACTCTATATATTATCTTTGTAACTTTTCTGCAAATCTGTAACTCTTCTGATATAGAATGTTTATTAAAATTAGTGGTTAGTCATTGTTTCCTCTGTAAGGAATAATGGGAAAAGAGTAGTCTGGGGTATGAATTCCAACTCGACCTCTACTAGTTACCAAGCTGTGAATAAGCTTTCGAGGCTTGACCTTCCTTAACTCTAAGGTGGGGATGACAGCTCCAAGCACGAAGTATTCTTGTGCAGATTAAATAAGATACTGCAAGCAAAGCACTTACCACTGCCCAAAGTGCTTTCTTTCTGGGCAGTAGCAGTTCCCTAGTTCGGCCAGCCTTCACCTTGGGTTCTTGGCGACTGCAGTTGGAAGCCCTACCTTCACTCCACAGCCCCACAGTCTCTATGATTTACAGCCTTTTCCACACACAGCATCACAATTTAAGCCCACAGTAATCACCCAAGGGCTGAAAGCCACCTCACGGCGCGTTCCAACTAGCGAGAGCACACCTTTGTTGACAGAAACGTGTTCTTCTTCCTGCTTTCCCTTCCTCCAATAGGATCCAACGTCACTGCCAGGAGCTGAATTGCTTTTGTGAGGTTCACGGGGGTCAACCTTCAGAGGGAAAGGCAGAAGCTGACAGAGCTGGGCTTGCAGTACAATCAGCCGTCCATGTTAGGAGGCTGGCGGGGAAGAAGTATGCTCTCAAAATTGCCGCAGAAGACTCTTCACCCCTCAGCAGCACCACCATCCCCTCACATGAAGCTGGACTGATAAACTACATTTCTGCCAAGTTAATGGCCATAGTAAGTTCCCCAAAGCCAAGAGATAAGCCCTCGGGCGGGGCTGCCCCAGCCCTGCAGCCAGGCCACTCCATCCTGGACTCTTGGTTCCAGGATGTGCTGTCCATTTTCCTCCTTCAAGACTGAGGTGAGTGGACAGGGGCCCCTTCCCACTCTCCTAAATGGGTGGGCTGGAGGCCAAGGAAAGAAAAAGGGGAGGAAAGGTATGGCTCTGATGTCACATTCTCTCTCTGAAAACCACTCACAGGGATATCAGGTCCTTAAAAACTCTCCTAAAACAAAGAAGTCTAATCTCACCCTGAAAATTTAGTGTCCAAATAAGGGAGCAGTCAGTGCTAGAGAACTGTTAGCTTGTTCCAACTTTGAAAAGCCCTGTGAGAGAAGCAGTTCCCAGGCTTGGGATTCCACTGACAGGTTGTAACCTCTTGAAACACTAATGGGTACATTCTAGTGGCTAATTTCTCTGACCTTCCAGATGGCTGTACTGGGGACACGCCCCAGCTGAGGCCCAAGGACATTAGTTCCTGGCAGCGAGTGTGCAAGCGCTGAGCAGCCCAGCTGAGCCAGACAACAGCCCCAGCTCCAGAGGCTTCAAGGACACATTTTGGGAAGCAGAGTTCAGGAAGAAGATGTCCTTGGAGCTATTTCTTATTTAACCAAATAAGAGCCAAATATAGCCAAATATGAAGGAGCTAACTATGTCATCTGCTGTGCAATTTTTCACCAGCTAATCACCTCATACCAAGCTTACTACAATGGTCTCTGATTACATAAAGAGAACTTTACCGAGTGCCAGCCATGGAGGCAACATATAAATGTGAAGTGTTACCAGTATCATTACTAGTTCCCCATTCTTCTTCCATCTCCTCCTGCTCATAAACAACTAAGTATTCTAGAATCTCAGTATCATCATCATGTTGCTCTTTGGGGCTCCTTAACTGCCCTGGGTGTTCTTTGGAAGGAATGATGCTAAAGCTGAAACTCCAGTATTTTGGCTACCTCATGCGAAGAGTTGACTCATTGGAAAAGACTCTGATGCTGGGAGGGATTGGGGGCAGAAGGAGAAGGGGACGACGTAGGATGAGATGGCTGGATGGCATCACCGACTCAATGGACGTGAGTTTGAGTGAACTCTGGGAGTTGGTGATGGACAGGGAGGCCTGGCGTGCTGTGATTCATGGGGTCGCAAAGTCGGACACGACTGAGCAACTGAACTGCCAATCACAGGCTTCTCTGGTGGCTCAGATGGTAAAGAATCTGCCTGCAATGCAGGAGACCCAGGTTTGATCCCTGGGTCAGGAAGATGCCCTGGAGAAGGGAATCACAACCCACTCCAGTATTCTGACCTGGAGAAATCCATGGATCAAAAAGCCTGGTGAGCTACAGTCCATGGAGTCTCAAACAGTTGGACACAACTGAGTGACTAACACACACACACACACACACAGAGATGTCAATCACACCAAATCCAGACTTCTCTGGGTCCTCCAGAACCTTGTCAAATTCTACCAACCAATCTTGCTTCCCTCTTCTTCCTTCCCTGCCGCTCTTTCAACCACCCTCTTTCCCTACCACCACCACTCCCCTACCCTGCAAAGACACACAGACTTGCATACACCCCCTCCACATACACACACACAAATGCACTTCTATCTCCAGGCAGGATACCTCCCTGCTCCATATACATCCATTTCTGCATCTGCAGCTGTGTTTTTTACGCTCAAACCATTTCCAGCCCGGAGTTCTCCCCTTCTTCCCTGTTATCCAGATCCTACCCATGCTCCATGGCCCAGTATAAGGCCCCTCCCGAACTTCAGTTGGGAGACCATCAGACCCACAAACAACGAGTAAGCACCTCCTCTGTGTCAGGCACTAGGCCGCTCACTAAGGGCAGGGGAAAGAAAACAACACAACCCTCTATGTTCCTAACTGGTGGAAGGGGCCTCACCACGAACCTCCCTTTTCACCTGAACTGTGCAGGTAGGGGAGTCAAGAACCAGACCTCAGAGGCGGCTTGCTGCAACATTTGCAGGGGCAAAGGTGGGGGTGGGAGAGGAAGTCCAGTTGGGTGAGGTGGACTTGCCTCTCCTTCAGCCTTTCTAAGAAGTACCCCCCACCCCTCCACCAGGCATGGTGGTTTAGAACATACTCTAGTACAAGAACCATCATTCTCTCTGCCCACCTTGGGGAGCGCTGTCTCCTGCCCTGCTTTGGAGTTTTATCAGCTTCAGAGGGCAGCAGTGTCCAGTCTCATTCAGTAACAACCTTAGTCAACTACTCCTCCCAAGAACCGGATACTCAGCTTCATAGCCCTACCCTAAGCCAGGAAAAAGAAATAAAGCAACCAACCCTTTCCTTAGGAGTTCCCAGACTTTGCACCACTGTGACTGCATAGCTACTGGGGGCCAGTGAGGGGCAACCCCTTAGGTACTCCAGGGTGGTGTGCAATTCTCAGACTCTAATAATAACTTCACTCCTCTCTCTCCTGTTCTAGAAAGGTTACTGAATGGGAGTGAGATTGCTATCATTATAGGAATAATCCCGCATTCCTTCTCAATTGTAAAAATAGGTAACCTATTCACATGTACATTGGTCCTTTAACTTCTGCAGTAACAAATGGAGTAACTCCACATAACATATCGTATCAATGCAGCAGCTCTTTCCCCCAAATCAGAAACAGGAGAGGCTCTCCAGACATCCTCTTAGGCTCGAGGAAGAAGGAGGAGAGAACACCAAACCGCCCCTATTTACAGTTCCAGCAGTAGAAACTCTTCCTCCTCACCCGTCCTCATCACAGTCTGTCTACACCTCATGTCTCCAAAGAAGCTCCTCTCATGTGAGACTCAACTTTTACTTCTTGTAACAGCTAACGATTCAGGCTCCAGCTAGTAAGACCACTCTTCCTAGCCAGGCTGAACTGGCATTGGGAACCATTCTAAGGAAGCTCACTCAAAACACCAGTCATGTGTTTGGGTGTGCAAACTTCAGGGGGCTCTGACAGGTCAGGCTGCCAGAAAGGTCATGGCTGCTGCTGATCCATGTACACCACTTGTGAGCGCAACAAGAGATTAACGAGCAAAGCCTTTCAGAAAAGGCAGGACAGAAGGAAGAAGCTGCCGCCATTAGCCCTCAAGGATCACTAGCACCTAGCTCAAAGGCGTGTGTGCCTGAGCAAAGCTATATTCAACTGAAACAAGCAAGTCTCTGAAACCTGTGCCATCCATAATTATGTCTTCTACTTTCTTGCCTCTAAGACGTTGCTTATATAGTTCTTGACCTCCCAGCCTGCCCTCTAAGGGCAGTCCGTTGCTAAAGGCTGCAGGGAGGGCCCAGGGCACACTATGCATCTTTAGAGACTTAGCTACACATTTCCAGTCCCCTTTCACTCAGCCCCTCCCCTGCCCTTGACAACTCCAATTTTCAGTCTCCACATATGTGTCTATGTGTCTGCCCTTTATTTACACTACCCATGTCTGTTGTTAGCAACAGAAACAAAGTACTTTAAGGCAGAAAAGGCAAGCCAGCCAACTGGCCCGCTGCTCCCCATCCTGCTTCCAGCTCAGGGAAGAGGCTGTAAGGGATCCTTCGAGCTCCAATCGACCATGTTGGCTGACAGCTCCCGCGTACCAGGTGGGCTGGCATGGAGCTTGTTCACCCCCCAAGTCAATCACAGCAGTGTGTGGGGCCCCAACCACCTGCCCGCCCTCTTCTTCCCTGGAAGCCATACCCTGAACACCTGACCTGCCTCTATGCTGACTACTGCTGGAAGGCAGACCTTCAGAAGCCAGAATTCAGGAAGCCCACCCTCCTCCCTTGTACACCAGTAGACTGTAAAGATACACGGGCATTGACTCCCCTGATCCAGACTCTAGAGAAGCGACCCAAGGCTGTTTTACCTTCATATCCTTTACCATCTTCAGTGTTTCTGCTACTGAGACTCTTCCAAGTTCTAGTATCAACCTCCTCAGTAAAATCAACAGTAGTCACTGATCACTGTTTTGTTTTTAGCAGAGAGCAAATAAACATGAGATGTGATTCCTGAACTCAAGGAGCTCACAGTCTAACTCAGGGAAGCAAGACATAATAGGAAATAATTCAAATGTGAGTTCCAGACTAAAAGTGCTCAAAAGCACGGTGGGTGGGAGTGGAGGGGCTCATGAAAGGATTTCTGTGGGAGACGAAAAAAGAGACAAGTTTTAAAGGACAAAGAGTAATTGGACAGAATGAGACAAAAGGTTGTTTGAGATTTAGAGTCAGACTATGACTCAAGGTCCCAAGGCAGGAAGAATGGCAGCCCTGGGAGGTAAGGAGGAAAGAGAACAGCCTGAGGACAAAAATAAAACGCTCCCCTCAGGGTCGTGATACCCTGCTGTCTCTCTGCTCCTGCCTCTGCCAAGAGCACGCTCAGTGCTCCCTCTTTCTGGACTCCTCTGAAATCCTCCCGCCTAGAGCGCACAGAACACAGCCACCCCAGCTCCCTAAAACTGAAAACACCTAGGTGGAATTCTTGGTACTCAAGAATCCTGCCTCCACAACAGGACAAACTTCAACCAAAGTGGGTCGGGAGCTGGGTCTATTGTTCTTCTGGGCCAGGTCAAGCTAAAAATCTGATTCTTCACTCGAGAGCAGGAGAAGGGGGATGAAATTTTAAGTACAATCTCTGGTTTGCCAGGACAATAGTCTCTCCTCTTTCCATTCACACTTACAATCATTCGTACATTCAACTAATATATACTGAAGACTAACCACATGTTAACTAATGTACTTAGTGGTGGTTGGGACACCAAAATCCATCAAGCATGGGGCCATCCACAAAGAGCTGACATTCCAGTAAGGTGGATACAAAAGACACATAAATTCAACAAATGCCAGGAAGACTATTTTAAGTGCCAGTGGGGACATAAAGGCTGCGGAAATGTAGAGGGGGATCGTTTCCAGTGAAAGAAGCAGAAAGGGTTCATAGAGAAGGCTGCCCTTGCACTGGTCCTGGAAGATCAAACAGCAAAAGGATAGAGGAGCGACCCTGGGCAGATGGAACTATATAAGCAAAGTCTTAGAGGCAGGGAAGTAGAAGACATACAAAGGAGAATAAGATGTTCAGTCTGATGGGAACTTATCAGCAAGTATACCAGGGAGGAGAGCTGGAAAGAGGGAAATCCCAGATCTTAGAGGCCTTTGAGAACCAAATTAAGGATCTTTTCTCTGGGAAATGAAGGAACTATTCTGAGAAAGGAATAATGGGTCAGGAACTGCTTCTGAAAGATGAAGCCACACTCAGAAATCTAGGGATATACATCTGCTGCAACATGGATGGACCTAGAGTTTTGGGTTATTTCTTTCATTTTACTGTTCAAAGCTATGTTGGGGTTTCCCCTGTGGCTCAGTGTATTTGAAATGGATAACCAAGGACCTACTGAATAGCATAGGAAACTCTGCTCAATGTTATGTAACAAACTAAATGGGAAAATGTACAACTGAATCACTTTGCTATAAACCTGCAACTATCACAATATTGCTAATCAATTATACTCCAATATAAAATAAAATGTTAAAAAAAAAAAAGAAGAAATCAAGAGGCTATAGCAGAAGTCTGTTTTTGTAGCCCACCAGGACTGAAGACTGTAGCGAGGATAAGAGGGAGGAGACTCGTAATCAATCACATGCCTGGAATTCTTGTCTTTGAGGTTCAGGCTGACAGAACAATAAGTGGGCAGTCCTAAGGGTGGGGCAAGGGCCAGAGGGAGCCCCGAAAGAGCTGTAAGCATTCAGGGGCTTGGGGAGGAAAAGGAATTTCAGAGTTGAGGATCCTGAAGGTGGAATAGCTCCAAGTGATGAGGCCAGAGCTACGAATGAAGATACAGTCTTTAGAGTTGAAAAGACTGAGGGACTCTGAGGCCAGAGCACTGAAGGGTTCTCAGCATCAAGTCCCAAGTCCTATTATAGCAGACAGGAGACCTGTGAAGAAGGCTGTAAGCAACTAAGGTGGAAGGCAAGAGGCAGTCAGCACCAGGAAGGAGGACAGGAGATATGTGTGAAGGGAGGGACTGACTTCCAGCGGAAAAGGTTGCCAGGCAGGGCTGGAAGCAAGGTCAGGGAGTAGAGAGTGAAAGTCAGTGGAGGAGAGGAAGTTGCTTCATTAAAGTGGGTCACAAGGGAAGTGAAATCTTCAGGGAAAAGCCAGGTTTCAAGTAGGAAGGCTCAAAGAAAAGGTAGAAAACAAGAGGCAATACCGCTTTTTGTCTATCAGATTAGGCAATCAAATGATAAAACTAATCCCAGAGTTAGGCAGAGGGTGGCGAACGGAGCACTCTCAGAACCTGGTGGAGGTACTGGAAACCAGCACAACTTTTCTGGAGGACAATTTAGGATTATTTAAACTCTGATAAATACATGCTCACAATGATACCCTACATAAAGTTAAAAGACAAGCCACAGCCAGGAAGAAAATACTGCAAAGCATACAAAAGACTAAAAATGAGAACACATTAACTTCGAAAATGAATAGGAAAAAGGTAAATAACCCAACTGAAAAACAGGTATTAAAGATATGAATAGACAATTCAAAGAAAAGGAAACCCAAATAACCAATAAAATATGGAACAACGCGCAATCTCTCTGCAATCAGGAAAACGCATATTAAAGCAATGTTCATATTAATTAGATTGGAAAATACTGAGAAGTATAGAATCTCCGAGTGTTAGCAAAAATTTAGGGAAATGAAAATCTGTATACATTGCCGGAAAAGCATACAATCACTATCGACAGCAATCTGGTACAACCTAACAAAGCTGAAGAATCACACGCCCACTACAGGTGGCTGGTGTACATGAACTCTTGTGCATTCCTTGTATAAGGCTGCTCATCATAGCCTTGTTTGGAACACATAAAAAGTGGAAAGACTTCACTCATCTCTCACTAGCATGCAATGGCACATCCTACACCAATTAAACAATCATTCTATACATGCGTGCTTTTCAAAAATGATACTAAGCGAAATAAACCAGGCTGCCAAAGGCTGCGTGCTGGAATGGTGTCATGTGTATAAAATGTTAAAATACACAATAGTATACATTAATTATGAACACATGTATACATATAAAGGATAAGATACGCATGGGAGTGAGGCATATCAATTTCTGAGAGAAAAGGACTGGGGAAAGCTTAATCGTATCTGTCATATTAAAATTTTTTTAAATAAGAGACCTGAAGCAAATATGATCAAATGTTAAATGTATTAAATTTGGGTGATGGGTGTACAGGTTTTTATTATATCAATTTTTTTCTTTTGCTTAAAATATACTTAAAATTTTAAAGATATTATTAAATAGCTCATGTACATTATATACTATTTGATATAGCAATTCCATTTCTAGAAATTTATCCTGACGTTATACAAATGGGGATAGATATTTAGACATTTATTACCACATAGCTTTTTTAAAAATAATTCTATTCATTTATTTATTATTCTTGGCTGTGCTGGGTCTTCACTGCTATGCGGGCTCTTCTCTAGTTGTAGTCCATGGGCTCCTCATTGTGGTGGCTTCCGTTGTTGTAGAGTACAGGCTCTAGGGCGCTCAGGCTTTGGCAGCGGTGGCACGTGAGCTCAAACAGTTGCAGTTCCCAGGCTCTAGAGCACAGGCTCAGTAGTTGTGGCGCACAGTCTTGGTTGCTCCAAAACATGTGGGATCATCCCAAACCAGGGATTGAACCCATGTCTCCTGCAAACTCTTTACCACTGACCCACAGGGGAAGCCCCAGCGTAGCTTTGAACAGCAAAATAAAAGAAATAACCCCAAAGACCACTGTCAGGAGATTAAATAAATATTGATTCATCCACACGATGGAATTCTCTATGGAACATTAAACATTACAAAGTAGCTCTATCTATGTCCCTGGAAGATGCCCACGTAATGTTATTAGTCAAGTGCTAGTTGCTCAGTTGGGTCCGACTCTTTGAGATCCCCTGCCAGACTCCTCTGTCCATGAGATTCTCCAGGCAAGAATACTGGAGTGGCTTGCCATTTCCTTCTCCGATTATTAGTCAAAGAAGGAAGCAAATAACAATGCTATGTTTATATTTTGAAAAAGTATATCTAGAACATGTTAAGAAAAAAGATCCAAAAGAATATATACCAAAAAATTAAATTATGCTATCTCTGGTAGAAGGATGATATGTGATTTTTACTTTCTTCCTAATATTTTTTGTTATGTAAAATATCCTGCCATGAACATGCATTTCTTTTATTATTTTTAAAAATCAGTAAAGTTAATTAATTTTGCACAAAAGAATAAAAAAAGGAAGAAGGAGATGGGTCTGTCAATAGGAGGGGGATTTTACCTGGAATAATTCAAGAGGCTAGGAGAAAAAGGAGATATTGAAGACAGAACTGTAACAAAAGTTCTACAAAAATGAACGGGTTGAGAGAGGAGGGCTCAGACGTTTTCATCCAGGGTAAGAATCTTCAGTAAGAAGAGGAAAAAGATAAGAAGTAGGTGAGCAGCTGGGGATAGCTCTTTGTAACTGAAGGACAGAGAGAGTGTGTCAAAGAAAACTAACAGTTCCCAAATTCTACACAAAATGTTGATAATTATTCATTCTCTATTTCACAGTTTCTGAATCCAGTATGGAGACTAGCTTCTTTTGTGGCTTGATTAATGGAAAGAAGATTCTTGGCTAAGCTTCCTGGGTATAAAGTCCATCATAAGAACAGATCCCCAGGGACTTGCCTGATGGTCCAGCGGCTAAGACCCTGCGCTCTTAATGCAGGGGGCTTGGGTTCAATTCCTGGTCAGGGAACTAGATTCCACATACAACAACCAAGACACAGCACAGCTAAATAAATAATTAAAAAAAAAAAAAAAAAAGAACAGATCCCTGAAGAGTGGAGTTTACAGCCCAAACTATCTTTCCTTTATTCAACTCACCCCACACTCCCACCCCTCATACCCACCTCAGCTTTAAGGACATACCAGTCATGACTGAATTATCTGTGATGAGGAGGTTGACTGAGGCAACAAAAGCAACGGCCTCACAGTGGCCTGGCTTTGGTCTTGTCTGCATAACCAGCAATTCCATGTCTCTGAAATTAGTGAGAAAGGCAAGGAAGCCTCAAGGAACAGAATGAGAAAAGCGGGCTGGTGGGCAAGGCAGCAATCACAAGCCAGTCTTGCATACAGGCAAACGTGAAACACCTACACCCTAAACCAACCAAAAAGGTACTGGCCACATAGCATCTACGAACCGACACAGACGTTCTCTTGGTATGTGTATCTTCCTTCTAGGTGCAGTTCCTCCATCACATATGCCCCCAGAGGGTCAAGTCGCTGTAAAGAAACCATGGCATGGCAAGGTACAACCTCTGAGACTCCAGTATACTGTGAAAAGAAGCCACTCTTTGCGCTCACACGCTGTGGGTTTCATCCAAGGAGTCAACTGCCTGCATTTCCATAGCAGTCAAGCTTTCCACCCCATCCCCAAATCCTGAATTTGGGCTATGCCAATGAAAAACCATCATCAGTATTTCTTTCCATTAAGAACTGACTGTATATTACTACAATGAGGTACCAACTCACACCGATCAGAATGGCTATCATTTAAAAGTCTACAAATTAAAATGCTGGAAAGGATGTGGAGGAAAGGAAATCCTCCTACACTACTGGTGAGAATGTAAATAAGTGCAGCCACTATGGAGAACAGAATAGAGGTTCCTTAAAAAACTAAGAATAGAGTTGCCATATGATCCAACAATCCTACTCCTGGGCATATATTCAGAGAAAACTATAATTCAAAAAGATACACGCACGCCAATGTTCACAGCAGCACTATACACAATAGGTAAGAAGGACTGATGCTGAAGCTCCAATACTCTGGCCACCTGATGCAAAGAGCTGACTCATTTGAAAAGACCCTGATGCAGGGAAAGATTGAGGGCAGGAGGAGAAGGGGACGACAGAGGATGAGATGGTTGGATGGCATCACCGACTCAATGGACACTGAGTTTGAGTAAACTCCGGGAGTTGGTGATAGACAGGGAGGCCTGGTGTGCTGCAGTCCATGGGGTCGCAAAGAGTTGGACATGACTGAGCGACTGAACTGAACTGAAGATATAGAAGCAACCCAAGGGTCCATCAACAGACAAATGGATAAAGAAGATGTGACATATATATAATGGAATATTACTCAGACATAAAAAAGAATGAAATAATGTCATTTGTTGCAGTATGGATGGTTCTAGAGATTATCACACTAAGTGAAGACAGACAGAGAAAGACAAATACCATGTGATATCACTGACATGTGGAATCTAAAATACAGCACAAACCAACACACCTACAGAACAGAACAAACTCACAGATATATAGAGAACAGGCGCGTGTTTGCCAAGGAGCATGAAAGGCTGGGGAGGGAAGGATCAGGAGTTGGGACCAGCAGAGGCAAACTATTATACACAGGATGGATAAACAACAAGGTTCTACTGTGTAGCACAGGGAACTACACTCAACATCCTATAATAAACCATAATGGAAAAGAACACAAAAAAAGACTATATAATATATGAAGTCTCAATCGCTCTGAACTACTTTTCAGTATGTATATACTCAACCACTTTTCTGTACCCCAGAAACTAACACAACATTGTAAATCACTTATACTTCAGTAAAAATAAATATATAAATAAATAATTGATGGTGATCATAGCTGTTTTTCCTGGTTTCTAGGATCACTGCTGCAAAGAGGAAAAGATACACAAGGATAAAAGAACACATATGGAAAACCTTCTGTGGTTCAATTTCCCCTCTTTCTACCTCTGACCAACAACGATGACACAGAGCAAGGGGTACCTCCTGCATGCGGAAGGCAGTCACCTGTCTGCCCTGGTGTTGTTTTTCAGCTTCTGCAAAAGTCACCCACTCCCAACTAGAATCTGCCCAGTACTGGTATTATCTAAAAGTGATGACAGTCATTTCCAGATCAGCAATAGTCACAGAGATAAAGCAAAGGGCAATCCCCGGTCTAGCATTTATGACTCAGGAGACGACGAAGAGAAGGGAAAAGACAATGGGCTCGTTCACCTGATCTCTCCAGACTGAGTCAGCCTCTCATCTGTAAATAGAGGAAAAGCCCAAGAGCTGGTGCTCCAGAGGGAATTAAACATTTGGTCAGTCCCACTCCCTCCCGGGGCTATTATAAAATTAAATGAAATAATATTTTAATACAGGCAAGAGCGTAAGTTGTATGGCTCTGTCTTATAGGAAGTCAACCCCTGCATCTGTTTTCCAAACACCACACATCTGCTTCCATTTGGAAGTAAGTCAAGAATACAGAAGTCAGGGGCTTGAACTGATTCCTGTCCAACTCTTAGAAACTCTTAAAAAGTGATATTTAAAGACCATCTAAGGGGGTGTGATGAACAGCTACGCCCCTGGGTATTTTAAGCTCCATGTTTCTTTCAGATCACTGGAAAGCTACATACAGACACGATTAGCTCAGCTCCTTACAGGGTGGTTTTCACTGAGCTGCAATCTCATGTAACACATTTGTATTTTATCAGCAGTCACTATATGAGAATTATTGGAAACTGAAATCACATAAGTATTTGTTATACAAACAGTAAAAAAAAAAAAAATATATATATATATATATATATAGCCTGTGGTTGTAAAAACAAGGAAAAAAAAATAAAAACATACCCCTCAATTTTAAAATGGTAAGGATCATTATCTTTTGTATCATTCAGCATCTCCAACAAATACATCCACATACAAAATTTCACTATAAATTTTTTAAAAATTTTTCACTAAAATATAAGACTTTGTCTGCCTTGAGAGACATGGCATGTTTCCTCATACTTTATGGTAAGATGTCAAAAGGTCAGTTTCCCAGACTGCCAAAGAACGAGGAGTCAAAATGCAAGGCCATTCATAGCAAGGATCTTAATTAAGAAGATTAGGACACTCAAGATTAGGATGCTCTTCTTTTCTTTGATGTTGATGATCTGTTTCCACGTTATAGAAACCTCCCTTCATACACCATCCACTGTGTGCCAAGCACCGTCCCCAAGTGTTAACTATGTTAATTAATTAAAGGTGCCAAAACAATCCTGGGAGGTAAATGTTATTAATTCTGTTTTACCAACAAGAAAACTACAGCCCAGGGTCATACAGCTAGTAAAAGGAAAACCCAGAATTCAAACTAGGTCTAACTAAAGTTCCTGTTCCTCCCACTGTCTCATGGAAAGTACAGTCAAGGGCTGTTTTTAATATGTCTTCTGTAGCCAGCCACCTCAATTCCTCTTGTGAAAGACAGAATATAAAACCAATGAAAGAGAGTACATAAAAATATCTTATATGCTGTAAGTTATTATTCAAATGTAAATAACTATTCTTATCCTCCAGGAGAAGATGTAGAAACCCAGGCTGACATCTCTGCTGACACGTGCCCGCGCACACACAAACACACACACACACGCACACCAGTAGTCAGCAGGAAGTGAACTCCAAGAACAGTCCAACAGGAAAACTTTTCTCTTGACATTAAAACTCATTAAGCCATGAAAGAAAGCATGTGGTCCATTTACTCCCTTAAACATAGGTGTTTGGCAAGATAGTGAGAAGTCATCCCACTTTTAGCCTCCCCTGGGGACATACTCGGCTTGTTTTGGAATTAAGGAGATGCTGGTATTAAGTCAGCTAGGCCTTCTTTTCTTCTGATTCCTCCCAAACTTCTCTCCTGTGATGACCTTCCTAAAAGCCCAATTTCTTTGCCAGGAGGAATCATGGTGTTGAGTTTTCATTTCTGACTCCTCCACAAATCCATGACTCTTTTTTTATTTTTAAGCCTTTATTGAATTTGTTACAATACTGCTTCGGTTTTATGTTTTGGATTTTGGGCCACAAGGCTCCCCAACCAGGGACCGAACCCACACCCCTGCATTGGAAGGTGAAGTATTAACCACTGTACTGCCAGGGAGGTCCCTGTAAGTCCATGACTTTAGCTCAAAGTTCTTCAAAACTCTGAAACTCACAATACGGTCCTTTCCTATAACCTTGATGGCCATGACCTAGGGGAGATAAATGTGCTCTCCCTGGTATATCAGAGACAAAGTTCAGAATAGCCAAGGCCAGAAAAAAGGACCCTTCACCTCTAGTCCTCAGGCATGAATGGCTTTCTAGAAGTTTAAGAGGCTGGTGGTCACCAGCAGCAAGAAAACGCACCCCCTCTACCCAAATTCTATAAGCAAAATGTAACGGACAGCATCACCAAGTCAATGGGCATGAGTCTGAGCAAGCTCTGGGAGTTGGTGATGGACAGGGAAGCCTGGCGTGCTGCAGTCTATGGGGTTGCAAAGAGTCAGACACGACTGAGCGACTGAACTGAACTAAAAGCACAAATCTTCACAAAGACTAGCTAAGTAAGACTCAATCAAAAGGCACCAAGGGCTACTTCACAAAGGGATCTGTTAGAGATAAACCAGTGAGTAGGGACTCAGTGGACAATCACCCTAACATCAGCAGTGCTTAGGTGATCAAGAGTGTCTCTTCGGAGGGCTCCTGCTTCAACCCCCACCCACATATCACAATTCTTTTCCTGTTCATTATTAATTCCCCACCCCATTAGTTTCCTTCCACCTCAACCAGTGGACAGCAATGTCTACTAGAGCAGCAGTCCCCAAGCTCATTGTCAAGAGCGATGGAGGGTGGTTCAGGCAGTAATGCGAGCAATGGGGAGCAGCAAATGAAGCTTTGCTCGCTGGCCAGCTGCTCACCACCAGCAGTACAGCCTGGTTCTTAACAGGCTGTGGACTGGTACCAGTCCACAGCCTTGGGGACTGGGGACCCCTATACTAGAGCACACAGACTTAAAAGCTGTTTAAAATGAGGTTTTGCATTTTTTTCACTTTGCCTTCTGCTAAGTGTGCCTCCAATCTGCTCTACAGACTGCTGTTCAGCTAACAACTATCCCATAACCTCCAACTCATCATAGATCTATGCACCATCTCCTACCCTAACAAAGACCAGGCTCTCCCTAACGGCCCTTTCTTCACCCTGGCAACATCAATACTGATGTGGATGGAGCCACTCAAAACCCCTGTCTCATGACCAACCCCCTGACTTTGATTTTACTTTCGTTACCCATGCCTACGGACAAATCTCAGACCTTGGCATCGTCTGAGACAACACATCTCAATCTTGCCCTCCAAATCCTACTCCCTGACCACAGATCCCCTTCCTGCCTATCTCTGGGTCTTTCTACTATTCAACAACTGCTCTTTGACCATGGTCAGGTCTCTCTTCCCTTGAGCCCTCCTCCTGTTTCCGAATTTACCTTTCTGTCCTCCCAGGCAAGAATCCATGATCCATCACACCCACAAACTCTGGCCCCAGTGAGAGAGGGACCCACCACAGACACAAAATCCACAGATGCTCAAGTCTCTCATGTGGCCGATGTAGCACTTACATATAACCTATGCATACCCTCCCATGTACTTTAAATCACCTCTAGATTACTTACAATACCCCAGTAGTATATTAATGATGTGTAAATAATTGTAAATACAATGTGAATGCTATGTAAACAGTTGCCTGTGTGTGGCAAATTCAAGTTTTGCTTTTTGAAACTTTCTAGAATTTTTTTCCTAATATTTTCCATCTGTGGTTGAATGAATCCATAGATGCAGAACCCATGGATACGAAGGACTGAGTTTAAAGCCTAATTCTGGATCAATTCAATCATCAGTATTCCTTGATCTTTTGTGAAGGCAACTAAAAACTGCTGGCCAGAAATCAATACAGCTAAACATGTCTGAAAGGTCTCTTGAGACAGGTATGTTCTGAAGTGTTTATGGATGAAATGGTATAATGCTTGGAATTCACTTGCAAAAATCCACAGGAGCAAAAAGAAGGGTAGTGGACAAGGACAGAGGAAAAACCAGTTAGCCCCAGTGCTGATAACAGTTGAAGATGGATGATGGATACATGGGTGTTTGTCTTCTATTTTCTCCACTTTTGGGTATATTTGACATTTTCTATAAAAAGTTCAAAAAATAAAACCACTTAAGTTGAAGATTGATGGGGAGTAGTGCCAAAGGTCACCCACAGATTATTTGCTAGTTATAAAATAAAAGCTATAATTTTACAATGGAGAAATTTGGCTGCCCCTACCTTAAGTGGTGACCAAATTTAGCATCAATAATAGTGAGGAAACCAGATGTTACATGCCTCTGATTTGCTTCATCATTTATAGTTTTTTCCCCCAAAATGCTTACCCTAAATCTAACCAAACCTTTATATCTAATTAACAGTTTACAGAAAATACAGGGGAAAGAGGAAGAATCTAGATTATACTCCAAAGAAACAATGAGACAAATCCACAAAGTGGCAAGAAAATTCATGTTAAAAATACTTAAGAAAAAGGAATACCTAAAACTGAAAACACTTCCCCCTCCTGTACTTTTTCCACAACACCACCCATTTCTACACATCATCCTTGACTTTACATTCTCCTTCTTACTCTAGTTCAATCTATCCCCAAGTCCTGCAGATTCCATCTCCTTAATGTCTTATATTCATCTCCTCTATTCCCCCACCATACTCTGACTCAGATTTTACTACTGATTGTTTGACTTACTGCAATAATTTTCTAAAAACCATCTCCCTGCTCCCAGCTTTACTTTCTTCAAATCTCCTATGATTCAGTCAAAGTGACCTTGCTAAAATGCAAATTTAGCAGCTATATTGCTCCAGTGCTCAAATTATTTTAGCAGCTCCACTGTTCACAGCAATACTTCCCAAAATGTGGTAAGGAAATGCATGGGAGGAACTCAACATCATATTACACAGAAGTAAATGGCATGAAATCGCAACGTGATCGAGTCATTCACTCTGTAAGTCTTTCAGAGCTCACTAGATTAAGAAGCAAGTCTCCACTTGCTTCTTTAACAGCAAGTGGGGTCGGGGTCGGGGTCGGGGTCGGGGGAGGGAGAGGAGACATTCACAGCCAGCAGTATCTGGCAAAATTTTTTCAACATTGTTTTTTGCTTCCATGTATTTACTTTAAAACTTACCTGCTGTGCATGGCAAAGTATATTGATTTTCCACTTTACAAAAGTGAGATAACTTTTCCTCTTAAATTTAAGTTTGAAAGTTAGCTGACTTAAATATGTAAATAATAGTTTGGAGAGGTCATGATAATATTGTGAAGATGGTAAGCAATGAATTAAATCTGGGGAAAACTGCCCCTACAGCATAAAATTCAAATTAATCTGTATGATTGTGGGGACTTCAAAAGAAGTTAACCAGTTGTTTGCTATTTCTCTCCTTGAACCAGAAGGGCCTCTGTAACTACCTCAAGGAACAGAATGGGGCCACGTGAAGGTACTGATCTCCCAAGACTAGCTTGGATGGGGCCAGTGACCCCTACCAGTCTCTCAGGGCACGTGCTTCCCAGCCCTGAGCCACCGTGCTGGAGGGACCACAGGGAGCAGGAATGGAAATGGGCTGGTGGGAGCCAGACAGCTGAGCTGCCGCCGCTGTTTGAGTCTTCCTATCTCAGACACTACACATAGGAGTGACTGAGTCTTCTGAGTAAGTCCAGCCCAACCACCTTCTGAAAAAAATTACAGGAGAAGACCCCAAGCAAGACCCTTAAAAACATGACAGAGAATAATAAAATTATTGCTTAAACATTCACAATGTTTTGGGATGATCTGGTACACAGAAAAACGGTAGATCTAGCCTTCCAAGAGCTGTTCCCCAAGGCCTATCTCCAGAGTCTCATCTTTTCCTTCCAGTACTTTATGTCCCTATAGTTTCATCTTCTCCTTTCAGTATGTTAACTATATCCAGCCATTCCCTCTGGCCTGCAGAGTTTCTGCTGAAAGATCAGCTGTTGATCATATGGCGTTTCCTTTGCGTGTTACTTGTTGCTTTTCTCTTGCTGCTTTTAATATTCTTTCTTTGTGTTCAGTCTTTGCCAGTCTGAGTAGTATGTGTCTTGGCATGTTTCTCCTTAGGTTTATCCTGTATGGGACTGTCTGCACTTCTTGGACTTGACTATTTCCCTTCCCATGTTGGGGAACTTCTCGACTATAATCACCTCAAAAATTTTCTCAAATCCTTTCTTTTTCCCCTTCTTCTTCTGGGACCCCTAAAATTCAAATGGTGGTGTGTTTAATATTGTCCCAGAGGTCTCTAAGACTATCCTTAATTCTTTTCCCTTTATTCTGCTCTTCAGCAGTTATTTCCACCATTCTATCTTCTAGCTCACTTATCCATTCTTTTGCCCTATAGTCTCATCTTAACGCTGCTCACTCTCCCTACTGTGAACAGAAAAATGACCAATTAGTAGCTTTGCACACACAGACTCTGCATACACTGCTTCACTCTTCTGTTTTTGCACATGAGGATGAGATGGCTGGATGGCATCACTGGCTCGATGGACATGAGTCTGAGTGAACTCCAGGAGATGGTGATGGACAGGGAGGCCTGGCGTGCTGTGATTCATGGGGTCGCAAAGAGTCGGACACGACTGAGTGACTGAACTGAACTGAACCCTTTACCTGGAATGCCCCTCCTTGACTTGGCCATTTAAAAACTATTCATAGAGTCAAAAAGCAACAAACTTTAAAAAAAAAAAAAGTATATTCATACTTCAAAATGTGAAACTTTGTGAAACTTTACCTGTGTATTCCTCACTGTCTTCCCACCAGTGACTGAATTAATCCTTTCTTCCCAGAGCCACTTGGATGATGGCATAAATCTCACTGTAGTGTACGGACCTTGTATATGTCTTATGTGGTAAACTATTAAGTTTCTTAGGGGTAGGGAGTGTATGTCTGTGTGCAGCTGGTCCTACAGGGCTAAGGAGTGTTTGCTGGTCTGAAGTAGTTTATCCTTCTGCTTCCTTATTAGTCTACTTCACTAAAAACATTTCCATCTAAGCTTCTGGTTGACAGGAGCAGAGATGATGCTGGGTCAATGCTGCTCTCGCTCTATCGCACTCTAACTTCCCATCCCAGGATTTTCCTTTGAATAAGCCTTTCTTTCCTGGGTTCACGACCTTGAGGAGCAGCAAGCCTAAATTGCTAAAAGCTGGCTTTTAAAACACAGTTGGGGGGAACGACTTGTTGACTATCTGGGACATAAGTTTATTGAGGAATAAACATTATTCCTCTTCCTTCTTTCACTTTAAAACTCTTCCTTAATCTGTCTTCTAAGCAGCCAAGTCTCTTCACACTTCTTCCTATGGCTTCCCCCCAGCAGTCACATGGTTCCTGGGTCTCACCATCCCTTCTGACTTTGGCCCTGAATCTCCTCAGCGCCAACCTGCACTTCTTTAACAGGCAATTGCCTCCCGGCCCCCACTTCAGCCAGGCTAAGCTCATCAAACCAGCTATAATTTAAGAGAGAGGCTTCCACATCACACCACCCTGGTCTATCATGTCAAATTCAATTGCATGTATGATTCACTGTCCAGTTTTCAGAAGTGGGGTGAGGCAATTATTTCAAAACATAATGAAAAGGAATCTGGATATTTTATATAAGGATAATAGAAAACAAACAAACAGGATTAAGAATCAGCAGTGCTTCGTCGCCCAGTCATATCAGACTCTGCAACTTTATGGACTATAGCCCACCAGGCTCCTCTAGTCCATGGGGATTCTCCAGGCAAGAATACTGGAGTAGGCTGTCATACCCTCCTCCAGGGGATCTTCCCAAACCAGGGATCGAACCCAGGTCTCCCGCACTGCAGGCAGATTCTTTATCATCTGAGTCACCACGGAATCAGAAGACCTGGGTACAATTTATTGATCTGAGTCTCCCACTAAAGGCTTTTTTTTTGGTAAACTGAATCAGAAATGTTCCTCTATAAATGTGGCAGAAAAATGTTTTCAACGGCTATGGTACATAATAAATAAGAAATATAAGATTTGAATATAGGTAGCCCCACTCACTAAACACACTAAAGTGAACAAAAGTATACAAAAATAATAGGAAAAAATTTATTTTAGGTTTTTTATTAATAAAGTTCCTACTATACCTTACTACAAACTTAATTGCAATCTAAATGTAAAAGCTGAAACCATAAAAACACTAGGAAAAAATGAATAAATTATTTTTATAATTTTAATGAGTGAAGAAAAATTTTCAAAGCATGACACAAAAGTCAACTCAAAAGCCATGAAGGGGGGAAAAAAGTCATGAAGGAAAAGATAATACATTGACCTACATAAAAATTTAAAACATGTGAAAGGCAAATAATTAGCACAAAGTCAAAAATTAAAATAAAACAAACCGAGGGTGAAAAATATCAGCAATACATACAGCAAGTATGTAACATGTATGTAAAAGTTCTTACAAATCTATAAGGAAAAAATAATGACCAAACACAAAAGTGAACCAAGTATTTGAAAAGAAAATTTATATAAGAATAAGTACTACTGCCAGTGAGCATAAAAGATGTTCAATTTCACTAAAAATTAAAGAAACCCTACATAAAGCAACAATAAGAAATACTTTTTCACCTATCAGATTGGCAAAGATTGAAACACTCTACAACACCCACTTGGAAAAGGGATGGTGGAAACAGGCATCATGATATACTTTTGATGAGAACTAAACTGATGCAACTTGTCTGGAAAGCAGTTTGGCAATACTTATTAACAGTAGAAACGAGCATAACCTTTGATCAGTGAATCTTCCCTTCCAGGAATTTTGCTTAAGGTAATACAAATACTAGACCACTGGGGCAAAGTCAGCTATATTCAGCTGTTTATTGCAGCACTGTTTATAACAGGAAAAACTGGAAATAAATGTCCATCAACAGAGGTTTGGTTAAATAAATTATGGTACATGCACCTGAAGAAACAGCACTGCTATTAAAATTAATGTACAGACATGGGAAAAAAATAGCCTAGGTAAATTATCAAGAGAGGAAATTTCAACCATTTTTACTGGGTTAAAATATATGTAACATTTAAAGTATTTTTGAAGTTTAAGATTCAGTGGTATTAATTAAACCACAGCATTGTGCAACCATCACCACTATTTCCAAAACTCTTTCAAAACTCTCCCAAACAGAAACACTGTAACCACTAAGCAACACCTCCCAATTTTCCCTTCTTCCTAGGCTCCTAGTAACCTCCAATCTGCTTTTGGTCTCTATTAATTTGCCTATTATAGGTATTTGAAGGAAAGTTATGACCAACCTAGATACATATTCAAAAGCAGAGACATTACTCTGCCAACAAAGGTCCGTCTAGTCAAGGCTATGGTTTTTCCAGTGGTCATGTATGGATGTGAGAGTTGGACTGTGAAGAAGGCTGAGCCCCGAAGAATTGATGCTTTTGAACTGTGGTGTTGGAGAAGACTCTTGAGAGTCCCTTGCACTGCAAGGAGATCCAACCAGTCCATTCTAAAGGAGATCAGTCCTGGGTGTTCTTTGGAAGGACTGATGCTAAAGCTGAAACTCCAGTACTTTGGCCACCTCATGCGAAGAGTTGACTCATTGGAAAAGACTCTGATGCTGGGAGGGATTGGGGGCAGGAGGAGAAGGGGACAACAGAGGATGAGATGGCTGGATGGCATCACCGACTCAATGGATGTGAGTTTGGGTGAACTCTGGGAGTTGGTGATGGACAGGGGGCCCTGGCGTGTTGCGATTCATGGGGTCGCAAAGAGTCGGACACGATTGAGTGACTGAACTGAACTGAACTATATATGCAGACTCATACAATATCTGTCCTGTTACATCTCGATTCATTTCACCTAGCACAGTGTTTTAAAGGTTCATCCATGTTGTGGCATGCATCAGAATTCCAGCCCTCTCATGGCTGATTAATATTCCACTCTATGGACCTACCACATGCTGTTCATATTCATGTGTGGATGAACTCGGTTGTTTCCACCTTTGAGGCAGTGAATAACACTGATACGAACACTGGCATAAAGCACCTGAGTTTCTGTTTTCACTTCTGTTGGGTTTATACCTGGCAGTGGAATTCCTAGGTCATTAGGCAAGTTTTTGCTTTTTTGAGGAACCAAAAGAATTCAGTCCCTTGACAACTATACCATTTACATTCTCACCAGTAATATATAAACCTTCTCCACACTGTCATCAATGCTTTTTATTTTTATTACAGTATCATCATTTTTTGAAAGATGAAATAAGTGTATATGCAAATGTAGAAAAAAATCCATTGTTACTCAACTGTTAACAATGACTATATTTTTTGGTGCATGGGTTTAAAGGTTGGGTTCCTATTCAGATTTATATATTTTTCTGTTTTGTAAAAGTTTTTAGAACAAATATATTACTTTTGCTACCAAAAAAAGGAGGGGGGAACAAACAAATCTTAAACAAAAATTAGGCTGAGAGAGAGTTTCGTGCATGCTTGCTAATCTGAAATGTTAACACTTCACAGTTCTTGTCTTGTATAGACAGCAATGCCCTGAATCAGCAGCAGTGGAGATCTGAGTCCAGTCCTAGCTCGGCCACCTCAGGCGCTCAGTTTTCTCACTTCTACCCTATTGCACCTGGGACTGGATCAGAGTTCCCAATCAGTAAGCTCAGCAGACCTCTTCAACCCAGGGCAGCACCAGGGCTCAGGGCTACCAGCAGCCTTCTTCTACCCCAGAGTGTCTTACAAAATTTATCATCTTCCATGTGTACAGCGATATGACAAAGGCTGGGCAGAGGAAAATCAGGTAACCTTTAAACATCCCTTCCCACACTGATACAGAATCCTGGAATAATGAGGGAAGCTAAACAAAGAAGAGTCCTGGGAAAATCAAAGAGTCACTGACCATGCAGGAGAGATGAAGATCCTCCCTCCAGGGGAGAGGCAAGCACAGACAAGGAATCAAGGGGAAACAAAACTCCACAGAAGAGAAGGCAGCTTGTGTTTATTTACTAAGTCGAGTGTCTCACCTGGAGCCGCAGGCCCTTGAAGAGATAGCAAGGGGCAACGCCTGGAACCATGAGGTTCTGGGAGAAGAATTCCAAAGTCACCTGCCTGGGCAGCAGACAAGCAGAAAACCTGACCTCTGTGGGAAGAGGCACAGAGGCCTGGCTGAGTGAAAGCCACATGAAACCCTCCCGTCCAGGTGTTCTCAGCCTATCAGGTGCCAACTGTGGACTTTGCCCTTGAAATTCAACTCCTGGGCTAAAGAGATAATCTCCCAGGCATGTCCTGTGTAAACGTGGCTAAACAACAGAACGCAGGCAGTGCAGAGCCTGCCCGCAGTCCCTGAAAACAGTCCTGCCAGCCAGTAGGCTGTGCTGAAGGGCAGGGGAGACTTTATCCTGGCATAAAGGTCACCTGTCCGAAAAGAGTGCCCGAGAAGGGCATTTTCCAAAAATTAGTCAACAGCTGTTTACAGCCGAGCACACAGCTGGAAACCTCATGTGGAGGTGACAGGGATATTGCGAGAAGAATCCTAGAGACCGAGGACAGGAACTTTGACCAGGCTTTGTTGATGTTATGGAGTTAGCGACCCAGGAGACTATAAAGTATAGACATGAAATTCCAAGTAAATGAAGGAAGTGGAAGTGCGGAAGTGCTGGCCATTCAGTCTTGTCTGCCTCTTTGCCACCCCCATGGACTGCAGCCCACTGGGTTCCTCTGTCCATGGCGTTCTCCAGGCACGTATACTGGAATGGATAGCCATTCACTTCTTCAGGGCATCTTCCTGATCCAGGGCTCGAACCCAGGTCGTCTGAGCCACCAGGGAAGCCCAAGTTTAGAAAGGAAGGCACACCTATTTAGATCTGGCCCTCTCACCGACATCAGACTCTCAGCTGCTAAGCCTGGGAAGCAACGCTTTCCAAGCAGTGGTGGCAGTAGCAATTTAGAAACCTGTTAAAAATGCAAATTCCCAGGCCCCACTTCAGACCTACTGAACTGGAAACAAGCTTCCCAGGTGAGTTTGGGAGCAGCTCAAGTCTGAAAACCACTGCTTAAGGCCCTAGAGAACTCTGTCATCTGGAGGTCAGACCCTCCCTCCCCACCATCCAGACTTCCCTTATAGTCTCCTTTAAATGAATTTTGAGGGACTAGAATATTACCTCTCTGTGCTGTGCTCAGTCATGTCCGACTCTTCACAGCCCATGAACTGTAGCCCATCAGGCTCTCCAGTTACACCCAATAAGACAGACATGCTTCTTCCCCCTCTAATTCTATCCTCCATGTGGTCTCACAGGTTTCTTTGCATGCCTGTGTGCATGCATGCATGCTAAGTCACTTCAGTCATGTCTGACTCTTTGTGACCCTATGGACTGTAGCCCGCCGGTCTCCTCTGTCCATGAGATTCTCCACGCAAGAATACTGGAATGGGCTGCCATGCCCTCCTCCAGGGGATCTTCCCAACCCAGGGACTGAACCCGCATCTCTTACATCTCCTGTATTAGCAGGCGGGTTCTTTACCAGTTTATTAGCACCACATGGGGGTTTCTTTTTTACCAACTAAATCCAGGTATGTTCCTTTCTTACTTTCAGAACAATTTCCAGAGGGTTCAAGCACTTCAAGCTCTGACCTCAACCAAGCTCTTTTCCATCATCCACTAGATCGTCTGTGTGTCCCGGCTCATGGGGGTGACCATCTAGTGCAGGCTCAGTGAAGAGGTACTGGAGATAAAAGCACCCTCTCAAGGAGTCTTTCCTAATCACAGAGCTTTTCCTTCAGAAGCCAAATAGTTACTAAAACAGACAGTGGTAGGGCAAACAGAAAAGTAGAGTCCCATTACTTACCAAAGAAATTCCTCTGTGTGTCAGGAATCTATGTTAAACCTGAAATTCAATCTCACCTTCTCTGCCCTTCACAGACCATTCCATCTAGCCGGCGGACCAAGGCTGAACACAGATCTCATGAACACCAAGGACTGGAAGTTTATCAACACCCTGTACATTTTCTTTTCAGAACCCTCACCCCTGATTTACAGAACCCAAACAGGATCAGTCCCACAAAAAAAAGTATCTATCAATAGAAACTAGTCAATGTTCAATTTCCAGCGAGTGAAAGGTATGGCCTAACAAATTTCTTTCCTCAAACATTGCCAACAAACTTGAAGACTCCAAAAGAGACCTGTGGACTAAAAAATCAGAATTTACTTACAAATGCTAATTTACTGACATATTACTTAAATCTTCCAAAAACAAATTCCATCTTCTTACTGCAAAATGAGAGGGAATCATAATATAACACTTAATTAACAACTTGTCTCTACAAGTAGTTAATGAGTTTAATGAGAAAGATGATCACTCCTCCTACCCAGACAAAGAGACGTGATTCAGCCTATCTGTTTCCAAGTCTTGCCACACATGCTTACCCTGCCCAATTTTTGATATGGACTGGTATTCTCAACATTCAACCAGATACACCTTTCAGAAAAAGATGAAACCCACAAATATCCAAAATCTTATCCTAATTTCCAGTGGATAGAAAGGAGAACAGGACAGTAAACAACACAGAACAATTCAAGGGGGAAAATGCTCATTAACTATTTTAGATAATTAAGAGGAATGCACCAGTCAGAGTAATGGTACAGACTTAGATCTGGATTTTAAGCAAGTTAGCCAGTCTAGGTTCCTCAACTGTAGACACCAGAGCATCAACAAATTCACTCACAGCTGTTGTGAGAATTTGCTAAAATGATGCAAGTGAAAATGGCTAGTAAAACACAATACGTATGAGAGAGAAAGCATGCATTCTGCTAATGATGTACCACAAATCTAAAATCTACAGAAATCTTTAAAACATGTTGCTTGATCTCAAGAACTATGCAGAATTGAGTTGTATTTATTCAACTTCCTTTAGTTAATTAGCTACGTGCCAACCCCCACTCCAGAGCCCTTCTCTTTCCCCTTGTTTTTTTCCTTTTCAAATTCAATCTTCCTCTCAGCCAATCATCCCTCTCAAATTTTGACAACTTGGCCCTAGTTGTACCACAGACCTAGAATATGAACACCTCATACTGGTTTCCCAAGCTCCTTACCATGGCCAAAAGGCTGCACTTGAACTAGCCTCCACCATCTTCTACTCCTAATCTACTTGCCCCCTGTATTCTAACAATGACGACTTTCTTTCTGTTCTCTCAACAAGCCAACCTCTTTTTCACCCCCAAAGACTTTGCTCTGCTGTTCTCTCTTCCAGGAAGGTGAAAGAAAGTGAAGTCACTCAATTGTTGTAGCCTACCAGGCTCCTCCGTTCATGGGATCCTCCAGGTAAGAATACTGGAGTGGGTTGCCATTTCCTTCCCCAGGGGATCTTCCCAACCCAGGGATCAAACCCTGGTCTCCAGCATTGCAGGCAAACACTTTAACCTCAGAGCCACCAGGGAAGTCCCTGTCTCTGCTGCAGAGATAACTACTAACACATCAAAGTCCTTGTGTGGTAGAGCTCTAAGTAGAGCAGAGGTGGGGGCAGGCAGTAAATAAGCAAACAAATCACAAATAAGATAAAGACAGTGATATGAGCGATGAAGGAAATAATGGTGATGTGAAAGAGAGAGGCAAAGGAACTTGAGAACTATTTTCAAAAGAGAAGTTCGAGAAGGCCTCTGGGAGAAGATGACATTGAAGCTTCAAGGACAAGAGAAAGCTGTGAATGTGCGGATTTGGGGAAGGTACCTTCTTGGACTTCCCTGGTGGCTCAGAGGTTAAAGTGTCTGCCTGCAATTCCGGAGACCCTAGGTTGGGAAGATCCCCTGGAGAAGGAAATGGCAACCCACTCCAGTATTCTTGCCTGGAGAATCCCATGAACGGAGGAGCCTGGTAGGGGTCGCAAAGAGTCAGACACGACTGAGCGACTTCACTTTCACTTTTCACTTTCTGCAGCATAGAGAATGGTGCCTAGAACAGGATGAAAGTGAAAGTCACTCAGTGGCGTCTGACTCTTTGCGACCCCATGGTATAGTCCATGGAATTCTCCAGGCCAGAATACTGGAGTGAGTAGCCATTCCCTTCTCCAGGGGATCTTCCCAACCCAGGTATCAAACCCAGGTCTCTGACATTGCAGGCGAATTCTTTACCCGCTGAGCCACAAGGGAAGCCCAAGAAACGAAGAACAGGATGGACATTCAATAAAGACATATTGAATGAATGAATAAATAAATATCATTTCTAAACAAAAGAGGTAGATTTGGACACTCTCCCTGCCCTCCATGGGATCTCAGGGAAAGACTGCAAGTTAAAAAGAGAAAAGACTGAGGAGAAATAAACTCTAAGGGAACACAAACAGATAAAGCCATCCCAGTCCCCCTACTGACATTAACTGCTATTGCTGGCCAGGATGATGTCACAGGTATTACAATCTCCACAGCTTGCCTTCTCCCCCCGCTAACTTTTCTTATCATGGTAGAATGCACATAACTCCACGGTCTTATCCTTTAGTTTCTACAGCTTCCCAGGGCTCAACTTTTTCTAGCAGATCTATGTAGACATCTGACCTTGGGTATTTTTCAGGTGAAAAGAAGTCTGGGTAGCATTGCATATAAAACCCACCTGGGTTTACCAAACAGATGGGGGTTTCGAGAAGAAACTTGTCTATTTGTATTTAATGAGGTCTAAACACAACACAATTTTCTAGCTGTTCCTCACTGTTTTCTTTTTAGCTTAGCCCCTGCCACTTCCCTTTGGGCACTTACTCAGCGTTAAGAAAACCCACAGTCCTTCTTACCACTAGCATCCTCACAGCCAGCTCTCCCAGCACAACTGAGCAGTGACCCTACCCTGAGTGGCAGCGATGACGCCCACCCAAAGAGCCTGGGACCCAGAGAGGACAGTGCTGCTCAAGCCATCTCAAAGACAGCAATTTATCTGGCATTTCCATTTATGTCTAAAGCCCAAGTGGTGACTAAATCTGGAGGTGAGAGAGGAACAAAGAAAATAAACTTCAGGGCTCTCTTTCTGGATTCCAAAGTCTCAGTTCTCCGAGTCAAGTCACAGACTGCAAACCAAGGCCACGGCCATTGCTAAGTTCAACTGAGCTATCCCAGGTATTTTCCTTTCGCATTCAAACACCACACTTCTTGAGAGCTGCCAGGGTCAGTCAGGTTCTTTCACTTCCTTTCCCTATTTGCATCCATTTGCCAAGAGACAAAATCTAGGCACACGTGGATCTGACTTTCTTATTCTCAGATCTCTACAAATGAGTACGAAACCTCACGTGTGGTTTCTACACCCTCTGGTCTTCACTTCTTTTAATCACTCCTTCAGAACACACGGGAGGTCAAAAATTGCCAATAAACTAAAAAAGGTAGGGAAGTCCAGCACAAAATCTGCACCAAGGAAACTTACCTCCGGTAAGGAGAGTCAGGCATAGTGTAGGCAGCTGAAAATACTATCAAGGCTGAGCTTCCCCTGAGTGTATATAGGGAGCTACTGCAGAGTTTGAGCTCCTGCCTCTGGGAGCCTACAGAAGTAAGACTGCGGAAGAAATAAGATGTTTGACCCTAATCCGCAGTTTGGTCTTCTGAAGCAAAAGGAACCTTAAATTATAAACAGCCTCACTCAAAGGGAAAATTTGTGAAGCACCTACTCCCAGGAACTCCCCATTCTGCCCCAGGCCAGCCTGGGTTCAGCAGGCCCATAAATTGGCACTGTTGATGTGACCTTCCCAGACTGTTTCAACAAGAGATAACAACAAAGCTGAGAGCTTTGGTAGCACTCAAAGGAGATTTGAGGGACTTAAAACATGCTGCTAAATTTGGCAGCAAAAGTTCCCATTTCTTGCCGTTGAAAAAGGCAATCTCTTTATAATTACACTTGTAGATAAGATGCACCAAGCTACTGGAACTACTCATTCTTCTGAGGAACAGGTTAGAAGCTCCTGGACCCAACCCACTGCTCCTCTGAGACTGGTCTCAGAGTCCAGTGAGGGGACAAATGTCACCTGGGGCTGCGGAGGCAACCTGTCTCCTGGAAGACAAAGTGCCGGGAGCCTCTCCTACAACTCACTGTCTCAACTGCAACCACCTGCCTGGGGATATTCACCACTCACAGCTCTCTCTGCCCCTGAATTTACATTCTCCCTCAGCCCACTTCCCACCTTACTCTTTCACCAAGGGCTCTGCTACAGAACACGCATGACTCATCAGAGAGGGTCCTTTCAACCTAGATGCTCCTTTGTTTAGCCAGACTCCCCCTCTAGCTTACATATTTCTTTACAAAAGCAAGGTACAGGAGCTACAACCCTTGCACTGATAATGAGCGCATGTGCTAAGCCCTATGGACTACTTTGCCCATAGGGTTCTCCAGGCAAGAATACTGGAGTGAGTTGCCATGCCCTCCTTCTGGGGATCTTCCTGACCCAGGGATCGAACTCACGTCTCTTAAGCCCCCTGCATTGGCAGGTGGGTTCTTTACCACTACCACCACCTGGGAAGTCCATGCACTGATAGGGGACACTTATTACTGCCCTGCTGATACTAGATATCTGTCCAAGACATAGAGGAAGTGGGTAGCACCTCACATTTCTCAGCAGAACAAACCAGACAGACTAGCCACTCAGAATCAAACTCTGCTTGACTTACAAGAGAATAATAAATATAACAATCATTGCTCACACTGCATGAAGTGCTAGATATGAGGTGCTATTCTCAGCACTTGACATTTAGACCTCGCCACGACCCTATGAAAATAGTACTATTACCACCTCCATTCTACAGATGAGGGACTGGGTCCTAGGAGGCTAAGTGCCTTACGCAAGGTGACTGAGCTGGGATGTAGCAAAGCCTGAATGTGAACCACAACAGCCTAACCCGGGTCTGGACATCACTCTTTCATTGGAGGGCTCTTCCCCTAACACACAGGTTTGTCTCTGAGCACAAGCCGCTCACTCCAGGATCTACAGGAGAGAGGAGCCATCAGAAAACACTTGCCAGTTTTCTCCACCGAGAGAGGGAAACTGTGGACAGAATTTATTCACAGAGCTGGTCTAAGTCTTTGCGGCACATCAGTACTCCAAACATCTACTGACCAAAATTTTTCCAGAGGCACTAAGTGAAACCACCACCTCTATTTCTTACTGACCTGGGAGACTTTCTAGCTTACTAAGAGATAGAGCCTCTTCGCAAGTTGTTGTGCAGCTGAGAACAAGCTCCCAGTCTCCAAGTTAAAAGAACCAAGTCGGAACGTTTCCCAGAATCCAGCTGATGGGGTTTTTTTTAAGTTACTCAAATATGTTTTAAAGCATAAACTACATATGTAGGTCAATTTGAGGAAATAAAATGTATCGACTACTATATTCAGTTTCATAAGACTTTAGGGAATCTAGTTGGAAAGATAAGATGCATTTCAAGTGCCGAGTCGGAATGTCAACGAAAACACCCAATCCCAATCCCCCTTGCTAGAAAAGGTAGCTGAAGCCTAGGACTAACACTCGGATCTTCTTACTACGAGGCCAGGGCTCCTTCTCCTGCTGCATGCAGGCAGAGACGTTCCTAGGAGGGAGAGATCTCCAACAACAGCAGCAGTTAGCACTTACTGAGAGCATGTGTGTGCCAGAAACTAAGCTAAGTGCTTTATACAAATTAACTCCTGCAACAGATCGTTGGGATGGGTAATATTACTCCCAATTTACAGATGAAGACACTAAGGTTTTATAGAGGGGAACTGCAGGGGTCCACAGGGAGTAAGAGGAAGAGCCAGACTGTGAACCTCCAGAGCCGGCCTCAAAGCCCATGTTCTAAGCTGGGTTTTGAAGGACACAGAGAATTCACAGAAGAAAGATGAGCGGTGCTAGGGTAGCCAGTGCCCAGAGCACTGGGGGCAGCCAGCTTGGACAGGGCCTCCAGGGCTGGGTTAAAGAGGACCTCAAGATCCCGCCTGGGCTGGCCTGTAGGAGAGGGGCAGGCAAAAAGCAGTTCTAGACTCCCCTGGCTGTGAAAGTAAGCGTCCTTCAGGAGGATAAAGCTGAGCCTGTGAAGCTGGGTCAAGAAGGACCGCTTCAGCGACTCTCCTGAGGCCTTGACAGAAAGAGGAAGAAAATGCAAAGTCTACACTCCTTCTAAAAGAAGGGTCTGATTTGCCTTTTCTAACACAGTAACCCCAACCTGATCAAGAGATGCCAGCCATAGTCTCTTCAAAGTGCTGCTCTAAGTTGATGATAATAATGGAAAGCGTTGAACATTTACTGTGGGCCAGGCACTGGGCTGAGAGCTTTACATGCATCATTTCAGTCAATCCTCACCACAACGCTAACCAGCTAAGAACTATCATTACAGGAAGTCCCCTATGTAAAACCTTCAAGTTGCAAACTTCCGAAGATGGGAACGTGCGTTCACACGTCCACTCATGGAAGTTTGTTCACACATCTGGTGCTCATTGTCACGTGTGTGTATCCTCTACAAGTGGTTGCACTTTTATGTACTTTACAGTACTGTGTAGAGTACAGTAGTACATTTATTTCAAGCTAGATCTACAAGAGGATGACTTCACTGAAGTCCTTGTGAAGACCTGATGGAATTGTAGGCCAGCCTCTAGATACCAGCTATTGTACTGTACTACTGTACTTTTCAAGGTACTATACTGTAAGATTTAAAATGTTTACTTTTTGTGTTTGTCTTTTATGTATTATTTGTGTGGAAAGTACTATAAACCTATATATATATATATATATGTATATACATCTAAACCTATATAAACCTATACGGTACTATACTGCTGATTATGTTAGTTGAGTACCTAGGCTAACTTTGTTGGACTTTGAACAAATCGGGCTAACAAATGCACTCTCAGAATGGAATTCATTCATATACAGGGGACTTACTGTATATCCATTTTAAAGATGCCTCACAGAAAACTGAGGCTCAGAGAGATTAGATAAATTACCCAAGGTCACATAGATAACAAATAGTAATATCAGGTTCTAAATCTAGATTTATTTAAGATCCCTGAGATCCAGCCCTTAATCACTTCACCAGACTGCCTATAAGATACTCTAGTATCATATGTAAATAGTTCCATCAGAGCTGCTCAAAGGCAGCACCATACACTCTCACTGGGCATCGAACAGTCACTGAGAGTTGAACACACACATTACAGGTTGACTCCCTTAAAAGCAATCTATAACACTCAGTTGTCAGAACTCAGTAAGGGAGCCTCTGTTCCAAGACACAAATGAGCACACAGAGCTAAAGAGCTCTAGAGACCAGCTGACTCTGTAGCTTTCTTTCCAATTTTCCCGTTCTCCTTTCCCCATTCCCCACCCCCTGCACACACACCCCGTCGCCGTTGCCCGACACTCCCAGAGAAGCTGCCACCCGGGCCTGGAACCCTCACCCTCCTCCTATTTCCAGTCCTTGGTTGGCTCTCTTCCATCACTCAAATAGTGCCTCAAATCAGAGTCTAAGAGTTGGACCCTCTTCCTTTTGCCCAGTCTAAAGCATGAACAGTCATTAACCCTACCATCAAAACCTAAAACTTCAGTAGGTCTGTGCTCCTTCTCAGTCACATGGACAGAGGCTCACATTGGGGAGGAAATAAGCCTAATAAATCATGTAATACAGTGTGTGTGTGTGTGTGTGTGTGTGTGTGTGTGTAGGGAAATAAGCCTAATAAATCATGTAATACAGTGCGTGTATGTGTATGATAAATCTCACGCTTGATTTTTTTTTAAATCTTTCCCATTTCTTGGCCCAGACCCTCTGGATTCACTGACTAAATGAGTGAACAGACCAAGAGAACATGTGGAGACCAGGGATGTCTCCGAGTCCAAGAGCAAATGAACAGGGGTGTCGACCTCAGTGCCAGCCACCCCCACCCACTCCTGCCTTCACGGTGCCTGTTAGGACCTACACAAAGCTGTCTCCGTGAGCCCCCTGGGGCAAACCAGCCTTCTGGTAAGTCGTGAAGGCCTTCTAGGTTAGTCCAGGTACCCCCCCTCTGCCACCCGTCCTATCCCTGAGAACTACCTTTTCCCCAGTCCCCTTCCCAGGGCCTCTCTCCTGTTTCCTCCAGTAGTCTTCCTACTGCTTCAGAGCTTGTCTCCATAACCCTGTGTTCATCTCATTTTACCCAAGTTCAAACAGCCCTTCATTCACTGTGACGTTTCCTATTAGCCAATTGCCAACTCACATACAAATCCCTTCAGTGACGACAAGTCAAACAGAAATATAGTCTGGATCTTTGAGAAACAGGTAGTTTCATGACAAACTCTCAGGGACAAGTTAGCTTTGTTTAAGAAGGCTTCATATCCTGATTGCATATAATTCACCTTTTATATAGACAGTGCAGCTTTCAGATGAGAAGAGTACTGTGATCATTTCAACATCCCCTCAACAACAGTATACCAGTATACCAGAGTCAAAAAAAAAAACAAGAGAATGGATCTTTGGAGAAATCCTTCACTAAGGTAGTCTGGACTCATTTGGCATCCTCCTCTCTGCTCAACACACACACACCCAGGCCAGTCTTTCTAGGCCTATGGCTAAAGACAGAGACCTTGGATTTTTTTTTTTTTTTGGAATAGAGTTGCTTTACAATGTTGTGTTAGTTTCTGCTGTACAATGGAGAGAATCAGCTATATGTTTACATATATCCCCTTCCTCTTGGACCTCCATCCCAACCCCGATATTTTCTATCAGACAATATCACATGGCATGTTTCCCCAAGACAGACTTACCCAGCATTTCACCACCCCACCCTCCACCTACCGGGACAGGTGCACAGAGCACCTCCGCCCCAGCAGAGCACAGGGCCTCCATCCCCACCCCTAGAAGAAGGCACTCACTAAAGCACGTTTTCCCACAGACAGAGAGATCTCTGCAGACCATGCCAGATGGTCATTTTTTCCCTTCTCTCATGCCCTCCTGGCCCCTTCTCCACTTTCCATGGTTCCTCTAAATCAAAGAACTCACTCATCTGTCAGCAGATGGGCCCTCCCCCTACCCGCAGCCTGTTCTCCCCAGTGAAGGTGGAGGCATGGAAGGCAGACAAGCCAAAGCCCTGGGGGGCTGCTGCCTGGTCTCCGCCTCCTCCAGGCTCCAGGCTTTCCCTCTGCTTGGCTGTCTCAGCAAACTCTCCTGGGCCCCACACAAAACATCAGGAGCCTCCAGGGCAACAGGTAACAGCTAAGAGAAGCAACAGACCACGTGCTCTCAGCCTCTCAGTCCCACCAGCCCACAGGGAGGTGCTTGGGAAGGCCCAGGACTCAGACCCTCCACCTCACTCCGGTGACTGGTGGGTCTCCCAAATAGTTCACTGAATCCAGTGAGGTGGGGACTGGGGCACACCCCTCCCCATCTCCAGCCAGCAGGATGGCCATGAAATCTGGAGTCAGGGCACTGCTCCAAACGGTACCCCCAAGCCCTTCATTCCAGGGACAGGGCAGAGCCAGCAGAACTGAGGATGGCCTTGGCTTGTCCTCCAGGGTATTTCAAAGTTTCAGCTCCCAGGGGTTACTGATAATTCTAATTTTGTAGACAGAAGGATCCCAGGGCTGGAGAGTGCAGGAAGAGCAGTAGAAGAAGTAGGAGAGAGAGAGTGAGAACAGAAATGTTACTTTTTAATCCTTAAGGAACATGGAGGGGTCCAATTTGTGACTCAGCTCTGGGAAGCTGGACTGAAGGAGCGGGAAACAGCTGCAGACCCGCGCTAAGCTGTGGACAGCTTCCCCCAGGCTAGCAAGGCTGCTGTGACAAGACTCACCTGGAAAAGAAGGCTCTGTTGTTTTTGTTTGTTTTTTGTTATTTTTTTAATCTGTTCAGGGGCTTCTTCCTAGGCACCACTCCAGGGCCTGGCTGCCAGGTGTGCCCCTGCCCTACAACAAGAGCTGCGGCTGCAGGTGGGGTACCAGCCCCGCCTCTGTGTTCCTGCCTAGTACCCAGGAACCTCCCAGTGTCCCCGAGGACAGAGCTGGCTTGCCCTTGCCCAGAGGCTCCCCACTCCCCTGCGATTCTGCTCCCTGGCACAGTCCCAGGGCATATCGAGTATCTCTGCCCTTGGAATTCCCACTTCCTCATTTCTTTCTTTATTTCTTGTTTCCCTCTAAGCTATAGCTACAGGTTCCTAAGAGAGCTGCTCAGCCCCCAAGGACCTTTCAGAGCAATAACTCTTCCTGCCAGTTAGAACCCTGCCTTTAAAACCCAGGACAGAGGAGAAAGGCCTCTGGGCTCCCTCAGAACAGTTTTCCCAGCATAACCTAACAGGATGAAGCAACGGGCCCTAGCAACTAGTAGCTTCCCTTCCAGCTCCTAAAATCTATGACTCTGTAAACACCAGGCAGCTAGCTGTGGGACGCTGGAAAAGCCAAAGGGTCTCTTGAAATCCCTCTCCTCTGAACGAAAACACGTGAATCAGGGGACCCAAGGAAAGCTTCATCTCTCAAGGATCATTTACGAGGCTCCAAGCCTACAGCGAACATCACTCTTACTAAACCTGCCTGTATGTTTCCTTTAACATCTTGAAGTTTTCAAAGGTTTTTCTCATTTTTATTTATAAATGCAAAAAAGAAGAGGGGCCTTTATAAATGGGAAAACCAGAACAGAGAGCAAAGTGACTTTCCAGAAGAGAGAGGGACTATTCTTCAAGGGTCAACTCATAATATCTTACATTATATAGGTCTTGACTGGTTTAAACGTCTTCTGTGGAAACTGTTTCATTTGCTCCTCCCAACAGTACTGTGGAGGAACTATTATCATGACCTCCATCTCACCAGCCAATAAATCTGAAGGTTGTAGAAGTTGGGAGTCTTGCCAATGGCTACCTGAACGGTGAGTAGCATGACCTAGTCACAATTCAAGTCTTCTAAACCCTAAGCTATTATCATTCTGCTACACCAGAAGAAAGAGCATCTGCTGGCCCTCTTCACATGAGCTGCTGCTGCTGCTAAGTTGCATCAGTTGTGTCCGACTCTATGCGACCCCATAGACGGCAGCCTACCAGGCTCCTCCATCCATGGGATTTTCCAGGCAAGAGTACTGGAGTGGGTCGCCAGTGCCTTCTCCGCTTCACATGAGCGAGGGACGTAAAATTGAAGGAGCTGCCCAACTACATCCACACAAATAGAGGAGAACTGAGATCTGGATCTGTGTTGCCCACCAAAAGGCCCAATGACTCCTCTTCATATCCCCTGACTTGAGTCCCAGCCAACAGCACCAGGCCACATCCCCCCAGTTAATCGAGGTGTCAACCAAGCAGAGGAGCCCTAGAATGGAATAAAAGGAAGTACCGCTTTACAAGTGGCCCGTCCGAGGTGCAGGGCCATTGAGTTCACCCTTGTGGAGCCCCGGGCGACAACAGTGATGCACGCATGTACACATTCAGGGAGCCCGATTCGAGACACGGCCAGTGCTTTCATTGGCAAGCTGACCCGAAGTTAATCAGAAGGCCCCCGCATTGTATGCCGGAGTACAAAAGACATTCTGTTCAGAAAGTTCAGGAAGAAAAACCAACGAGCTAGGACCGCAGCTGTTCCCTCATCCCACAGGGAAACCAAAAGCAGCCACCGAGCCTCCTGAGGCCCAGGAGTAAGTTTAAGATATAACATGGCTGAAGCAGAAGCACGTCTCCTGTGGGGTTCTCTGCTGCAGGGAGTGTCCACCACGTGAAACCTCCTGTTGAGATCACTGACAACCTGGGCGATCCCGTCACCTATACAAGTGCCTTTCTGGAATGATCTCCTCCCCGAGGCCACACTGCGCTCACCACACACCGGTTCTCTAGGTCAGGATAAGTTTTACCGAAACACAGGACAAACAGTGTAGAAGGAGTACGTGGCAGGGACACCACATGCTCTGAGACTTGATTCAAACATTAACCAGGAAATCCATTCAGCACAACCACAGCGCTTCAGCTCTCCTCAGGTAACCCAGCTCTTAGCAGCAACCCACTCAGAGATATCGGGATAAGAAACCTCTTAACAGGTCCCACACCCCCTGACGCCCCCAGCCTCCACCCCATACATTTGTTTAGGAAAACCTGTGATGGATTTTATTAATAATAAAGGAGGACAGCTTGCTTCTTACCAGCCTACCTGGGGGACAGAGAGAGAGGAGAGACTGACCGTGGTTTAGACATCCCTAGGACAGCCCCTCTCTCCTAATAACTACCCCAGAGAGACTTGGAGCTCACTGCAGCTCCCAGCTGGGTTAATTAGCTTTTATTTTTTTCATTAGGTCAGACAGAGCAGCACCAAAAGACAACAGTGTTCACTAGAACAAAACCAGCCACTCAAAAGACACTAGAGTTTCCATGAAAGAACTACAAACACATTGCAGGAGTGATGATAATTCTCTTTTTTTTCCCTACATAAAAGACTCTTCCCGTAAAATTTCCTGAGCCTTTGTGCTAAATAAAAGTAAGATGATGATTCCTATAGTGAAGTCTAAACACCTCAGGTTCAGCAAGAGTGAGATCAGCTAGATTTGCAAAGTCAAGAAAACTGGCTGCCTCCCTCCTCCGTAAGCTAATAGAATCCAACTGTTGGAGCATGACATCATTCCTGAGCCCCAAACCCTGAGCACAGCAGAGCATACAGACACTCGCCGGCCTCCCAGAAAACAGCCCAAGACTACGGCCAGGAAAGGAGGAAAAACAATCCGAGCCGAGAGCTGACTTACCTGAAAGTCCCGGTGCTTTCCTGCCCACTCCATTCTCGGCAGAGTCTGGCTCACACCACAGTCTGTTAGGGAGCCCACGGCCCCCAAATCCACTCGCTCCGGCTCCGATACCTGCTGCGAGCTTCCCACAGCTCCTTCCTCTGACCTTTCGTAGCGCTCCTTCCAGCCAAATAAGCGGAGCACTGCTGGCCGGCCAGGCCAGTCGTCATGGAGACCCTGTTCTCGCCAGCGCTCGCTCCGATGTCTCCCTCCCTCCCTCCCTCTCCCCCTCCCTCTCCTCCCCCCCCCCCCCCCAGTCTCCCCCTCTCTCCCTCAGTTCTGGGAGGCTTTCACGGAACAGCACTGTCTTTTGATCAGCTCAGGCTCCGCACGCATTCCACTCCTCCTACCTCCCTTCCAGCCAGACAAGGGCTCTGGGCTGCTCCTGGGAACTCGCTTCAGCAGCTCAGAGGGGAGAAGGGAGAAGACAGTGAGTGGACTTGTTTTGTTCCCCTCCAGTGTCTCATTTTTTATAACTTGGAAGAGTCCCGGCTGGGGAGGGGGGTGAGGGCGGGAGGGAGTCAGCTGGAACGCTTGGAGGGGAAGCCAGCCCTTCCTCTGGGTCCTGGAGCGAGGATAGGGAGGACCCAGATGCCCTGCCTTGACTTGTTTGTGCACTTGGGGTTTTCCGGGCAGCGGGCTGAGGCGGAAATGCACTCACATCTCAGGAGCTCGCCTGGACGGGCCTCTCTGCTTACCTTACTGCCTGCCCAGGTTGGGGCGACGACTTCAACCAGCACAGGGACACATGCTGCTAGCGCCGGTGCCAAAGCAGCCTCTCATCTCCCTGCGATGGAGAGGAAAGACTCAGTCAGCACCAGGAAGCATCCTGGGCAATCCAGAGTCACAGCCCGAGCATCAGACGCGACACAGATGCGGAAAGCCCAGGCTTTCTGTGAGCTGCTGTCCAAGTCAGAAATGGCATCAGTCCTGACCAAGAGCTAGCACAGTGCCTGGAACACAGCAAGTCCTCAAAGTTTAACTCCCTGGTACATATTTCTATTGTGTAATATTCTTTTACAGGATCTATCTTGTTTGATCCTCAAAACCTTTTGAAACATATTGTCATATTGTGTTAGTCGCTCAGTCTTGTCCAACTCTTTGGAGATCCTGTGGACTGTAGCCCACCAGGCTCCTCTGTCCACGGAATTCTCCAGGCAAGAATACCAGAGTGGGTTCCATTCCATTCTCTAGGGCATCTTCCCTATCCAGGGATTGAAGCCAGGTCTCCCATATTGTGGACAGATTCTTTACCATCTGAGCCACCATTATTATCACCATTTTATAGATGGGAAAACTGAGGCTCAAGGGGATCAAATGTTTAGTCCACAGTGACAAAGTTAGTTTGGCAGTTGAAGTACTAACAGTAGAGACCAATCTGCTGCCCCCTAGCCTGGTACTTTCCTCTAAAGTACACTGCCATCTGATCTTACAAACTAACAACTTTTTTGACAGCCAGTGATGAGATCAAGGCTGGATTCCCTGGGGAAGATAAAGACTCCTTCTGAGTCATGATAAGATAGACTCAATTATCATCCTTTCAGCCTTGAAGGCTCCGAGATAGCCTCTATGAGATGTGAAACAACTGGTGCACAGATTAGAGAAAAAAAGTCCTGCCCTACAGCTATACATTACCTTACAATTTTCAAAAAAACTCTCACAATCTTGGCTCATCTCTCAAACCCAATAGACCCCGAGTTAGGATTCCTGTTATCATACTAATTTAACAGATTTTTTAAAAAAAATCTAAAAGAGAGGTTAAATAACTTGCCCCAGGTCACAGAACCAGCAGATAGCTGATCTAGAAATAATACCCAAGCCTTTCAGCTCTTTCACGTACTAAGTAGAGCAGTTCCAAGGGCACCAGACAAAGCCAGGGTCAGAAGACCAGGCAGTACTGGGCTCTGTGACAGCCATATACCCTTGGGAAGTCACCAAGCCTTCCAGCTTTTACCCATTAAACCCATCCCCTGAGCAAGTGACAGGTCTGGGATAAGCATGAAAAGATGTGTGTCAAAGCATTCTCTTTAAATCAGGCACTGAGCTAAGAATTTCATTCATCTCAGCTGCTCTTCATCACAGACAAACACCTGGGGCAGTAGATATGGCCCCTAGAAAAGGACACAGAGGCTCAAGGAAGATACTTTTCAATATGTGTTAGCTGCTCAGTCATGTCCGACTCTTTGCGACCCCATGGGCTGTAACTTGCCAGGCTCCTCCGTCCATGGGATTCTCCAGGCAAGAATACTAGAGTGGGTTGCCATTTCCTTCTCCAGGGGATCTTCCCAACCCGGGGATCGAGCCTGGGTCTCCTGTATTCCAGGCAAATTCTTCACCATCTAAACCATCAAGGAAGCCCCATATTTTTTAATGTTGTCGCCTCAAGCAGTGCTAGAGAGATCCTGATGGAATCTTTAATGCAGAGACCCCCTTGCAGAATCTTTGTGTTTTTGACTAACCTTCAGTATTATAGCAAATTTCTTTAAACAAGATTTTAATTCACTCTAGTTTAAAAGGTAAATATACGCAGGAGATAAGGTAGGAGGAGCATCACAAAATCCAGCAGGAAATAACAGGGTGGCACCAACCCTAAGCGGGGGACACTGCTGCGTCAGTGGAGCAACCGGAGTGTCAAAGAGGGCGCACTCAACCAGCCACTAGAAATACCCAATCCAACACCCCGACCCAAGCACCAACTCAGGAATTCCTCAAAGGCCCTAGGGTCACCCGTCTGTGAAGGACAGGCTGAAAGGGCAGGGGCAACACCATCAAATCACTCACCTCCTCCCTTGTCCCGTTCCCAACAGACAGTCCTCTGCTCTTCTCCTGATCCCTAAGATGCACATTCCACCTGCCCAGTCTCCATACTGAGAAACAAGTGGCAATACCCATTCATTTCTACAATAAGACTCTAATCACAGTTATCATACCAACTCATGTTTATTGAGTGGGCTTCCTTGGTGGCTCAGCAGTAAAGAATCCACCTGCAATGCAGGAGACCTGGGTTTGATCTCTGATCCCCTGGAGAAGGAAATGGCAACCCACTCCAGTATTCTTGCCTGGGAAATCCCATGGACAGAGGAGCCTGGCGGGCTCCAGTCCATGAGGGGGCAAAGAGTCAGACACGACTTAGCGACTAAACAACAAATACCATATACCAGGCATTCCTCTAAGGAGCAAGAAGGGTCAGGGCGGATTACTAAAGCTGATGCGAGTCAGTCTCTTCTCTAAAGTAATGCAAACTTCAAAAAGCCTGCAGACCAGACCTGACACAGAATGCGGGCCATGCTCCCCCTACTGGCACACAGGGGTTACAGTGGTTCCTTAGGGCCTTGTCCTGGGTCCGGGGGAGAGGGGCCCAGACAGGGACACAGGAAGCGCCCCACTACTGGGGGAACTGGAATCTCTGCTGGGTGCTGCTACTGTGTGTAAGTTCCTTGAACTGGGCAGAGCAAGAGGTCAGCTGAGTCCTGCTGCCTCTGCAAGGCTGGATTCAGATCAATCCTACCTGACCTTTCCAGAAAGACAGGAACCTATAACCTGTGTGGTCTGCTGGGAGTCCCCATGCAGACTTGTACTGACAAGGAGGTACCTTTGTGCATCCCTACTTCTTTCTGGCCCGCAGCCAATCCACTTACCGACTCCAAACAATGCTACTTCCTAGATGTATCTTTCATCTGTCCATTTTTCTGCACCTCATTGCCACCCCAATCTCTCCCCTTAACTGCGATGAAAACCTCCTGACCACCCAGCTTTCACTCTTGCCCTCACAGTTCCATTCTCCACGGAGGTATCTGAATCACCTGTTTACACTAGGTCATGTCATTTCCTGCTTAACACACTCCAATGGCTCCCCAACATTCAGGGTAAAATCTAAAATCTTCCCATGTCCCTATAAGGCCCTGTATGACTCTTCTCCAGCCTCCTCTCCTCCCCTCCCCCTCTGGGTGCCAGCTCTGTGGGCCTCCTTTTAGTTCCCTAAAGTATCAGAGTTTCTCCAGGCTGTTCCCCTTTGCCTTGGATGCTCCCCTACGCCATAGTCTTTGCCTGGCAGAATCTTACTCAGCTCTACTTGCCTCTCACTTCCTAAGAGAAGTCTGCGACCCTCCAGTCTGAATGAGGACTTACCGTCCATGGCACTCACCATAATCTGTAATTGCTCCCTTGTGCCATAATGTGCTTCCCCCCAGGTTCCTTAGGAGCAGAAACCTTGAATGCTTTGCTAGCCACCTTATTCTCTGCATGTAGTATAGGGCCCAGCTTACAGCTGGCACGCAGTAAAAATCTGCTGAATGAATGCATAAAACCCCATTCCTTCCTGTCCAACAGGAAGAAGAAACTTAGAACGGCTATTTCATGTCACTCATTGCATCTTTTCATAGACTTACAAACTATAATTACATCTCTTTTCCTCATGTGCCTTGCCTGTGGGCTCAACCAAAAATTCCTGTAAAGTCTCCCTGTGGTTTGTTTCCCAGAACTTCTCTCGTAAGGTCACTCTTCTGGGGACGCACTCCAGGGTTTTACAGTCTTTCCCATTCCCAGAGAGCCCACTCACAGGCACGCCACTAGCACAGTCACTGCCAAACTGTGCAGGATTCGGGAACGGCCCAGTGCCCACAGATGAGGAGGTTCTCTCGGGTCAGTTCCATTCAAGCACAAAAATGCTTTCTCTCACTTCCACTGTGCAGGTCACTATGCTTACTGAAAATACACATTTACTTTAAAATGCCATCCTATGTTTTATATAATTTGGAGATGGGCATAAATACTGTTTTGAAAAAAAAAAAAGTTTCTCCATTACTAAAAAGAAACTGAAAACTACTCTCTGGGGGAAAAATAATTAAGACCTAACTAACAGCAACAGCGGTGTGACTAAGTCCAAACCCCTCCCATGACAGACGTCACCACCAAAATTTGAAATCCCTTTGGCTTCATCTGCCATATTCCCCTATCACTACCACTCCAATATAGGCACAAGCACAGCACACTGCCTGCTGCTCTGAAACTGCATTTTTTTTCTCTTCCTCCCTCGACTGCTCACAGTGTTACCTTTTTTCTGAGTGCCTCTCATTGCCCAACTACTTTCAAGGCCCAACTCAGTTACTACCTCCTCTGTGAAACAGTTCTTGATCTCCTGGCAGGATCTGTTTGTCTACTCTACAAGCACACAGCAGTCTGAAGATGCCTTTATCATGGTATTTATATAATTTTATCACTGTTACTTGCACTCCTGTCTCCCCCACAGTCGTGAGTCCCTTGAAATCTACCCACGTTCATATTTCATTCAGAGTAGGCAATGAATTAAAGTGTCAAATCATTTAAAAAGACTCTTAGAAGAAAAAAAAAAAAAAAAGAAACAGCTGCCCCTCGATAAGATGAAAGAATTTGAGAGAAGAATTCGAGAGGAGAAAAAAAATATATATGTATACGAGCATTAGAGTCTAGATTTGGTTACTATAAGAGATGAGATTCTATTCTTGTCCCTTTATAAACTGAAATGCCAAATGTGAAAATACAGGAGCAGAATAAATCTTTTAAAGTCACTCTTTACTTTGGGAGCATTGGAATTCAAGAAAAGAAAGCTGCTGTTATCTCAATTTTGGTCTTCCTTGGAAGCTCAGCAGTAAAGAATCTGCCTGCCAATGTAGGAGACATGGGTTCGATCACTGTGTTGGGAAGATCCCCTGGAGAAGAGAATGGCGACCCACTCCACTATTCTTGCCTAGGAAGTCCCATGGACAGAGGAGCCTGGCAGGCTATAATCCACAGGGTCACAAAAGAGCCGGACACGACTTGGCAACTAAACAACAACAATCTCAACATTACTAGTTGGATCCTAGAATGCCTAAGAGATGCAGTATAACTTCAGATGCCTGTAGGGAGCCTAGCTCCCAATGCCTACCAGACAGCTCCAGCAGTATGTCCACAGAGGACCCCCCGTTCCACCCATGTGTCCTACCCATTCTCCGACACTGGGCTCTGGCTGCCACGTGAGTAGGCAGGTTTCCACAAGAGCTCTTCAGGACTTTACAATTATCCTTTTCTAACTCTGAGTGGCAATGTGATTAAGAAGGGAAAAACTAAAAATCCAGGAGCAGAGAGAGAGTCATCAGGTCCCGCTTACAGGGCGGCGAGATCGTGAGCAGATCCTTGTGCCCCATAGGACCGCTGCCTTTTCCTGCATATAGTGAGATGGCTGTTGGGCTGTTGGAACTAGCGGTTCTCCAGTGGGCCCTTCTAGTGTCGATGTCCTATTGTATTGTTCTTTGGCGGTCACCCAGACCTGTTGTTCTATCCTAGTCACCCAGTCCCCTTACTTCCTGAATGAGTCCAAAGCAGCAGAAAGATTTCTTGTTTCAGGGGCTACAAAGCCTTCATCTAATCCTTTTAGCAGAGTCATCTGCCTGGGTTCAGACAGAAGACCACCACCACCAAAAGGCGACCTTTCCTGGAGGGAAAGATGGGATATTCAGGCTTCCTCCCTAAGAAGAGCTGGAGAGAGAAGACAGACACCAAATATCAGATGGGGAAATTAGGAAAGGGCCCAGGAAGTGCTTTGAGGAAAACTGCAGCTCTGCCAGGGACTCACTCCTAGCCACCAGTCTGAGACAAAGCAGCCTTTACAAAGCAGAAGAAATGGCAATATCTAAGTTCTCTTGGAAGGCAATCTGCTTACTGCCAATCAAGCAGTCTGTTCATGAGGTCTACCAGGGCTTTGAATTGACAAAACAAATGTCTCCCTCCAGATGGCAACCCCAGCCCTCCTCTGCTCAAGAACCATAGCTGGCAGGACGTCTCATGTGCTAGCCACTGCTGCACATACTTTGTTTCACAGCCTTCCTGGAAAAACAGAAATATCCATTCTTTGCTCAAGTCCTGCATTCTACGTAAAGAAATTCTTCCAGGTCCTTCAGTTCAGTTCAGTTTAGTCGTTCAGTCATGTCCGACTCTTTGCAACCCCATGAATCACAGCACGCCAGGCCTCCCTGTCCATCATCAACTCCCAGAGTTCACTCAAACTCATGTCCATCGAGTCGGTGATGCCATCCAGCCATCTCATCCTCTGTCATCCCCTTATCCTCCTGCCCCCAATCCCTCCCAGCATCAGAGTCTTTTCCAATAAGTCAACTCTTCACATGAGGTGGCCAAAGTATTGGAATTTCAGCTTCAACATCAGTCTTTCCAATGAACACCCAGGACTGATCTCCTTTAGGATGGACTGGTTGGATCTCCTTGCAGTCCAAGGGACTCTCAAGAGTCTTCTCCAATACCACAGTTCAAAAGCATCAATTCTTTGGCACTCAGCTTTCTTCACAGTCCAACTCTCACATCCATACATGACCACTGGAAAAACCATACCCTTGACTAGATGGACCTTTGTTGGCAAAGCAATGTCTCTGCTTTTGAATATGCTATCTAGGTTGGTCATAACTTTCCTTCCAAGGAGTAAACATCTTTTAATTTCATGGATGCAATCACCATCTGCAGTGATTCTGGAGCCCCCCAAAATAAAGTCTGACACTGTTTCCACTGTTTCCCCATCTATTTCCCATAAAGTGATGGGACCAGATGCCATGATCTTAGTTTTCTGAATGTTGAGCTTTAAGCCAACTTTTTCACTCTCCTCTTTCACTTTCATCAAGAGGCTTTTTAGTTCCTCTACTTTCTGCCATAACGGTCCTTACTCCTGCTCTAATCCCACCCGCCTCTGACCCATTTCCTACCCATCCTTCTAACCCTAAGGCTCTGAACTAGGAAAGTGTGGGTGCAGTCTATAATGACCCTAGATCCCACCACCCTGTGGTGAAGTGGCTACCGGACCTCTTTATGCTGGATCGAGCACGCTCTCCTTCCACGCGCCAGCTTTCCAGCCCTCGTCCATCTCCACTCAGCTCACAATCCTCAACATGAAGCTCAAAGTTCAGATCCCCAGGACACAAAGGACTCAAGTGCATTGATCCAGTCTCCTGGAATATCTGTCAGTCTCTTGGAGAGATTATACATGGGCTAATTTCTGGAATCTCTCAAATTCACAGGCCCCTGAACACTGCACCTTGTTAAATCCAAGCACTTTAACACTGGGCCACATAAACACAGTCTTGGGGCCAAGAACGACTGGACCAAGGAGACAGTATCCTTCACCCCCTCTGGAAGAAACATTTACCCTTCCAGAACGGGCTTACCGTGTTTACTTGGCTCACAACTCCAAGCTCAACCAAGATCTTATCTGTCATGACTGAACCGTCAGGATGGGGGAGACAGGGTACAAAGTGAGGAGAAAGGAGATAGAGGAATAAGAGGAATGTGGACTCAAATGGCTTTTCCACGATGTAACCAAGGAAAAACTTTGAGCCTCAGAAAAGAGTATCCCTCAGAATAAGATCTGGGCAAAGCAGTGGGAAATGTGGGTCCAGACCATATCACCTCCTCCAGGCTGTCTCCCCTGATTTTCCCAGATCCGACTGGATGCCCTACTCCCACCCACTGTACTCCTCAGAACAGCCTACAGCTCCAGTGCCTGCTGTGTTCACTGCCTTGTATTTTAGTGCACCAAGGCTTGTTCAGTTCGTTTCTCCTACTAACCTATGTCTTAACCTGAGCCTACTTTAGAGTTCCGTACATTGTACAATTAATAAATTGTTAACATATGAACTAAAGAAACCAACCAACTAAACTAACCAATGACGATGCTGTAACTACATGGCTATAACTACATGATCCTAATAAAGGATCAACAATATCACCATAGAACCTAAACCCCTTGGTCATTAGCACCTTAGAGCAGTCCAAGGTTTTTGTGATTATAAGACAAGGTTTTTGTGACTATACGATGATTATGTGGTATAAGAATATATTTTTTAAATTTTTAATGCTTTTATATTTATCATAATGTGTATTTTTTTTAAAAAGTTAGCCATCTATTAACCCCCTTTTCACTGATCTCATTACTAGGCCAGTGCTTAAGAAAGTATATATGTTTTTTTGTTTGCTTTTAGTTTTGTTTTGCTGAAATTAGTGAGTAAGAGTTTAAAGAGAAATGGGATACTTGCACAATTTCAAAGTATCTCTCTCAGAAATATGTACTGATTACAAAGAACTTGTCAATGGAGAAACCTGGGAGACATATCTAACCAAGTGATCAAAGTTAACATTACTAGTAATTAAACACATCAGCATCATGTATCCTTGACATGAAGCACTAAGAAGGGCATTGCACCTCTGTGGTGTTCTTCCCCCAAATCCATAAGCTTAATCTGATTTTGAGAAAACACAAAGCAAACCATCTAGAGGGACATTCTACAAAATACCTGCCCAGTACTCCTCAAAAATCTCAAGGTCATAAAAGACAAGGACAAACTGAAGGACTGCCATAGACTGGAGGAGACTAAGACACAACATCAAAATGTAATGTGGTATCCTACATTCCACCGTGGAACAGAAAAAGGACCTTAATGGGAAAGACTAATGAAATCCAAATTAAGTCTATAGTTTACATTATACCAATGTTAATTTCTTAGGTGATAATTGTACCAGAACTATGTCAAGTTAGAGAACTTGTATTATCTTTGCAGCTTTTCTGCAAATCTAAAAAAAAATTTTTTTTCTCATTAAACTTTTTTTAATGGGTCTCAAATTCTGTGACAGATTTTTGGTCAAGTTGTTTTCATTAAAAAGTACTGTTTTTAAAAACTAATAACTTAAACTGCCACACACAAAACATATGGTCCACGAAAACATTCTCCTTTCCTTCTGAAGGTTTTACGATGCATTGTTATCATTAACCAGTCTTTTACTATTAAACTTAAATGGCCAATTGAGACAAACAATTCTGAGACCGTTCTTCCACCACTGATTAAGACTGGGGTGGCAGGTATTGGGGATAATACTCATTTAGCCTTCTGAGCTTTCTGGGCAGACTTGGTGACCTTGCCAGCTCCAGCTGCCTTCTTGTCCACTGCTTTGATGACACCCACAGCGACTGTCTGTCTCATGTCACGCACAGCAAAACGGCCCAGGGGAGGATAATCAGAGAAGCTCTCGACACACATAGGCTTGCCAGGAACCATATCAATGATGGCAGCGTCACCAGATTTCAAGAATTTAGGGCCATCTTCCAGCTTTTTTCCCAGAACGACGATCAATCTTCTCCTTCAGCTCAGCAAACTTGCAAGCAATGTGAGCTGTGTGACAATCCAGCACAGGTGCATATCCAGCACTGATTTGGCCTGGATGGTTCAAAATAATCACCTGAGCTGTGAAGCCAGCAGCTTCCACGGGTGGACCATTTTTGCTGTCACCAGCCACATTGCCACGACGGACATCTTTGACAGACACGTTCTTGACATTGAAGCCCACACTGTCCCCAGGAAGGGCTTCACTCAGTGCTTCATGGTGCATTTCTACAGACCTCACCTCAGTTGTTACACTGACTGGAGCAAAGGTGACCTCCATGCCAGGTTTGAGAACACTAGTCTCCACACGACCCACAGGGACAGTACCAATACCACCAATTTTATAGACATCCTGGAGAGGCAAACGCAAAGGTGTGTCAGTTGGGCGAGTTGGAGGCAGGATGCAATCCAGAGCTTCAAGCAGGGTGGTTCCACTGGCATTGCCGTCCTTACAGGTGACTTTCCATCCCTTGAACCATGGCATATTAGCACTTGGCTCCAGCATGTTGTCACCATTCCAGCCAGAAATTGGCACAAATGCTACTGTGTCGGGATTGTGGCCAATTTTCTTAATGGAGGTGCTGACTCCTTAACAATTTCCTCGTATCTCTTCTGGCTATGGGATGGCTCAGTGGAATCCATTTTGTTAATGCCAACAATTAGTTGTTTCACACCCAGGGTGTAAGCCAGAAGGGCATGCTCACGGGTCTGCCCGTTCTTGGAGATACCGGCTTCAAATTCACCAACAGCAACAATCAGGACAGCACAGTCAGCCTGGGATGTGCCTGTAATCATGTTTTTGATGAAGTCTCTGTGTTCTGGGGCATCAGTGATGGTAACATAGTACTTGCTGGTCTCAAATTTCCACAGGGAGATATCAGTGGTGATACCACGCTCACGTTCAGCTTTCGAGTTTGTCCAAGACCCAGGCATATTTGAAGGAGCCCTTTCCCATCTCGGCAGCCTCCTTCTCGAACTTTTCAATTGTTCTCTTGTCGATCCCGCCACATTTGTAGATCAGATGGCCAGTCATGGTAGACTTCCCTGAATCTACGTGCCCAATGACAACGATGTTGATATGGGTCTTCTTTCCCATTTTGGCTTAGGTTTAACGGTGGTTTTCACAACACCTGTGTCCTGGCGGCAAACCCGTTGCAAAAAAAGCTAAAACTATTTTAAAATAAAAAGTTTTTTAAAGGTCAATTTAAAGATAAATACATACAAGTATATATGGTACAAATCATAAAGATGGTTAAGAATGACTCAAGTCTGAAAAGCAAGAGTGGTCACTCTTTACACCTACATCCAAGGAAGGCTGCCCCAGAATAAAAATCAGGGCTGCAGAAGAATATTTAGTAAAATTAGGAAGCATTCAGTTTATATTACTTAAATTAAAAGTAATTATCCCATTTTTGTTAAAAAAAATACATACATATATCACAAAAGTGCTGCACAGGAAAAAATGTCTGTACTGAAATAAAAATATCTTATCCCGAACCAAGTACAGAAGGCATTTATTAAACAGTAAATGGGATATGGTTTTTGGAAAGCATCTTGGCTAGATCAATTAAAATCTTCATATTCTTTGACTCAGTGGCCTCACTTCTGCCAAGATGTCTTAAAAAAATTTTTAAGTATGAGAAAAAAATGCATGTTCCCAAATTATATATAATAATGAAAATGAGAAACAAATTCCACATCATCCATTACCATATTAGTAAATTTCAAGTGTTTTTTGACCATTTGTTGTTGTTGTTCAGTGGCTAAGTTGTATCCAACTCTGTGACCCCACGGACTGCAGCACACCAGGCTTCCCTGTTCTTCACTATCTCCTGGAGTTTGCTCAAACTCATGTCTGTTAATTCAGTGAAGCCACCTAACCATCTCATTCTCTGCTTCTGGCGTCTTCTCCTGCCCTCAATTTTTCCCAGAATCACAGACTTTTCCAGTGAGTTGGCTCTCCACATCAGGAAGCCATGCTTCATTTTTGACCATGACCCATAATAAAAAAAAATTACATTTTACATAGTAAAACAGTATGTGCATGTATGAGAGTGTGTGCGCACATGTGTACCTGTACAAAACTGAACCAAAAAAGTTTCTTCAAACAATATTTTATCTTTACTATGAGTGAGGCCCTCTGTTGTTTTCTAGCCTAATCTACTTCATTAAAAAAAAAAAAAACAAGCAAGGCTTCTGGAGCCCCACTAAATTAATTTTGCATTTCACCAATTATGGCCTGAAGTCAGAAAAATATTGCACTAGATGGACAGTTGTGCAGCCATTAAAAGAACGACTAAAATCCACAAACCTATAAAAAGCAAGCAGCTCAAGGGAAAGAAAAGAGAAAAGAAGGTAGGAAGAAGATTTGCTTTTCACTGTATACCTTTTTGTACCTTTTGAATTTGCAATACATACATGTATTACTTATTTAAAAAGTGACTGTGAGGACTTTAACAGTATCAGATAATGCTAATTATGCATGAGAAAACTATAACCACATTAAAATGTAAAAACACATACAAGTAAAAGAGGAAATTATGCCAAAACAATAATCACGTTAGCAATTTTTTCCTTCTTACAGAGTTCTAAATATGGGCTTCCCTTGTGGCTCACTAGTAAAGAACAGCCTGCCAATGCAGGAGATTCAGGTTTGATCCCTGGGTCAGGAAGACCCCCTGGAGAAGGAAATGGCAACCCACTCCAGTGCTCTTGCCTGGGAAATCCCATGGACAGAGGAGCCTGATGGGCTACAGTCTATGCGGTTGCAAAAGAGTCAGACACGACTTAGGGACTAAACAACAACAGCAAAGTTCTAAATACTCCACACTGTTACTATTCTACAATTTAATACAAAAACTTATTTTCTAAATTAATGCAACTACTGGAAAGGGCACATAGGAGATTTCAAAGCCAACAGTAATTTTTTCTTTATTAAGCTGAGTGGTAGATACATGAATATTCACATTTAAAGTGTACACATAAAAATCATATACTCTGTATTTTTTATCGCATTTTTAAAATAAAAGTGGACCCTCTCTTCAGCTCTGCCTCTCCTCACCCTCATATTTAAGAAGACATTCCCCAAAGTGTTGGGCTAGGATTTAAAACCGTCAGTCAAATGGATACCTTCCATTTTCGTAAACAAGTTGTAACATGTTAGAACCTGGCTTCTAAAGATTCCATTTAGAACTTTGTAGGTGGGCTGGTTTCAGTGTTCCATTCACACTCTGGACTCTTTTTTGGTATGTTCTTTGCTTTCCCTTCCCCCCCACCCCCCAACTAAGCCATTATTTATTCTTTCATATTTTTAATCACATATAAGCTCTTCTGAGCCCAGGGGCCATTTCTTATTCATCTTCGAATTTCCAACAGGCTGTAATACAGTGTTTTCTTTGCACACAGCAAATGCTTAATAAGTATTTAATAAATAAGCAATATCATACACAAAACTCCAGAACAGAGTATATGGAACATGAAAAGTAGCAAGGACATAGAGATGGAAGCACTGATCACTGGAGATTAAGTAAGGTCATGCTAAAAAAAAGTATTACTTTTATCTAAGTGGAGTTAACATAGAATTATGAGCCTGGTGGTTCAGACAGCAAAGAATCCACCTGCAATGCCGGAGACCCGGGTTTCATCCATGGGTCAGGAAGATCCACTAGAGAAGGGATAGGCTACCCACTCCAGTATTCTTGGGCTTCCCTGGTGGCTCAAAGGGTAAAGAATATGCCTGCAATTTGGGAGACCTGAGTTCAATCCATGGGTTGGGAAGATCCCCTGGAGAAAAGAATGGCTACCCACTCCAGTATTCTGGCCTGCAGAATTCCATGGACAGAGGAGCCTGGCAAAGAATTTATGCCAGGTTCATGGGGTCGCAAAGAATCGGACAGGACTGAGCAACTTTCACTTCACTTTATAATAGAGAATAACGGAGATAATGTATGGAAAACCCTCAGCAAGTGCTCTATAAAAATAGTCTGGGAGTTTAAAAAATACTATGCACACACACTTACATGATAACTATTTGTATATGGTATATATATTATGTATCACATAAATAAACATATACAAATGCATGCACATATGGAAGAATGCTGGGACACAACTTATTTGGACTTCAGAAAAATGCCTCTTGATGTGATGGATAAAACAGACGGGCACTGGCAGCAGCTCAATCTGGTAACTCAGGAGAGCTGGGTCCAAATGGATGTGCAAGATGGATCAGTATCAATGAAGAAGAATTGTTCTGGAACTCCTAGAAGTCTGGACATTCCCATCTGTTCTAGATGCTCTCTTGGTCATTCTTTTTTATAAAGGACTCAGACGAGGCACAATAATAAAAAATGCATACAACAAATTAATTGGGAGAGAAAATTAATATTTAGAGGTGATTTTTTTAAGGCCTCCACAAACTTAGAACTATAGGTTAAGTATGACAAGATGAAATTTTAAAAGGACAAAAGATATGTTTACACAAGTTTATATAAAAAAAAACCTGCATGACAACAGGATGAAAATGGTATAAATGAAAGACACTTAAGGAATGGTTCAGTATGAGTCAACTAATGAGTCAACGTGATTTTGAGTTTACTGACGGGAATACAGAGCCCCAGGTCAAACGAGGTCCATGTCTTAGTTTGCTTCATTCTGGTTAGGAAAGTAGTGTATCCAGGGGACACACACACTGTACTTGCAGTGCGCGCTTTCGCGCTCACTTGCTCAGTCGTGTCTGACTCTTTGCAACCTCATGGACTATAGCTCGCCAGGCTCCTCTGTCCATGGGATGTTATAGGCAAGAATACTGGAGTGGGTTGCCATTCCCTTCTTCAAGGGATCTTCCCGGCTCAGGGGTCCTGCAGCTCCTACATTAGCAGCAGATTCCTTACCTCTGAGTCACCTGGGAAGCCCTATATTTGCAGACACATGGGTAAATGGAGTCAGTACTCTTGCCTGGAAAATCCCATGGGCGGAGGAGCCTGGTAGGCTGCAGTCCATGGGGTTGCTAAGAGTCGGACATGACTGAGCAACTTCACTTTCACTTTTCACTTTCATGCAGAAGAAAGAAGGAAATAGTCTGCGAGTTTAAAAAATAATATGCACACACACTTACAGAAGGAAACGGCAACCCACTCCAGTGTTCTTGCCTGGAGAGTCCCAGGGACGGCAGAGCCTGGTGGGCTGCCGTCTATGGAGTCGCACAGACTTGGATACGACTGAAGCGACTTAGCAGCAGTAGCAGCAACAATATCACAGGCAATTGTGCTGAAGAGAACAAAGAAAATCAAGTCTGTGGAGCCTCGTTAATTGAAAAATAAGATAACATGTCTGGTTCATGAAGCTGTTAAGTACTCCTACAGAAGATACAAAACTATGCCATGACTTATCCTCATGGAGTCATCTCTGGGAACTAGTGGTGAGATGAGATTTAAAAAACTCACAGAAAGAAAAGATAGCTGAGGCCTATCTCATCTGCCCTATGGCCCTTCCGCGACTCGAATCAGAGCTTCTCATCTGGGTCTCTGACCATCCAGGCCCTAGTGAGGACACAGAGAAACTCAGGAATCCAATTTTTACCTGTCGTTTCCCCAAACAAGGTTCACCATGATCAAAATTAGAAAGTGATATTTTTAACTATCAGTGTGAATTTTTGTGAAACTTTAACCTGCCATAGTAAGCTGTTGTGAGCAGGGACTCGGCTCTAAGTGTTGTAACTGAAACATTAGACAGCAGGACTGCAGCAACTCAGCTCCATCAGGCACTGCTGGGATATATACATACCAGTGTTACCTCCCATCATGAGAAACTACGATGCTTCTAAGGACTGAAGAAGAACGAGGAGGAGAGAAGAGCAGAGGCCTTGCAAAATTCAGTTCTTATCCTAGAAACAAGGATGGTGGCCCTGGTCCATGGATGACTATCATACTAAATAAACTTCAATGTCCTATAGTAGAAGGACCCTTCCTTCTCTTCTGCCCCAAAGATAGGAACCTAGAAGTTTCTAACTTATGCAATGATTAGCTCTTTCCTTAATGATACATGCACTAGGTATATCCCATTTTCTATGTAAAACAGATAGCGCTAGCTTGCCTTTTGTACAAAAAGAGGTGCTTATAAATGTTCGTTGGCTTAGAGATCAACATAGAGAAACCTACGCAATAGGGAAAAAAATCAGACCCAGGTTTCAAGAAAGGGAAGACGGGTGAGATGATGAGAGGAAAAATAGAGGAATGTGGAGGGAGAGGAGAGTGCAGTTTAAGATCCTGAAGGACAGAAACAGGAGGAAGCTTGTTTGGAAGTATGAGAATAGCAAATCTTTGGGGAATTCCTGAGTATTACTCTCCGGAATGTCAAAGAACACATCTGAGTATCACTTAGCCAACACATCTGAGTATCACTTAGCCTGTGAAAAGAAAAAAATTCAGAAAGCCTATTTTCCTTAACATGGGTGAATCTGATTGCCTATACCCCTTGCATAAAGGGTTAGCTAACACTGCTAATGACAGCATTGTTAGGGAGAGGAGGGCAGAGTAAAACACATAAACAAAACAAAAACACACAAAAGGTCAGGGATGACTGTTCCCAGCATAGCAGATGCCAGCAGACTTTCTCACACTGTGGGACTCCCGAAGCTGTAACTGGGAGATGCTGGCTCTCCTCAAACCCGAGCAAGCAAAGGAAGTCAACCACGTGAGCGTCCTCGAGGTAATGACAGACTGCACCACTTCTCATCCATGGAGATAACATCTGCAGTCAGTAACGCATGGACACACCTCCTCCAAGGAAGAGGCCTGCAGGAGTGAGGAGGGGACGTCTACTTAGGGGAGATCCGCCAAGAAAATGAGGCATGGCTGCGTCCATGTGCTTCCAAGAGAGTGAAAGCGAAGTGAAAGTTGCTCAGTCGTGTCCGACTCTTTGGGACCCCATGGACTATACAGTCCCTGGAATTGTCCTCAACCCAGGGATCAAACCCAGGTCTCCCACATGGCAGGTGGATTCTTTACCAGCTGAGCCACAAGGGAAGCCCAAGAGTACTGCAGTGGGTACCCTATCCCTTCTCCAGCGGATCTTCCCGATCCAGGAATCGAACCGGGGTCTCCTGCGTCCCAGGCGGACTCTTTACCAACTGAGCTATCAGGGAAGCCCCTTCCAAGAGAGTAACCACTGCTTATTAAGTCAGTGTTCCGCTTCAGACTTGGGATTTCTCCAAACAAGCCAGCAGAAACAGAGCCACCAGCTAATCACCAAGGGTCAGAGACCCAGAGACAGCTGTGAGGGCTGTGAGACGGAGACTCTACATTGGGCTTTAAGGGTTTACAAAATCTTTTTGAGGATAATGAAGTGAGTGAGTGAGTGAAGTCGCTCAGTCGTGTCCGACTCTTTGCGACCCCATGGACTGTAGTTTACCAGGCTTCTCCGTCCATGGGATTCTCCAGGCAAGAATACTGGAGTGGGTTACCATTTCCTTCTCCAGGGGATCTTCCCGACCCAGGGATCGAACCTGGGTCTCCCCCATTGGAGGCAGACGCTTTAACCTCTGAGCCACCAGGGAAGCCCGAGGACAAGGAAGGTGACCCTCAAATCTGTTTTTCTTTTTTCAACCATGATCTCTCTCTCTCTCTGTGCTCTGTCTCCTGCTGTGTGGGGCAGTGAGAATGAACATAGGAAGGGAGAGCAAGAGCTCTTTGAATAGAACGTAAAAACTTGAGAGGTGACTGACTCTGGAAGTGAAGGACAGGCCAGAGTGACTCCCAGATTCTGGCTCGATCCCTGAGCACCAGCCGCCACATCAGGGAATACAGACAAAATAAATATCCCAAGGTGCTTAACTGAGAGAGGGAGCTGCTCCAACACAGGGAGCTATGTAGACAACAAGGCAGACAAGAGTGGAGAGAACAGAGATAGAGGAAGGTGAGTGAGGCGAGAAAAACAGTGAAGGAGACAGTAAAAATTATAGGAGAAAGAGAAAGGGGGGTGGAAGAAGTCCGTGTGTGCGTGCGTGTGTGTGTGTGTGTGTGTGTGTGTGTATTTTAAGACGAGGTGAGGAGACGACATGGAAGACACAAACAGCCTTGAGTGTAATGACTCTGCAAATACTGTGTGTGTGTGTGTGTGTGTGTGTGTGTATTTTAAGAGGAGGTGAGGATACAACATGGAAGACACAAACAGCCTTGAGTGTACTGACTGCAAATACTGAGTTCAAATATCGGCCACAGCCTACTAACAGCCGAGTGTGTCCTCCTCGGTGGTTAGGTTCTGGGGTCAGCACATAAGGTGAAAATCAGGTGGAATCAAATTACTCTAGAAATTCCCTTAGAGAGGCACCAGACTGGAAACCAGCCATTGCCTCTGAGGAAACCCAATTCAATATTTTTCAAATATATTACTTTCGTATACTCTAAAGTATCTCAGACTAGGAGGACCAAAGGAATCCATCTTCCTTACCTAGTGATTCCCTAAAAGAATTCTAGCCGTAGAACCACTGATCTAGTCTGAATCTTCTTGAATGAAGCCTCATTTTGCTCAGAGAGACTGGTAATCACCTAAAGTCACCCAACAAGACAGGACTTTTCTCTGACCCCACACTCCTTCTCCCGTGCTTCTCTGGCCTCAAAATTCCCCTAGGAGATAGAAGGCCAAGATGGGAGGTCCTACTCGACATTAAATAGTTGTGAGAGCTGGGGATAGTACCCACTCCTTTCTTGATCCTACTCTCCCCATCTGGAACATTAAACCAGTTTTTAGATGAACTCTAAGAGCCCAGACAACTCTGAGATACTTACTGAATGGGTGGGGGAGGGGAAGTGCTTTGAAAAGCACTTCATAAACACAAAGCATCGTAATGGTCAGCTGTCACAGGGCAGAAATGTTGGCATCCTCTGTCTTAGCCCTCAACTCCACTCTTCGTATTCTACATCCAGGTCCTGCTTATTCTACTTTTGCATCTTCTCCAGGATTCACCCCTTCCTCTCTATTCCAGTCACAGACGACTCATATCTCTGGTGGGTTTCCTTACTGCCAATCTCTGTGCTTTCCAAACTTAGCCTACTCTCTTCTATAAGAGTTCTTTTCATAAAATTCCACTTTCACTGCTTCATTTCTCATCTCCTGAGCACCAAGGCAGAACCTGCAGAATCTAGACCCACCACTCCTGAGGCCCATCATCACAGGGACCCTGGAAACTCACACTCTGTCTATGTCCTTACTGTTCTCACAATCAGAACACTCCCCACTTCTCCTGTGCTTATATGAAGTCCATCCAACTTTCAGAGATCAGAAGAGATCCTGCCTCTTCCAAGAAAGTTTTCCTCTAGTTTTAAGACACAACCTTCTATTTCTGAACTCTAAACACATTCACAGTTAGTAACCAAACACAGTTAAGATCCACATTTTCTATTTGCTTAACAAAATTTGTGTCTCCCATTATTAAATTCCCTCACTGAGGGGAAAAAGCTTTACATAATATTTGAATTGCAATGTTGGTTACTAGCTGAAAATTTTAGCTAGTACTGTTGACTGACTGATGGCCGAAAAGCAAGATCTTTTGCTCTTGACCATTCACAGGAAATGGTGGGGGAAGGGGAGAAGGGAAGAGGTGGAACCAATACTCCCCCAACTTCAAAAGTACCTTCTTACCTTTTCCTCCCAACTTTCACCTATTCTGCTTGGGGTGGAAAGGCTCTCTCTATCACAGGTTCAAATCAACCTCCCTCCCTGAGGACAAGTCTGAGCACATCAGAGCAGTATGCTCTGTAATATTTAGTTATATTTAGCTCCATTCTTAACCCTGATCCATCTTGATTAGCCCGTATGATAGCAGCAGCTGCTTCCTTGACAGTGGGAATGCAAAGGCAAGAGAGAAATGCAGAAGGAAGAAGAGCCAAAACTAGCAGTGATTTTTGTAATACACGTTTCAGATTTGGGCCCTTGAGGGAGGTCTGCTTCTAATTAAGCCCCATCTGTTCTCAAGCCCCAGAGAGGCAGGACAGTCATGGGAAGGCTCTGAAACCTGGCCGGGCATAGACACCTCTACAGGCCATGCCACTGAGGACTGCAAACATCCTCAGGGAGCCAGCAAACTGGAGGTGGGAACTCTGACTGGCCATCCCTGCCAGGGGATGCTAACATGTGTTGTCACTACCCAGAGTGTCAACACAGCCAGACTAGAAAGACACCCAGAGGACAGGTGATCTCCTCTGTCTCTAAGTTCCTTCTTCACAAGTGGCTGCATCCATCCCCAGAGCCAAAGAGAGATCACAAGAAACTGAGCCTTGATCTCCCTCCTCACCCGCTTCCTTCCAGAGTGGCAAGGAGACAGGGAAGCGAGTCAGAGAAGGTTTTAAGAAGAATCAATACCACACCACATCCCATGGAAAGCTAACTCCTGGTCCCAGGATTGCAAGAAAGGGCAACCCACATTCAAGCTCCTGGTTATTCTATGCTGGTATCCATGGAACTGCCCTAACATTCTGCATTACAGAGGCACGAAGCAACCACACCCCACAGAGCCCCAGAGGCAGAAAGCTGGTTAGAAAGGAATGCAGACAACTTCCCAGAAGTGCCCAGCAGAAGAGGAAACCCAGAGCTTCCCACAGTTTCCTGGGTCCAGAGGGGAGGAACGAGGCTCTGGGAAGAAGAACTTCAGTAGCTCAGAGAGCCTAATGGTCCTCGCGTCTGAGAGCCCAAAAGGAGAGAAAAGCACCATGGTGGGAAGACGCCTGGACAGAACAAGCCTGGGCAGGCCCCGGATGGCTTCCAGTAAGCTGTGGCTCTGCTGAATGTGAGCAAGAGTCTTAGACAGACCCAAAGCTACTGATAGCCTCAAAGAAACCCAAGGCAGGCCTAGGATGGGGAATGTCTGAACCACTCAGTATAAGCTTTTGCTGGTGGCTTTACCACCTGCCTTCCACGCAGAGGCTTCATTTTTTCCCACATCTTGGGGAAGGAGGGTGAACCAGAGCAAGTCCCCCAACATCTGAAGACAAAGCTTGCAAGCAGATGGGCTCTGTGGGCTCCAATGCCTCCCGGCTCTGGTTCTCTTTGTCATGCTCCAGAGGATACAAAGTTTTTGCATTCCTACTGTGAGGTGTGGGCTTCCCAAGGAGCCCCACCACAGTTCGCAGAAGCCCATACAAAGGCAAGGCTGAGCAAAACTGAAGCTGTTCCACACACAAGTGCTTTCTCCAACTGTCCCACATTACAGCTCTGTCTCCAATGTGTCACATGTCACGGCTTTGTGAGCCTCTGCTCCAGGACAAGCATAGAGGAAGGAGCAGAACACAGGAAATTATTCATAATTTCCTTTTGTACACTAAGCATCCACATGAAATATATCAAAAGAAAAGAATCAAATGATTTTAATTTTAAAAATGGGTTAAATCAAACTGCTTTCCCTTCCAAGAAAAGGGCAATTCCTAATGCAGACTCCCCAAAACCCAGACAACACTCCCCCTTCTCCTCTCATATAAAACCCCCAGTTTGGAAACCCTCATCAGTTTTCAGCATTAACACAGAATACACCCAGATACACAGAGACACATGTCTGCCCATTCCTCAAAGCTTTGTTCCCAGAGCCAAGGTTACGAGACCCTTTCCAATTTCAGGTCCCCCTGGGACAGCAGGAGGCGAGAGTTATACAAAGGCTGTTCCCCAGGGAAGATCCTGGCTGCCAGTAGGCCTGGGGGTGGCTGCAGATACCCCCACATGTAGGAAGCAGGCTGAGTACCTGCAATCCCCCCTTCCTCCTCAGCACCAGTACACCAGCTGACGTCACCACTCTGGTAGCCACATGTCTGCCTCCCAGCCTCTGGGCTCTTGCCCATCCTCACCTCAAAACTGCACAATAAGCGTCTGGAGCTAGCTAGTTCAGTGACTTACAGCTTGGTACCAGAGAGACAAAGGTGAAAGGTATGCCCCTTACACAAACCATTAGTTTCACCCTGCCCTGTGGCCATAGGATTTACTCTCATACCTTGATCAAAATACACGCTACTTTTTTGCAAAGAGACGAGACCAAAGATGAGCTCAGACTATCTCTGGGCACCATGGGAAGAAAGACAAAGAGATAATCCACTATGGACGTACTTCTTCAGAACTACATGCCACATACTATCCCCAGGCAAAAACATATGGATAAACTTTCCTACTCTAACAGGAAATTCTCAGGCACTTGGAACCTAGTACAGCTTGGAATTTTATTCAAAAAAATTGTTCCATTTTTCCTGTATCGTTCATTCCACAAAAAGATGCTGTAGTTTACACACGGAGCACAGAGACCTCATCAGTTTTCATAAATTGGCAGCAGATTGCTCCCACTGGAAATAGACATGGCTTCAAACTAGCAGCTTTCCATTTAAGACCTGACACAGCATCACAACAAGAATGTATTATTTCCTACTCAAAAATAGGAGGAGATAATTCAATTAACTCCACTACACAACATGCTTAAAGAATGAGGTCCTGTCATAATTGGATCATGACTTTCAAAGTGAGGGATGTCTCCAGGCTTTAAGCTAAAGTATTTCCTGAAGTTACACAGAGTGGGGCGGGGTGGGGCGGGGGGTAAGGGGAGGGGAGGGGGAGGGAGAGAGGAGCTTAATCAGGCATGGCACACTCCAGCATCTCCACTCAGAGACTCAGACAAAAGGAAGGACCCAGCTTTCCCGATCGAGCTCCAGTCACCCTTGGGAAGCACTTCTCTTCCTCTCCATATGACAGGAATGAAGTCGGTCCCTTCTACAGCGACATCACCACTGGGGGCCACAAGGTGAGACTGTTTTTGCACTCAACACTCCTCTGTCAGGCAGTCACCTTTGTAAGTTGAAGACGTTTTCCTGAAGAAACAATACTAGATATGGTAGCTGTATGCTCAAATAGGCTCATTACTGAACAACATGGCTAAAATCCTGTTTCTCTAAAGACACCAAAAAACATTACCAGGGTAAACAAATACTTGCAATAAAACAAAACATAAGACCAGTAAAATTAAGGAATTTTTACATATTCCAAAATGTGGTCCTTGGTTCAAAGATAGGTTTTTTTAAGGATTTCAAAAGGTACTCAACAAGGAAAAGACAGCACTGATTCTTCCATCACCTCATTTCACTCCCAAATGAGTGAAGTGTTCATGGTGTCATGCTCATCAGCTATGCCTGGGGCTAGCTTTCACACCACAATCAAAAGAGGGATGGGGACAAGGCGCGTATTTCTTGAGACATCTAAGAAAAGCAGGTAGAAAAGAATGAGAACGGAGGAAGAAGGTTAAAGGGGATGTGAGCAGGATTTGATAGACACCTGCCTGGGGGAGAACTCACGAGAGACACAGACAGGAAAGCATTCGTTACTATCCAGGGCTGCAGTGTGAGGGAGAACACGTCAGGCATTACGGGACCGCTCCCAGTTGGGTCATCTTCCTAAACAACCTGGTTTAAGAACAAGTGGGATGGTAGTGATAGGAGAACAAACTCTGTATGATTTCAATGCCTTTGTGTGCATGGTCAGGCGTGTCCAACTCTTTGTGATCCCACAGGCTGGAGCCCACCAGGCTCCTCTGTCCATGGAATTTTCCAGGCAAGATTACTGGAGTGGGTTGCCATTCACTACTCCAGGGATCTTCCAGACCCAGGGATCAAACCTGAGTCTCTTGTGCTGGCAGGTAGATTCTTTTACCACTGAGCCACCTGGGAAGCCCTAAACCATGAAATTTTTGCACCTTGTTTTATGTCCTTGGATATGTTCCAGTGTCTAGGGATTTATAGTTTATGGGAACTTGAATAGAATTTGTATCCTACTGTTGTGTGAAAATTGTATAAATCTTAATTATGTTGAATTGGTTCATAGTGCTAAAAATCTTAATTGATCTACTTAAAAAAATAATTGTAATACATAGTGGAACTACATGTAACTTTGTCCTGTATTTTCCAAGTCTCCTGTAAATGTGTTATACTTTCATAATTAAAAAAAAGAAATCAATAAACATTTGACATTTACCTTTTTTCTAAATAAACATTTACTTACTTTAAAAAAAATAAATAGAACAAGTGGGATGGGGGAAAGTACCAAATAGCCAGACATGGGCTCATAACTCTTATTGAGTCCCTAATCAAACCATCCTTTCACCCACTGGCATCCACAAGAAACACATCCATAGCACCAACAGGAAATGCTTATGCCTGTTCTCTTACAGCAGGATGAATTGAGGTACCTAGCTCTTGAATGGAGAAGGCAATGGTACCCCGCTCCAGTACTTTTGCCTGGAAAATCCATGGACGGAGGAGCCTGGTAGGCTGCAGTCCGTGGGGTTGCTAAGAGTCAACACGACTGAGCGACTTCACTTTCACTTTTCACTTTCATGCATTGGAGAAGGAAATGGCAACCCACTTCCAGTGTTCTTGCCTGGAGAATCCCAGGGGAAGCCTGGTGGGCTGCTGTCTATGGGGTCACACAGAGTCTGACATGACTGAAGAGACTTAGCAGCAGCAACAGCTCTTGAAAGAAAAGGAACTATCTCAGAGTATCATGTCACCTAGCTCTAAGAGTCCCAGTAAACTAGAAGGCATGCTCATTGCTGATGTAGGGTGAGAATGGAGCCAGAGCTTACAGAGTACAAAATAAAAGAGAGACAGAAAGAAGGAAGGGAGGGAGGAAGGAAGAAAAGCACTGTGGTGTATGTCACAGAGACTTAAGATAAAGGATTGCAGAATAACAAGGCCCAGTTGAAAGTATGCAGAGTCAATTATGAAACTCTTCTCCCCAGAACTAGTCTCGGTTCCATTACTATCTCTAGCAATTTTCAGCAGCGGGAGAGCCTCCAGAAGTTGGGTGTGGTGACAGTGAGTACAGGTCCTCATCACTAACCCCGCAGGGACAGGTATCCCTCTGCACTCTTTCACCAAAATTTCTTTTCTGCTGACTATGCCTGACAAAGGATCACAGGGCAGCAAAAGACTTTGGAGAGACTGCCTTCCAAATCTGCGTTGGAGGAAATCAACGCACATCTTTAACTAGAAAGAAAAAGTATAAGCGAGGCAAGACCTGAGTAAGCCCCCAGAGTCATTTCAGAAGGGAGCGACCAGGAAGAAACGCTGCTGCCTGTTTGAGTACGTGTGCGAGGGCTATGCTTTACACAGGCAGATGTTGAACCACTTTGTTCTTCCTCAAAGAATTGTCTCTCACAACACCAAGGGGGTGTCTCTCAGCTCTTTAGTCCACTTTTATTTCCCAGTTCCTGGTGATAGGATTCCCCAAATATCCCCCACTTTCCTGGCTAGAACGAAACCTTCAGGGCACAAGACCTGGAACGCAGCCATGCACAGAAGGAGTGATCAACAAATGCAGAAGTTGGACATGTTAGCAAACATTTCAGGTTTCTGGAAACTACAACTTCCAAGGCCCATTCTCCACATGATGGGGAAATCAAAGCCAGGTGAAGATCTGGGCTGAGTTTCAAATATGTCTGGGTTTATGAAGGAGGTGGAAGGTGGGAGGCAGAATTCTGGAATGAACTCGCCAAAGGCCAAGCCTCCCACGTCCCAAGGTTGACAGCAAACAGGTGTGCACCTAGAACAGACCCAGCAGTGGCCAAGACAGTCGCCTCTTGAAGTCAGCCTTGTCACAGAATTTCCACCACTTCTTTAGCACAGTTTATACTTTTTCAAAGTAACCAGACATATTAATTTTATCTGTGTTTGGACGTGAGTTTCCTCTTGGTTCCACTAACAACAGTCACGGTCATGGTTCTCTGCCTCTAGCCTGTCCACTCTACTAGCTCCCCTGGGATGACTCTCTGGGTCCCCATCGCCATAGATTTCTGTGTCTTCCTCATCATAAAGTCCCTTTTGACAAAAGAAAATTGAGACATAGAAATGTGGCTTGCGAAAGTCCATACCACAAATTAGTAGCACAGCAGAGATTAGAATCCAATTCTCCAAACTCTAGTCCAGCAGTCTTTCCAACTGACCACAATACCTCCGTTATAGGAGGAACATCTGCCCCCGAGCACCAAGACCAAGAATCAAAACAGTTTATCTGCATGTCTTCTTAAGCAAAACAACACAGCCAGAATGTTTGGCAGAGACTAACTAAATATTTCCTCTGTGATCTGTGCCGGAGGGGAAGACTGTGGGAGTGAGGTAGGCACAGAATACAGGGAGGCTGAAGAGAAAACCACTGCAACGGCCAGCAGATGGGTGACAAAGGAGGGAAAACGCAGTCTTAAGAGGAGGACAAGCTAGGAGCAAAGGAATCGGATTATTTTTCTTTAATGTTGAGATTTAAAAGTAGGGTTCTAAACGTGAATATAAATAGACTGTCATCGAAGAACTGACCACAAGGAAGCCAAAAGAAAATGTATCACAATATCGAGTCAAAAAGACAGGAATCTGGGGGAGTAACCCGGGAGCACCTCAGAACGCAAGGGGAGGACAGACAGGCAGGTGATGCTCCCACCACGGAAGGGAGGTCAAGGGACCTAGGCAAGGTTCTTCCAAGATCAAGCAGCTGAAGGAAGGCTGGAGAGACTGAAGAAGTCGCTATACAGAACTAGCGCCACTGGTTTAAAAAAAAAGAAAGAAAGAAAAGAAATCCACCTGATCATCCAAAAGAAAAACTCTCCAAAGAGTGTGAAAGCTGTGGAATGGGAACATTTTTACCCAAGGAAACATCACGTGAGCTTTCCAGGAACCTCTAACACAGAAAAGGCTTTAAAGGGCAGATAGGATCTCTCTGACTGTGTCAGATGAACAAAAAGAAAAGGGAGGCTTCCATAAAAGAATAAAGAGGCCTGACTCAGGCTTTCTACCACTGCCCCTGGGGCAAAAAGCTTTTCTCTAGCACTTCTGTGAGCCCTGGGTTTCCCAGGTGGCTCGGTCAGTAAAGAATCCACCTGCAATACAGGAGGGCTGCTTTCAATCTCTGGGTTGGGAAGATCCCCTGGAGAAGGGAATGGCAACCCACTCCAGTATTCTTGCCTGGAGAATTCCATGGACAGGAGCCTGGCGAGCTACCGTCCATGGGGTCGCAAAGAGTCAAACACGACTGACTAACAGTGTTGGACTCTTTTTATGAGCCATTGTCCTACTTATTATTGTTATTATTTTGGTCACACTGTGAGCCATGTGAAACTTCTCCAGCCAGGGGACCAGGGATTGAACCTATGCCCCCTGCAGTGGCTGCATGAGTCTTAACCATCGGACCGCCAGGGAAGTCCTGTGAGCCATTATGTTAGCAGAGAGTGAGGGCCACCTCAGAGACGCCGCGCCGGCACGCTCAGCAGGCAGGATCACTGGAGCAAGGATGAAGTAATCTCACCAGCAAATTTAGTCACTGGTGGTTACCCTCCCCGCTGGAAGAAAGAGAAAGAACCTGGAGCTCCTAACCTTAACAGGTTTACACTCTATTTGAGCAGCCAAGACACACGTTCCAAAGAACTAAAATCCTGCATCAACATTTTAGCTCAGCAAGCTCCAATAAGCAGCTGAGCCTCTGGGTATGAAAGACCATTACTCCCTTTCTTAGAGGACAGTACTGACAACTAAGGCAGTGATGGGCAAATGACAAAAGGTCTGATTATCACAGAATACAGCAAAAGAGAATTTCAGGAGTCAGAGGAATTGCTTCCTGATTATGAACTGATTCACTCACTAGGCAAAGTCTATGAAACAAGGAGTTAAGTCAAGGGCAGCTCTTCCCCAGGTGGAAAAATTGAGAAGGCAGACAAAAGGAAGGAGTGAGCTCCACGGAAGCAGGGAAAACCCCCACCCAAGGCTTCATGTGAAATCAAAGGCAGAAAGGACCAAACTAATGTAAACAGGCCAAGGGAAGCTAACGTGCCCTTCTCCAGAGAGGCCAAAACACACACTTCCCCAGCATGGCCCTGGAAATGCAGAAGGTAGGTGTTCCCTCGGACAAGAGAGGCAGCCTAGGGGCACTGGGGAATTCCCAGGCTGCACTCAGGCTTTTTTCCTCTGAGTTCCCAGGCACTCAGAGAGTTCACAAACGACCCACCCCACCCCCCTCAACCCCCAGGGCACAGGGACCGAGCAGAAGGTAAAGCTAAGACTTAACTGCTTGAAGGAAAAATGCAGTCTGCCCAGAGTTCCCACAGGAGACAGTAATAACCAGAGGGAACAGCAGAACCACTTCCAAGTCTGAGCACCTAGGCCGCAGGCCGGCGGGCTCCCCATCTCTTCCTTAGCACCAATGCAATAAACAGCTGCCTGGGAGAAAACAATGGGCCTTTGTCTGTGTCTCTGCCTTTAGATTATTTTGGAAAACCAAACAGGATTATTCCTTTAGAGGAGTAGTTCTCTTAAATACTGGCCCAGGCCATGATGTGAGTCTTTATCATGTTCGGCAACCCTCTGAAATTCATACCTGATCCACAGCGGGCAGCAAGGCTCCTCCTGTGCAACCCTGTCCCTTACCTGGTACGTGAGCTGTGGCAGACAGGTGCTGGCAGCGCTCTTCCGGGAGCCCTCGCCAGTCAGACACCAGAGCTACGATTTCTGCTTCTCCTTGGTCTGGCCACAGGATTAAAAGCCTAAAGACTTACCCCTTCTCTCCATTCACCAGAATATTCCCTATTCAATGTTCCATTGACAGTTGATGCTATTTTCATCAACAAGCCTGTTGAAATGCACTATCAACTGTACCTGTGATAAAGTGTGAAACAAGCTGGACTGTCAAGCTTCTCTTGAGGTTGCTATCAAATAAAACTTTCCAAGCTGACAAACATATCAATAAAGTTTATGCTGTCATTATTTCTTGATTCAAAATAGTTTGTGTATGTGCTAAGTTGCTTCAGTTGTGTCTGACTCTGTGCGACCCTATGGACTGCAGCCTGCCAGGCTCCTCTGTGCATGGAATTCTCCAGGCAAGAATACTGGAGTGGGTTGCCATGCTCTTCTCCAGAGGATCTTCCTGACCCAGGGATCGAATCAAGTCTCTTAAGTCTCCGGCAATGGCAGGCGGGTTCTTTACCACCAGCGCCACCTGGAAAGCCCTCAAGATAGTTTAAATCTAACAAACTATTATAAGGTGCTTTCTTACAAAGAGCTGTTCTATTATCGTATTTCATTGCTTTTTAAAATTTATTTATTATTCCGGATTTCACATGTCCCTTCTTATACGACATGATGATGATAGACTTGGGAGCTTTGTTTATTTTTGGCCTCCTTTCCTGGGAAAAAATCTTAAAATCTAGGAATTCTATGTTGGCCTCATGAAAACAAAACAAAAACATGTTTTATGAAGTTCAATAAGCTATAGTATGCTAGCCTTTTCCCATTTTCCTCCACAAAGATAACTGGTTGCAAATGAATTCAGCAGCCATTTCTTTCCAACCACCAAGGACGAGATGCCACACAGCGCGGCCCAAGATCCCATCACATGAAACAGAGACAGTCTGAAGAACTCCTAGTATCTTCCCCTTCAACACATCTCTCCTCACCAGCATTACTCCTCTCCCCAAACACCTCCAAATAAAACATACTCAGAGTTTTTCAGAACACTTAGCTGGATACCATGAGTTCCCTAATTCAGTCCAGAAGATCGCTCATTTTCCATGATTTCAGCACAAAGAAGCATCACAGTGTAGTGGAAAGGGCTTTGGCATCTAATGAACCTGGGTTCAAATTCGGGACCCTGGGAAGTTCCTTAATTTCTCTGCATCATCATTTCCTTGTCTTTGTGACAATTAGCAGAATTTATGAACATATCAAGTAGTGACTGGCACAGAGTAGGTCTTTGCACTGACTCAGTTCTTCCTTGAAGCATTCCCTCTTGATATCCCCCGAGAGCAAGGCTTTTCAGAGAGTATTTTGAAAACAGAGAATTGGAAAAAATGAAGACAAGTCCAATCTTTTCCCACAAGAACTCAAAAGTCATGAGGCTTTCCCTATCTTGCCTTGCTAGTTACATTCCATCTCTTCCACAATTCCTTTCCAGGCTCTTTTGGAAAGGTCTGGGCACCTATTTAATAGTATAAATCTCCCACTTCTCCTTCTCAAGAGCCTAGAAGAATTATTAGCTGGCTCAGGGTTCTCTAAGGGCAAGGCATTCAGTGTCATCCTGGAAAATATTAAAATGTGGAAAAACCGCTCATCTCAAGGCCTCGTGTTTCTGTAGAGGGTCAAATCAACCCTTTTGGAGTTTGTTCAATCTGCTCTAAGCAAAAACTGAATCAGGTCTCTAGTACAGCACTTCGCTGAACAAATGCTCCAAACAAGCAACAAAAAACTGTAATCAATTTTTTTAAGACCACATACAGTTTCATTTCATAGTACTATTTTGATCCCTATTAATAGATGCCCTGTCATAATGAAAGCAAAAGAATTCCCAGTACCAGATGTGCCAGAAGAGTGACCTTACACGCTACTTTTTCCAGGACCATAGAATTTTACACAGTTGAATTCTGTATAACAAGGGTTATTGTGTAAATGTGTTGTTTGACTTAATTTGCAAAAATCTGTAAAAGCTTTTCATATAAACAAATCACAAACCAGAAGAAAAAAAACTGTTTATTGGCCCAAGGATCTCAAATTTTAATTCCAAAACTGGAGTCACCCAAGTGACAAGCTGAAGGCTTCAACCAAGGAGTTGAATGAACTTCCTCTCAAGAGGGGAAAAGAACCCTCAGACCCCAGCACTAATCTCAGTCTGCCCATTGCTGCTGCTGCTGCTACTGCTAAGTCACTTCAGTCGTGTCCGACTCTGTGCGACACCATAGATGGCAGCCCACCAGGCTTCGCCATCCCTGGGATTCTCCGGGCAAGAACACTGGAGTGGGTTGCCATTTCCTTCTCCAATGCATGGAAGTGAAAAGGGAAAGTGAAGTTGCTCAGTCGTGTCCGACTCTTAGCGACCCCATGGACTGCAGCCTACCAGGCTCCTCCATCCATGGGATTTTCCAGGCAAGCGTACTGGAGTGGGGTGCCACTGCCTGCTCATTGCTACTAAGGTACAAAACTTGTATGAGGAATAGACCCTGGGTGGGCCTCATTTTACTACCCTAGGAAAATGTAAATAAGGATATCTACATTTGTAAGAACTGAATTTGCCAGGGAATTAAGTCAGAAGAGCAGGAGAATATCAAGTGCAAAAATGAAAGGCAACAAGAGCCTGTGTTGGCAAACCACAGGCCATTTCAGCATGGCAGGAAGGGGAAGCCATGTACGGAGGACCTGAAGTAAAAGCCAGATGACAAAGATTTTTTAATGTCACATTAAATGAGTTTGGAATTATCCTGTCAAAGAAGATTCAGTAAAGAACATTTGTGATGCACTTACATGAAGATTAGGAAAAGATTTTTTTTTAATGGTCACAGAAGAATGGTTAGGGCTAAGGATGCAGATACTCCCTGGGAAGACACAAAAAGCAAACTTCCCTGAAAATGTTCTTGATCTGAGTAACAGTTATTTGGGCAAACACAAATGTTAAAGATCATTAAGCTACACACTTAATATTTGTGCACTTTTTGTTGTTGTTGGCTAAGTTGTGTCTGACTCTTTGCGACCTCACGAACTACAGAACGCCTGTCCTGGACTATCTCCTCGAGTTTGCTCAAATTCATGTCCATTGAGTCAGTAATGCTACCTAACCGTGTCATCTCTGCCACCCTCTTCTCCTTTTGCCTTCAATCTTTCCCAGCATCAAGGCCTTTCCAGTGAGTCTGCTCTTCACATCAGGTGGCCAAATTAACGCAGCTTCAGCTTGAGTGTATATTCCTTCCAAATGATTTCCTTTAGGATTGACTGGTTTGATCTCCTTGCTGTCCAACAATTCTCGAGAGTCTTCTCCAGCACCACAATTTGAAAGCATCAATTCTTCAGCTCTCAGCCTTCTTTATGGTCCAATCTGTACAAGACTGGAAAAACCATAACTTGACTATAAAGACCTCTATCGGCAAAGTGACGTCCCCACTTTTTAATACACTATCTAGGTTTGTCATAGCTTTACTTCCAAGAAGCAAGCCATGTCACCCTGTTAATTTAACATTTATGCAGAGTACATCATGTGAAATGCTGGGCTGGATGAATCACAAGCTGGAATCAAGATTGCCAGGAGAAATATCAACAACCTCAGATATGCAGAGGATACCACCCTAATGGAAGAAAGTGAAGGGGAACTAAAGAGCCTCTTGATGAGGATAAGAGAGGAGAGTGGAAAAGCTGGCTTAAAATTCATTGTGCACTTTACTGTATGTTATTTCTCATGAAAAAGGAAGAGTTTTTAGCAAGGAAGTATGGTAATTGACCTGTATTTCAGAAAGCTCACTCTGGGAGCAGCTTGGGAGCTTGACTGAAGAACATCCAGGGGCAGGCATTCTGAAACATTAAAACTGCATTCCAGGAAAAAGATGGTCAAGACTTTAAATGGATTGGAGGCAGCAAGAGAGCAAGGAGGACTTTTGGGAAATGGACTGACAAGACTTTATGAGTGTGATTATTGAGAGAGGAGAAATCAGAGACAACTCTGTGAAGGAGCCGGTGAAAACAGAACAAAGCGCAGCTTTCTGGAGTAAGTATTGAAATGTCAGCTTAAAAAACAGTCACTCTCAATCTTAAAGTTGAGAGTAATAGTTTTATTCGGTGGGAATTTTTAGGGCTTTCGAGATGGGGAGACAGCATTTCAAGTAACCCTGAGAGAACTCTTCTGAGGAGGTGAGGGGGGCGCTAGGGTAGACAGAAGTTTTGCAACACAGTGAAGATAGTCTGAACATCAAAAGATTATTGTTAATTAAAGAAAACCAGAAATCCCAAATTAAGGAATTCAGCACTTTTCTTTGTATGGGAGGATGCAAGAGTCTGGGCTCACTGAAATCACTCCTTTCATATGCATTTCAAATATCCTGGGCCAGAATCCTGTGTTTTTCACCTACGGCTCACCATAGGGGATGCCTGCTAAATCTCAGGCATTCTTCTCCTTCCTGAGTGCCCTTACGGCTTACAGCTCACTTTGGAAGGCTGCGATCACTGATGACCGTGACATCCTTGTTTACTGATAAGGCAGGAAATACTCCATTTCTCAAAACATAAAGTCCGAGGTGCTTGTGGGTCACCCAGCTGTCCAAAAGCAATAATTATATACACTAACTATATGTCAGGTAGTTCTGAACACTTTACATATATTAACTCATCTAACTTCACAAAAACCTTACGAGGTAGGCACTATTAGTACCCCATTTTACAGATGAGGAAACTGAGGCATGAAGAAGTTAAATGACTTGTCCAGGACCAGATACAATAAGCAGTAGAAAAAGGATATGAACCCAGACCATTTGGCTCAAGAGTTCAGGCTCTTAAGGTGACTACTGAGATATAGGTGTTATAGTCTCTGACGTAAAGGAAATAGTCGAATCCCTGGGGAATAGCATCTCACAGGAAGAGAGTATACAAAAACAAGCAATAATAAAACATGCTTCTTAGTGTTGTCACAAGAATTAAACGAGATATTTGCAAGCATCTTGGCGATATGCAAGTCAGAGTCAGGAACCTATTAAGGATAATTCTTCAACAAGATAATATACAAAAGGACTGACTCAGTTAGATTCAAAGAAGCTTAAAGGACATAACAACCAGATACAGTGTGAGGTTACAGGTTCAATATCAGTATGGAAAAAAATGATAGGGTACTTGGGGGTCAACAGGGGGATCTGAGCCATGGACTGGGTGTTAGTTAAAATACAAATCCACAGAACATGAAAAGTGGAGACAATAAAAAAAATAAAACAATGAATTATAGTATGTCTAGTATGATCTTGCTTTGGTAAAAAGCAAAGAATACAAACATGTACATAGATATGCATAGAGAAAGATCTAGAAGAGGGTGCACAAAGATATTAATAGTGGTGATCTCTGGGTGTCGGGAAAGTGAAACTTAATTTTTTACAGTGTACTACAATGCACACATTACATTTTTTAAAGAACCAATTTAAAGTTGAAGGTAATGTCGTATTTTGTAGTTTTCTATTGAAGAAGTCCACGGACACGAAGAAAGCAGAGCAAACCTCATACAGTATACAAGCTGGCTCCAGATGCCAAGAAAAAGGGAAAACAACTTCACTCTGGATAGCAATCCAAGGGCTCAATAAAACACTCCTCTTGAAAAACAAAAAAACACTCCTCTTCTACATCTGTCTTCTTTTGTTCTGAGCAGCTGCTTTTTCCAAACGATGGGAAAAATTAGCATGATTGCCTCCCTCTCATTTTTGTCATTCGTTCTCAGAAAACAACATCCCCAAAGAGCCATGGAAGCAGGCAGAAGTAAAGAGCCTGAGAAACAACACACGCCATGTGCCCTGTGTCCACACTTGCAGGCAAAGAACTTTCAGAGGAAGGGAAAAAGCCCCTGTGGAGAACGCTCTTCTCTGGGCTTAACACAAGCAGGAGAAATTCGTCTGGAAAGACTTCAAACTTAGAGGGTTTCATCAGGAAGTGCTGCCCCAATGGAACTTCCCACACTTCATGCAAAGCAGCTAATTTTCATTTCTCTTAAATTTAAAGTCAGGCCAGGCACAGAGGTCAGGGAGAGAGGGGAGGGCCCAGTGGGGGCAGAACAAGTGAAGGGGTACACTGCTGCTGAGAGCACTCTCCTCCTGGCCAGCAATCCCAGCAAACTGGAAGCTGCCAGATCTACCCAACAAATTCCAGTCAACCAGTTGAAGACCCTTACCAATTCTTATTTTTCTTCAAAACTGCCTCAGCATTCAGTATATTGCCTATTACACAGTACACATTTAACAAGTGAATGCAAGCTTAAGTGAGTAGTCTGAACTAACTGAGGGCTTATGGACCGAGCTATATAACTTTTGGGGCTTCCCTGGTGGCTCAGAGGGCAAAGAATCCACCCACAATGCAGGAGAACTGGGTTTGATCCCTGGGCTGGGAAGATCCCCTGGAGGTGGGCATGGCAACCCACTCCAGTATTCTTGCCTGGAGAGTTCCCATGGGGCTTAAAGAACTTAATGTAAAATAGAACCAAATGTTAATATTCTGTATCAACAACATTTGATGCAATATGATCAAAAGATTAAAGCTCCAACACTTAGCATAGCATCTGGTATTTAACAGGTCCTGCTCAGTAAGTAATTGTTGAATACTCTAGGACCAGATTTTTTTCTGCAACCCAAACTCTCAGATCCAGTATGAGATATCTGAAGGTCTGTGTTCTCACTTTCTTGCTGACTTTTCAAGTTTTTCCTTAAAGATGGAAAAAGATTCCTGAGGATGGAAAAAACTTTTAAAGTTATCATACCCTGTGCCAATTCACTGGCCTGGTAAGGACTGTATCAATCTATTCTCATCAGCCCTGGCTGAAAATCTACGTGGATACATGTATGGACCCAGGCTTTAGCACAACCCATTCACCCAAAGCATTTGTGGGTCCAGCAGGCAGATCTTACTTCCACTGGCCTCTTGAGTCCTAAAACGACCATGTGAGGTTGCGGTCCCTGGAGGCCTGACTCCCTAGCCACAACATAGCTCCTCCGACAGAGATGTCCAGGCCCTGCTTGGATGCTGATCCCATTCACCGTCCATCTGCTCCTTCTGCCCTTCCCTCTCCCTCCATCACTATTTTCACACTAGGATGGTGTTAACTTCTACCTCTACTTTCCAGGCTCAGCTGCCTAAAGAGCAATCATCACTTAGATCCTAAAATGTCATTTACAACCATATACAGAATTAAGGTAAAAGGCCAGTTCTCCAGGCTTTTTACTCCCATGCTCTCTCTAAGAATTCTGGGTACACACACCTTACCAAAGAATTGAGTGTCATCTTCAAAACCCCCTACAAATTTCTAAAAGCAAACCAAAATGCAACTAGGCCCCTAACTGCACCAACACCTGAACTGTTACAAGGGCCTCCAAACTCCTCAAGGTTCCGCTTCCTTCCTCAACTCCAATCTATTCTCCATACCTACATACCTACATCACCTTCATTGGAGAGAAAAGACAGAACAAGACTTAAAGCACTTCGTGTGCTTCCCTGTCATTCTGAATTTAAAGTCTTCAAGATAATGTTCAAGATCCTCCAGGATCTGGTCTTCTCCTTATTCAGCTCATCATATCTCCCATGGATCTCTTGTACAAACCTGTTGATTCAATTAGGCCTAATTTCCATCCTAATTTCTATCCCACACAAGCCAAAATCACTGTGTAGAGGAAAGAGAATTGACCTAACAATCAAAATATCTGGATTCCAGACATTTTTGGCATACACTAGCTGTGTACCTTTGGACATGTCCTTTGCCTCTGTAGGCTCAGTTTCTCTATCTATAAACAGAAAGATTGAGCCAGATCATCTTAACAATCCTCCTCAGTTTAAGAAAAATTACTCTATGATTCCTATATGACCAACCAAATCCATCTCTTCTTCAAAAGTCTGTAAGTCCTAAAGCACTCCAGACCACACTATGCTCTCCCTTCACTGAACTCCTATGTCTGGAATTAAAAACAAATCAAACAGTGCATTCATTCAGCTAAGATTTTCTGAGCATTTTTTGGGCCAGATATTATGGCAAATCTTTGGCAATAAATATAAAGCCAAGTAAGACCCAGTCAGTTCAGTCACTCAGTTGTATCCAACCCTTTGTGACCCTACGGACTGCAGCACACCAGGTTTCCCAAGTAAGACCCAGACCTGCGTATATCACCTGTATACCCCTTTCTGCTTCATTTTTTATCCAAGTAAAGTTATGTTAAACATGCACATCAAATGCATATGACACCATTTATTCATTTAACAAATATTTATAGAAAAGTTTCCATGTCCTGTTTTGAAAAGTAAAGATACCAGTAAACAGATGGACCAACTCCCTAACCTCATGGCATTTGTTTATTTTTGTAAAAGCAGACAGGAAAAACACACAAATACGTAATGCAATTTTAGGGATAAAAACAAAGCACAGATTAAAGACTGACTAAGATTAGCTTACTCTGTATGGTCAGGGAACCTCTCCCAGAGGTGGCGCGTTTGAGCCATCACCTGAATGAAGTGAGAGCACAGACTGGTCAGTATTCAAGAAGAACACCTCAGCTGCAGGGCAAAGGCTCTGCGACAGAAGACACAGAGTAGGTGGGAGGGCTAGGGGCTAGAGCACATAAGGACTTGGTTATAAGTGTGAATTCTGAGTGTAATGGGCAGGATTCCTTATGAAGGCTAAAGTAGGGGACAAACATAATAGCTTGGTTGCTATGTGGAGACGGGATGGGGTAGAGGAGTTCAGGACCAATTAGAAGGTTAAACAGAACCGGTCAAGGGCTTGGCATCCAGACTCCAACTAAGCTCACATCTTGACTCTTCAGTTTATGAACTGTGTGATCTCAAGGAAGTTCATCTCTCTGACCTCAGCTTCCACACCTTTAAGCGAGGATGACAGGACCTACATCACAAAGCTATCTGAAGATTACACTAATGCGTGTAAAGCCTTTGGAACAGAGTCTGGCACAAAGTAAACATTCTATGAACGCCAGTGCTTTAAAGCCATGCGATCACCTGGGGAAAGGGCAGATAAAGAAGAAAAGGGGGCTGGAGTGACCCTTGGGGCTCTCCATCATCTCCAAAGTCCTCCATTCAACCCGAGGGTTTTCCATAAACCTGCATGTCCTAAGCCTCATCCAGGGCCACAAACCCCCTGTTTGTGACTCACGATTTAAAGCTTGATAATTTAATACTTTATAGAGATCTTCAGGCAACAGTTATATGTTCTAAGTTCAGGACTGGTTTGGTTTCTTTTTTTTTTCCACATACTCGTATATCCACTACTATGCCTGGCATAGGGTCAGACACATACCAGGGTGTTGGAAACTTACTTGTGGACACATCACATAAACTAAAAATTTTAAAGTCAACAAACTATACTTTCTCTTATGGAAAAAAAAATCTTCAAGGAATGATGTGGATTACATGATATCTTTAGCACTATCCCATCATCCAACCATCAGGCCCACCTTAGCTGCAATAGTCACAATGGCCAAAGCATGTGCCAGGCCATCTTCCCTTCTGACTTCCAATCCTTGTGCTCTATGTGGAAACTTTTCTGTCTCTTCTTTCCTGGAGATTTGTCTAGGTGTAAAAGCCTCTCCTATCCGGCAACATGTCACACTCTGGCCCCCTGCCCCTAGTCTCCATAAGCCAAAAAAAAAAAAAAAAAAAAAACCCTGGACATTGAAGCCAAATTATATTCCTTAAAAACAAAACAAAACAAAAAAAGGCATCAAAACTTAGGTGAAAAAGAGGGAAAGAAAATAGACCAAACACATATCCAGAGAACCATCTAGGAGGGATCCTCCCACCACTGTGTAGGCGTCACAGTGCTTTCAGCTAGTGACTATGAGTATTTACAGAATGACCTCAAGTGACAAGAGTTTCCAACAGAACAAAAGTACAAGTCAATGAGGGGGAAAAGAAGTCCTAAGAGGTTATTGCTTTGCTTAGTTTCCAAGGAACTACATTCCCTTCTGTTTGTCTTCCCTGTCCCACCCACCTTCCTCCCCACACCCTCAGCCCTGATGATAACCACAGAAAATAAGGCTGACCCACCAGGACCAGCTGTTGATGTGGTTTCAACCACGTCTGAGCCTCAGATCAGGAGATCTGCCCCTGGCCCCCCAGGGACCAGTACCAGTGACAAGGATATGGGAACCACGTAGGCGACTTGAATGTGGGCAGAGCAGAGCACATGAAATTGCTCCCAAATTGACTTTCTCACTCATATCTAAACCTGGAACAGACAAAAGGCTGCTAGATGTTATTTTACCAATACCTTTCAGCAAAGCTACTGCTAACTAATTTGGACTGCTGAGCTGCTTATGGTGGGTTTTAAAAATGGTCCACCTGAAATAAGATACAAAGTGGCCTCTGTCCATCTCCCATGACTGCTATCACTTTCTGTATAAATACTTTGGTCCTAAATCCTAGTCTAATTCAAGGCAGTGATCTGTCAAAACACAGATGTAGAGAAAAAGAAAAACAAAAACAGCAAAACAAAACCCACACAGTGGTTTATCTCTGATAAATTGGACATGAGAGACTCAAATGAACACTTTGACCTTAAATCCTGTTTTTCCATCCTCTTCCTAAGCCTATATAGCACTATATAGTCATTTGTAAGCTGGTTTTCTTCATCCCAAGATCTGTGCGTATAGATTCTAACATCTACTGAGAAGCAAAAAGCTTTGATCCCCCTCCTATAGAGGTACAAAGTTTCAGGGGAGCTTCTATTCCCTTTGGATCCCAGTGTTAGGATCATTCTGGTTGTGTAGAAGCCCCTTGGGTCTAAGCACCTAGCATCCATCCTTGGCTCAAGTGCCAAGACCAGAGTTTTAGGAAAAACTTCTCCAGGCAATCCTTGCTACTAAGCCATTGGGTACCTTCTAATACAGGAGCTACCACATTTAAGTGGTGCTCCCGGCAACTGTAAACGTAACCTAACATGACTAGCAGCAAAAATAACTGACTGAACCCTGTTCACTTACTAGAAAATATATGCTCACATGTTGAAACTCTTTATCAGGAGTAATCTCAGCATCTAGATCAGATCCCCATAGCAATACTCCAACCAGGGTTATCCAAAAATTACTTCCCATGTAACTTCTTTACTCTACCCACTCCTCAATTCATCAGACTCCTTGTATCAAGCATGTTTACTGAAGAAAAGCAATAAGAGAACAAAGAGATGCATGAAAGCACTAGCCAATGTGCTATGTCCAAGGCAGATATTCAGTAATGTTGAACACCAGAGCGGATGAATAATGCTTCCTGAAGACTAGTGTCTGACAAAATATCCTAAGACATTGACTCCTTCATTAAAAGGAAGGAAATACTCCATTTAATACTCCTTTTAATTTCCATTAAAAGGAAATACTCCAATCTAGCCTTCAAGAAAGGAAAGAATAGGGAGAGGGGGATAAAAAATTCACAAGTATTCTATATTCAAACTTCAAACTATATTCAAATTAACACCCAAGATCCCAAATTCATATCAAAGGAAGTCACCAACAATGACACTGGCCCACTCACAGCAGTTTTCAGAACACTGACCACCAGGACTCTCAGCATGCTCTCATCACTATGGTGCTTTATCACAAGAGGCCCATTCAAAGAGGTTTTCTTTCTTATGCTGTTATAAAGGGTTAAGCAGATTATTTCTATCATATTTACTCAAGGGTCCTAGATTCTGGTTTGAACAAATGATTCCCACACTTCTAGAAAGGCCTTAATTGGGTTAGTCTGTTACTTTTACTACAATCTTACAAAGGCTGGATTCTTTTTAAGTCCTTAAAAGACTTGGGTAAAATTCTTTTGGTGATTTTTTTTTTTTTTTAAAGATCCTCTCCAGTGTTTACATATGTTCCACAACCACTCAGGCTGATAAGGGAGGAAAAAAGCACATTTTATTTCCAAAAAGCATCCTTCAATCTGAAAGCTCTAATTGCCAACATATCTGATACTGACTTACTGCATAAAACAACACGTATAAGCACAGGTCTAGAAAGCAACTCAGCTTGTTTAGCCAGAGAAAGGGAATGAAAAGATGGGTACAGAAGGGGCAATCTACATTTCTGGTAGCTGACATTAGGGTCCAAGAAAGACAATACGCCCACTCTGTGAACAATTGTGCAATAAGAGGCATGAGAAAAGAGTAAAAGCAAGAAACACTAAGAGAAAAAAAAAAAAAAAGCTCAGGCTAACTACAAAGAGATAATCTATGATCATCAGTCTGGAAAGCTCAGGAAACATTTCCTGGAGAGATTGTAAAGTCTCTTGAGAAAGGGCAAATCTCTTGAGAAAGATTTAAGAATATCTGGAGGTGGAGATTTAAGGATAATTGGAGGTGGAGTTGGAGTGGGTTAAAATAGTCAAGTGGTTCTACTATTCTAAGAGATTACATCTGAGTATCAAAAGGATATTCTAGTCCTCTTTTTCTAAGCTTTTAGCTATCTTGGAAAATGTAAATCATTCCTTTAATAAATTATAAAAATGATAGATGCTTACCAAATATAAAAACACTAACAACTGTGTAAGCAATGAGCCAAAAATGCAACCAAAACATCTCTGACATTTAAACAAGAGCACTGCCAAAGTCTCTTTTTGAGACCCCCAACTCTCAAAACTAACCTCAAGAGCATTCTCACAGAAATCCATACCAAAAGATCTGCCATTCTCTGGAGAAAAATCCTAGTTTTCCTTTGTCGTCTATAACCACAGGCCACAGATAAAACAAAATGGCTTTCAACTGATAACAAGATACGAAATGGGAGAAGGAGCCAAGGACCCATAGTTCAGGGCATGAACTATGGGTTCATCCTGGGAGATTACTCTGATCTAGAAGAACTAGATAAACTGAGCTAAGAAACATCGAATGCCAGACACTTCTGAGCAAATGGCAAAGCTGGAACCTTACCCCACATCTTTGGACTCTAAACTCCCTACTTCAAGAGAGCAAATTCCTCGGAGGTCCAAACCCAAACTGAGTCACATCCTGACACATTTAGAGCCGCTGGTGAGAATTTCACAAACCAAAGCCTCATTCAATAGGGCAAGCTCTCCAGTTAGAGGCTCTTCAAGGTAATTTGGAGAACTGAGATGAAATTTTAGTTTTGCAACTTTTTTTTAAAGTTTTTGCTGTACTGGGTCTTCATTGCTGCGAGGGCTTTTCTCTAGTTGCAGTGAGCAGGGACTACTCTCTACTTGCAGTACACGGGCCTCTCATTGTGGTGGCCTCTCTTGTGGAGCACAGGCTCTAGTGAGTATGGCCTTCAGCAGCTGTGACTCCCGGGCTCTAGAGCACAGGCTCAGCAGTTGTGATGCACAGGCTTAGTTGCTCTGTGGCACGTGGGATCTTCCCAGATCAAGGATCGAACCCATGTCTCCTACATTTGCAGGTAGATTCTTCACCCCTGAGCCACCAGGGAAGCCCATTTTGCATCTTTTTATTTTACAAAAGAACATGGTTGACTCTAACAAGAGTTTATTAATAAAACAAAACTTCTCCAGTTGACAAGCGATTTTTCTGTCAGCTGCCCTTTTCTGTCTCATCGCCTGTTACCTGATCTCCCTTGGCCTAAGAACCAAGTCTTCAGAGTGCTGACACATTCAGAGGAAAGGCCTAGAGATTGACAAGGAAGAGTAAGAAATCGAGATTGCATTCAAAGTGGGAGACAATTCTAGCAAAATGGCTCCACCCACTGCTGCCCTTCCTGTGCCCATTATCTGCAGAGAAGGGCCTGGCTATAAACTTGGGTAGTGGATGGCCCTGCAAGCTCCCGAGCTGGACAAGTGAACAAGACAATTAACTGGTAGGAAATGTGGCAGAGTAGAAAGAGCTTTGCACATCTCAAAATCCTGGCTTTCCAATCCCTTCTAAATTCCTACACAGTAACTACCCAAATGCAAGCTATTGCTCCTCCATAACAAAAAAGTGAAATAAATCTACATTTTTTTCTTAACTGGTCTTATTAATAAGAAAGGTAATTTCAATTCACTTTCACCTTGCTGGTGCCAAGTTTTAAATTTTGGCATTTTTAAGAAGCAAGGGAATGTTGGAAGGAAAGGGCATCTCAACTTAAACAACATTTTAGGGCAGAGGCCCTAGTTTGGGGGTTCAACTTTGCCACTTAGGCTCTCAAACAAATTACAACATTGATCTATACCCCAGGGTAGCCAGGAAAGGAAAACCTTTCCACCAGAGCACTGCGAACCACGTGGAAACATAAAGGACAAACCAGCAGTCGTGGAGCTCCACATACACATTCCATGCCAACGCTCACCTGCTCGGATCCAGCGTTTCTCTGATCCGTGGCAGCCCGGTAGTCTGTGCAATCGGTTCTCACCCGGTGAACGAAGCCATCAAAGGGTAGGGGGAACGAGGTGGAAATTTACACACTGAGATATCCTGACCACAGTCACTCTCTTTAGGCTGCCAATTAAGACCTACATCTTGCAGGTTACCTAAGATAAGCACATTACATTCCTATACACAGATGTCATAATAATCTTCTAAAAACACTGCTTTACCCATCATTTCCTTTCTCAAAAATCTTTAAAAGCCAGACAGAGTAATAGGATGAAGTCCCAGCTCCTAAGCCAGAATTCAAGCTGACTGGTCTGCTTTAGCTGAACCTGCCACTGTCCCTGGGGAAGGACAACCTTTAGAGTCAGACCACAGGGAGCAGGAATTCCAGCTCCACTGCTTAGCACTTGTGCGATCCTGAACAGGTTACTTATTTGTGTGGTCACTTCTCTTTAAAACAGGAAGAGCAGTACCTACGCCATAGCCCTAGAGGGTGGAAGACAGAACATGTCATATGGCACAGAGGAGATGATGCTCAGTAAGCACCACTTCTCTCCCTAGCTCCAATCCAAAAGGTCTACTCTCTTCTCTCTTGAAAATTCTCCCCAGCAACTTTCCACTGATTTCAGAACCATGCTTTGCTTCAATGCCTAACTGAAGTCTTTTCTATAAAGTTACCCTGGCTCATGATCATTTTCTCCTCTGAGCTTCTTATATTTTAGGCCAATGGATTTAAACTTTTCATTCGTCTCTCTGTGTTGCTCCTCTTTTCCCGACAAGTCGACAAACCCAAAAGCAAAGTTTTTAATCAGTCATCAAGCCAATAACAATTTAAGTGGTCAAGAAAAAATACTTCAAAGAAACAGTTGCCTTGGGGTTGTCTACCAATGATGGGAGCCCTTCTGGCCCAATTAGGGGATAATACCACTTTCCATATATGCTTGAGAAAATCTCCCACATATCTTGGGGAGTTTTTCCAAGGGTAATATTTATTGGGTAAATGAAAATGAAGCCTTAATCTATGTAGTCACAAGGGAACCCTCAGACAAGCCGGCAGAGTCCAAGAAGCTTTAATTCACTCTATGCATTCAATAGGTTCTTTTTAGCTCTTGCTTTGTGCTGTCCCTAACTCACCATGAGAGACAGACTGAGCAATCTGGTCTCTATCTTTGATTAGCTTTCTGAAATTAGACTATTTCTGATCCCTTAGAAACTCCTATTTCTGAAAAACCTCATCAACAAAGGGATTCACCTTCTGAAAATATTACCTGGGAGGAAAAAAAAAAACAACAGTAATACAGTTACTGGGGTTTTAACTTGGTGGCCCTATCCTAAGATGGCCAACTGAGGAACTTGAACATAAGCACTAGCTCAAAACAGCCCCTTAGAAGGAATAATGACCCCTTCACCATTCCCAAGACCCTGCCGTCCAAACAGAAGAAACAGCCTCATCAGGATAAAGCAAGAGGTGGACTGAGGCAACATTAAGCGAAATTCTCTTACTTAGTGAAGCTGTTTCACACAGGTAAACCACATTCTTACAAAGACCACAGGAAAATGCAATAATCTCTCTTTATAAAACTTGAAAACGTTCAGTCTCTTGAATTCTACAAACTACGAAATTCTTTAATCACGGAGCATAAACGTTGGCTAAAGTGTGTTCCTTTGGTCTTGGGTCACTTAAAAATGCAGTTTCAATACTTAGTGCACTTCAGAAGAACAGCAAAAGAAAAAGTAAAGGTAATCATAAAGTGATAGAGAGCAAAATTAATTTTCCTTTGTTTGAGTTCCGTGTGTGTGCGTGCGTGTGTGTGTGTGTGTGTGTGTGTTCTGGAAGAAGCCTGCACACAAACTACCACAGCTGCAGGTAAGAGCGGCCGAGCAGCTAGGGCGCATCAAGGGGACCGCCCAGACCTCGGGCTCCTCCTCGCACACCAGCTCTGCGCTTCCCCAGACCCTCGGCTCCATGTTCCCCACCCCCAACTGCGCGCCCCAGCGGAGCCGGGAAGCAAGGTTTGCCAGGACCGCCCGGAGGGCAGCCCCCACCAACTCTGCTCCTCTGCGCCTTCAGAGGCCCGGGATCGCTAATACTCACCGAACTGGAACACCTCCGGGGCAGAGTGGTGAATAGCGGGGAAAGGGCTCAGACTGCAGCCGCAGAGCAGGGCGCGGCAGAGCCGGAACCGGCGCCCCTCCTGCCCGCCACCCGGCCTGGAGCAAGGGCACTGAGGCCAGCAAGCAACCTCCTGGAGGGAAGACGGGCAGGGAAAGCCCGGGCGGCGGCCGGGACGCACTTACCTCTGAGCCCCCCAGCCGGGCTGGGTGCTCGCAAGGATGGGGGCTTGCCTGCAGCCGCGCAGCCCGGAGGAGGAGCCGCTCGGGGAGAGAGGGCGGTCGTCCGGCGGGCATCCGCGCCCGGGGCTGCGGCCGGGCTGAAGCGAGAGAGAAGGGAGGGAGCACAGATTTGAGTGGAGGGGGCGTGGAGGAGGTGTGCCTCCACCCGAGACAGGGAGGGTGGGCTGCTGGAGCCCGGCGGAGGGGTATGCTCGGAGGCTCTGGAGGGAACAAGAAAACCGCGCTGAGAGTGCGCAAAGCTGGGGAGGGAGGGCGCTAGGGATGGGAAGATGGGGGTGGAGAACAGGATGAGGAGTTGGTCCTTAAACTGGACCGGCCCTCACCTCGGACCATCAGACCAAGAACTGTCTGGGTCTGGAGCAAAATACAAGAGGGTCTGAAACTTTATGTCATTTTCTCATACACACGTGACGCCCCTGCAGTCCAGATGGTTTCAATCACTGGAGGAAAAAAGCGGCTCTGCTGGTATGCATGAAAAACCGGAGCTGGGAGAGTCTGGGAAAAGCTGCCTGTACAGCCTGCCTGCCTTCAAACCGATGAGCTCTTTCCGCTCTCCCAGCCCGAGGCCAGGGGAGCCCTGGAAAACCCTAAAAGACACTAAAGGAAGCTACATTTGGTATTGCGGGAGTGGCGGAAGAACTCTGAAAGCGCTATAGTTCCAAGGCATCTGGTCTGAACCGAATGTTCTAAGGGCATTCTGAGAATTTGTTTTTAAATACTCCATGAGCTTGCAAAACCAACTAGAAAGGGGTGTCATTAGGAATAAGCAATGGAATACTAGCAGTGAAAATCTGTGATTTATTAGTGGAATTCTGAAAGAAATTGTTAATGCAGTATGACAGTTCCAATTGGAAAAGAATAATGTAAATCACTTAAAATCAAAAGCCATACTACTTAGTGGGATGTTAGGAAGCCATGTAACCCAATTTCTCATCCCATAAATCACAATAAATAGAACCTAATGTTGGAATGCACAAAATTGGCTCTCACAAGCCTAGTTACATTTTGAAGGAACAAACGTGTATGAATGACCATTAACAGTCTCTAAGGCCAAGACATGCTTCAAAGTCCAAGCCAAGAGAATTGTCACAAATCCCAAAAAGAGTCTTTACTCAGGTGTAGAGCAAGCATTAAAAATAATGGGGAGTTTAAGATGCAAATTGGAAATAACTTGTTCTTGATGGAATAGAAAAAATAGAAGCACCAAACTGATAGTCTGTTGTTCCTTTGCTTAAAAAAACATATTAACATGAGCTAATAGTATTTATGCTTTATCTCAATAAAATTGATGCCAGAGTATGTTTGGTCTTTCCAGCAGAAAGCCTTATATCCAGTGTGACTCAGTTGTCCATGTGTGAAAAATATGTCAGTGTTTGGTAAAGTGAATTGGTTCTACATTAGGAAAACCCAAGATTTTCATTTTTCTACTGGAAAACACAGGATACAACAGGAAATCAGGCAAATCAAAACTCCAAACTCAAAATCTTACAGTGAGTTTCCACTCTAGTTCACTGCCATGCGTGAACTCTTCAGGAGACTGAGGCTATCTGGGCGGACAGAGCCTTCTCCAAGCTTCTCCAGTTTCAAATTAGGGTGGTTCTGCCCTCCACAAACAAGAGAAGTCGGGCAGAAGAATCCTCAGAGAACACAAGTCACAAAATTTAACAATGCTCTAGGCAAATTCCCCCCCTAGCTCCCAAGCTCTATACAGAGGTTCTTAAATTTCCTAATTCCCAAACTATTAAAACTCCTATTAAAGTCTTATTCTTCTTGTGTATGACACCTGTAAAGAAAGCCAACTCAATGGAAAGCAACAAGATTTTCTTTATTCAGGCCCAGGACAGTAATTGTTTTCACCTGTGGCAGTTGCTGCTGCTGCCTCTTACATGTTCTAAAGAGAGCAATAATGAGATACAAATAGTTGTTCTTTTCCTTTGCCAGTACTTTGCAAATTATGCATCAGACTTTTTTAATTACTAAAGAAAAACCGTAATTAGATATTCTCTTTCAGAAAGAAAAGTAACATTTTTAAACTTTTCTAATTATAGTCTTGAGTCTAAACTCCACTGATGTCAATATTACTCAGTCTGTCCTAATAATAGACAGATATTTATTAAAGACACTGGAACCTGAAATGTTTTAATGCTATCTTGCTGCTAAGTCACTTCAGTCGTGTCCGACTCTGTGTGACCCCCATAGACGGCAGCCCACCAGGCTCCCCTGTCCCTGGGACTCTCCAGGCAAGAACACTGGAGTGGGTTGCCATTTCCTTCCCCAATGCATGAAAGTGAAAAGTGAAAGGGAAGTCGCTCAGTCATGTCCGACTCTTTGCAACCCCATGGACTGCAGCCTACTGGGCTCCTCCATCCATGGGATTTTCCAGGCAAGAGTACTGGAGTGGGGTGCCAAATGCTATCTTAAATGGTGTTAATTTAGTGATTTCTGTTAACCTAATGTCCACATCACTTGACAAGCAAAGCCAACCATGTATATAAGAAGCTAAGGGAGGTGAAAGCTCTATGAGGACAGGGACTGTCTATCTTGTGAAAAACTATACCCTTATGTGCCCGGCACAGTGCCCAGCATGAAAGAGCTGCACAATAAATATATGCTGTTTGAACAAATGAAAGATAATAAAAACACTCCTCATAAGTTTACAGTCTTGTGGAGGCATGTGACTTCTAAACAACAGAATGAAAGAACAGCTTCAGAAGGGATACCAGCAACAACAAAAAGGTAGGGATAATTAGCATTAGCTGGCTTTGGATTCTAATCACAATATTCAAAAATGTGCAGAGACTGCTGCAAATAAGAGGCATTTATAAGAGGAATTTGGTATATTTTGTGCCTAATTTAGGGATCTCAGAGATACACTTTCCCATGTCCCCATTATTCAGTCCCCTCGACACAGAGCCAAGACAAGATCTGAGCATAAACATCCTGGCTCTAATTTGGATAGTATGAGTGCTGTTCCTTTCATCCTCTCTCATACATCTCCTCCACCCCCAGCCATTTCCTCTGCACTGTCTTCTGTCAGTCTACTGAAAGTTTGCTAATCTTTAGAAGCAGTAGCTTTGGTTCTCTTTGTGTGGAGAAGTACAGTACAGTCTGATTACATAGTTATATTCCATACAGATGCCTGGCAACACATCTTATAGCTAAGGGTCTGGTTAATATTTTAACTTTGAGGGACTTATAATTCAACTATTTTGCTATCTACCAAAATAGAGCTTGACATCACAGAGATGGGCTTTACTTCCTTTTGCTATTTTAAATCCTCCACTTGAGCCTGGTGAATAATTTGGGTTTTCTGGTTCATGGATTTTGCCTTGGCGTGGTTTTTTTTTTTTTTTTTCTTTTGAGGAACAAAATGGATAAGATTTTCAAGGAAGTCTTTCAGGTATACAGACAAGTCTACTGCTCAGGAAGCAGTTATTTCCTCCTAGGTATTCTGCCTATAATATTCTATGTGGTCATTAAAAGGGCAAGGGGGGGCTTATTCATACCACATGATCCAAATAACCAGGTTTCTATAAGGCAGGCAACTCAGAAAGATGGTTGGCCCAGATGACCTTTAAGTTTTCTAGGTCATGCTTTTCCACATATCACTTCCTTTTCCAATTTTTTTTTTATTTTTAATAAAAATAGTACGTTTTGTTGAAACAGCTAAACTTAAAAGGTAAAAATTGAATCATCCTAAAACGCTTTTAAAGAAAATAGTAATCACTAATCCATAACCTCAACACATACTACTTAATCCCATCCTGCTTTCCATTCTCCCTAAATTTAAGTAGAGCCTCATTTCTAAAGCAACCCATATTCAGTTTGGGGGAGAACGGATACATGTCTATGTATGGCTAGTTCCTTTGCTGTCTACAACTACGATGTTAATTAGCTGTACTCCAATGTAAAATAAAAAGTTTTTTAAAAAATAAAGCACCTCATATCCACCCTGGAAGTTTTTCCATAAGCTTTAGAACTTTGGGTCAATTTGGACATAAAACAACCTCTGATTTGTAATCTCCAGGGCCCCAGCACACCTCAGAAATAGCTATCGGAAGTGCAAAGGGATGAGCTTGTAAACTCCCTTTGGCTTTTTACTTTCCTCTTTTCCAAGCCCTCAAAAGGCAAACATACTAAGTAACTGAGTCAGCAGTATCTTTTTCTTTCAAAGGTAGGCAATGAAGGTAGTTGTGCCCAAGTAAGTTGTTTACTGTGAAGGAAAGAATTATATTCTATTTCAGTTCATACAATATCTTGCTTTATTCCTTTCTAAAAGTCTGTATGAATGTGTGGTGACAGAGGGGCTTTTCCTAAGGAAAAATCGCCCTTAGAAGAAGTGATGAAGATAACTAGTTTAGCCTAGTGTCTCTTAACTTTGGAGATTCTAATTCAGTAGATCTGGGACTGGAGCCAGAATCTCTATTTTGGACAAGCTTCTTCTATGATTGTGAGATCCTCATGACTAGTCTTGGCAATCAGTAAAGCATAATAGCGTGTCCCAGGATCACTAATTCCTACATCTCCTAACACTCAGAATCAAAAACAAATATAGGTAAGATAGATACCAGAGTTTAAAACTTCAAAGCAGTATAAAGTAATATATAAAAAAGTCTTCCTTCCCACTCTTGTCTCCCAGTTACTCTCTCTTCAGGCAATCACTGTAATTTCTTATATATTTTTTCAGAAATGTTCAAAAGGAATGCAAAATTATTGACGTGTGCATAATACATTTTTGATAGGAGAGGTATCAAAAGTATTTTGATATCCTGTATTAAGATTTTCAAAGAGGTTCATAATCTCAAAAAAGGTAAAAATCACCATTCTACAACAAGGCTAAGGGTTTAAACTCTATCCTGATCTGTTGGTAATATTAGCAGAATTCAACTTTCAGGCTGTTTTTGACTATTACTATGCACAGTTCCAGAGTACAAAACAGCTTCAGCAAGCAATGCTGGTTAACATACAGATGTGGTTTAAAAATATAAATCCACACCTATAGACACCTTATCTTCGACAAAGGAGGCAAGAATATACAATAGATTAAAGACAATCTCTTTAACAAGTGGTGCTGGGGAAACTGGTCAGCCACTTGTAAAAGAATGAAACTAGATCACTTTCTAACACCATACACAAAAATAAACTCAAAATGGATTAAAGATCTAAATGTAAGACCAGAAACTATAAAACTCCTAGAGGAGAATACAGGCAAAACACTCTCCGACATAAATCACAGCAGGATCCTCTATGATCCACCTCCCAGAATACTGGAAATAAAAGCAAAAATAAACAAATGGGACCTAATTAAAATTTAAAGCTTCTGCACAACAAAGGAAACTATAAACAAGGTGAAAAGACAGCCTTCGGAATGGGAGAAAATAATAGCAAATGAAGCAACTGACAAACAACTAATCTCCAAAATATACAAGCAACTCCTGCAGCTCAATTCCAGAAAAATAAACCACCCAATCAAAAATGGGCCAAAGAACTAAATAGACACTTCTCCAAAGACGACAGACAGATGGCTAACAAACACATGAAAAGATGCTCAACATCACTCATTATTAGAGAAATGCAAATCAAAACCACAATGAGGTACCACTTCACACCAGTCAGAATGGCTGCGATCCAAAAGTCTACAAGCAATAAATGCTGGAGAGGGTATGGAGAAAAGGGAACCCTCTTACACTGTTGGTGGGAATGCAAACTAGTACAGCCACTATGGAGAACAGTGTGGAGATTCCTTAAAAAACTGGAAATAGAACTGCCTTATGACCCAGCAATCCCACTGCTGGGCATACACACTGAGGAAACCAGAATTGAAAGAGACACGTATACCCCAGTGTTCATCGCAGTACTGTTTATAATAGCCAGGACATGGAAGCAACCTAGATGTCCATCAGCAAATGAAAGGATAAGAAAGCTGTGGTACATATACACAATGGAGTATTACTCAGCCATTAAAAAGAATACATTTGAATCAGTTCTAATGAGGTGGATGAAACTGGAGCCTATTATACAGAGTGAAGTAAGCCAGAAAGAAAAACACCAATACAGTATACTAATGCATGTATATGGAATTTAGAAAGATGGTAACGATAACCCTGTATGTGAGACAGCAAAAGAGACACAGATGTATAGAACAGTCTTTTGGACTCTGTGGGAGAGGGAGAGGGTGGGATGACCCAGAGGGATGGTATGGGGAGGGAGATGGGAGGGGGGTTCAGGATTGGGAACACATGTACATCCCGTGGCAGATTCATGTTGAAGTATGGCAAAACCAATACAATATTGTAAAGTAAAAAAAAATAATAAGAAATAAATAATAAGAAAAAATAAGAAAAAAAAAACACATCTGTTTGTAAATAACCTCCTGATTTTTATGTTTTTCTCAAACAATCCCTCCAATAAATAGTTCCTTCTGTTGAATGACAATGAAAATCTGTAGAAAATTTCTGGCATACATACACAAAGACAATAGATATTTTTCTCTAACAACCTGAAAGTTTTCAACTGGGATAAAATAAAGGTTTTATTTAAATCTACATAGAATTTAAGGGGGAAAATTAATTAGTATTCATAATTAACATACATTACATTTTGAGTTATTAATAAAGATCTTAAGAACCTATCCTTTAAGATATAAATTAATTTTGTCAAGATAATAAAGCTTATTTGGATTTCAGTGATTATGACTTTCTTGTTTTAACTAGGATTTTAACATAAAATTACAAGTTACTAGTTTGTTAAAGTATTTAAGGGATAATGGAACTGACCTACTTCACTTATCACTTCAGTTACCCCTTTTTCATACTAGAATCTATTTCCCTGGCCTGAATAATGCTTTTCACTCTCACCTTCCATAGTACATGAAAGATATAGTACATAAAAGCAAGGCTCTTTTTCCATAATCAGCTTACAAATAGGTGTACTCAGACCTCGGTTCATTTCTTTACTTGTTCTATAATGTTGTTTGGGGTTTTATTCCAAATACCAGGCTATTTAGTATTTATTTAAAGAAAGTATTAGGATAGCTTGACTGATGATGCTGGGTGGGCTGGAACTAAGAGAGAATAAGATGAGATGCCATGTGCTCATTAGATGGATGAAAGACAAGAGCAGGCTCAGAAAGGCTCCCTAAGCCAGAAGGTCTCCACACTCGTCTGCTTTGCTGAATGGTCCTTTTTCCTTTCCTTGGGTTCTTGAAGATAATTTTTGATTGGGAGATATTAAAGTCTAAGGGGGCTTTCCTGGTAGCTCAATCGGTAAAGAATCCACCTGCAGTGCAGGAGATGGGGTTCGATCCCTGGGTCAGGAAGATCCCCTGGAGAAGGAAATGGCAACCCACTCCAGTATTCTTGCCTGGAAAATCCCATGGACAGAGAAGCCTGGTGGGCTACAGTCCAGGGGTCACAAGAGTCGGATACGACTTAGTGACTAAACTATCACCAAAGTCTAAGAACTTAGTGATTTGAAACACTAGTTATCAGTCTTTCTTCCAATGGTATCAGCCTCAGATCTAAGTAAATATCTCTAGATTAAAGAATGATTTGTCCTTTTCACTAAGCTCACTGAATTTTGCCCAACAAGCACCCTTTGCAAAAAAAAAAAAACTATAGTAAATGAGAGAAAATGATTATATAAATATAGCTATTTATTCATTTATTCACTCAACAAGCATTTATTAAATATCTATAATAAACTGATTTTTATCATGGGGAATAAAAGAGAAACAAACTGTACAAGCAAGTTTATAATCTAGTGAGGAAGATATATATAAACTACTAGTTAGAATAAAATAAGTGATATAAAAGAGACAAGAGGAAATATAGGAATTTGCAGAAGTAGTTGAGATTCTTACTGACAATTGAGGAAGACAGGGCTGGAACTTAAATGTTTGTTAGGATTTCTATTTCAATAAAGAGAAAAGAAGGGGAAATAATTAAAAACCAAAGAAATTGCGTGAGCTATGGATGTGAAATAGTCGCTTTAGGAACAATGACGGGTCCTCATTTGACTGAGTCAGTTCAGTTCAGTTCAGTCACTCAGTCGTGTCTGACTCTGTGACCCCATGAATCACAGCACACCAGGCCTCCCTGTCCATCACCAACTCCCAGAGTTCACTCAAACTCATGTCCATCGCGTCGGTGATGCCATCCAGCCATCTCATCCTCTGTCTAGAGTAACACAGGCTAAAAACATAGATTTGGTGGAAAACAGTTTGGCACTTCCTCAAAAAGTTGAACACAACCCATGGCTGATTCATGTCAATGTATGGCAAAAACCACTACAATAGTGTAAGTAATTAGCCCTCAATTAAAATAAAAAAATTAATTAATTTTTTTAAAATTAAATTTACTCAGGGACAACTTGCCTGGAGAATTCCAGCCCTACTGACCCATGCTGGACATGTCGTCTGAGTAAGAAATAGGGTTTTGCTATCTTGCTGCTGCTGCTGAGTTGCTTCAGTTGTGTCTGACTCTGTGTGACCCCATAGACAGCAACCTACCAGGCGTCTCCATTCCTGGGATTCTCCAGGCAAGAATGCTGGAGTGGGTTGCCATTTCCTTCTCCAATGCATGAAAGTGAAAAGTGAAGTCACTCAGTCATGTCCCACTCTTAGCGACCCCATGGACTGCAGCCTACCAGGCTCCTCCATCCATGGGAGTTTCCAGGCAAGAGTACTGGAGTGGGGTGCCATTGCTATCTTAAGTCACTGAAATTTTAGGGCCTGCAATGCAGGAGACCTGGGTTCAATCCCTGGGTTGGGAAGATTCTCTGGACGTTTTGGGCATGGCAACCCACTCCAGTATTCTGGCCTGGAGAATCCCCATGGACAGAGGAGCCTGGTGGGCTAGTCCATGGGGTCGCAAAGAGCCAGACACAACTGAGCGACTAAGCATAAGCACTGAAGCATAAGCTAATCCTACTCTGACTAACATCAGGTCAGATCCAGGAAGGCCATGAGAACAATATTAAGAAATCTGAAGCTTCTTCTAAAGGGTGTAGAGAGACAATATTTTCAAGGAGAAGAGTGACATGATGTGCATTTGAGGAAAATAATTCTGGATGCAATGTGCTGAGTAATCCAGAAACAAAAGCAGCCCCGGTCTCTTGCACGCATCAGAAATCACCTGAGGATAGTGAAAATCACTCAGTCATGTCCGACTGTACAGCCCATGAGATTCTCCAGGCCAGAATACTGGAGTGGGTAGCCATTCCCTTCTCCAGTGGATCTTCCCAACCCAGAGATCGAACCCAGGTCTCCTACATTGCAGGAGGATTGTTTACCAGCTGAGCCACTAGGGAAGCCCAAGAATACTGGAGTGTGTAGCCTATCCCTTCTCCAGTGGATCTTCCTGACCCAGGAATTAAACCGGGGTCTCCTGCATCACAGGCGGATTCTTTACCAATGAGCTATGAGGGAAGCATCTGAGGAAAATAATTCTGGATGCAATGTGCTGAATAATCCAGAAACAAAAGCAGTCCCAAATTCTGGCACACATCAGAAATCACCTGAGGAGAACTGTAGTCATTTCCTAATTTCTTTATACTTCTGTAAAGAATAAAATATTTGTCCTCTAGGGGGAAAAAATCATCTGAGGAGCATTTCAAAATGCGATTTTTTGGTCCAGGATATCTCTAGATATTCTGAACCCAGAATCCCTAGAGGTAGGGTCTAAGCACTTATAATTGAAAAATATTATACGGGAAATTCTAGACTAGAGACTGCAGATTAAGAGTCAAGGATGAAGTGTTTAGCTCTGAGATGACCATATTTACATGTTTAGTGAATTCAAATAAACAGTATAATAAAATAACTTTTCTTGACAAATGGAATGATAAATGTTCAGGGAATTTCTGTTAAAATACTAAGTTATTAAAAGGTTACTCACATTAACATTTGTATACTGCTACTAGGAGTTGAATAAAGAATGTTCATTCGGTATTCAGGGACTTAAGATTTGAGGGCTTTTTGTTTACTTTAGTTTTGGCTTGATTTTTCTTTTTAAAACTATGCCATAAAGCCAAATCTTACATTTTTTTTCTTTTTCCTGTTGAACTGATGTTACATTAAGATATAGGCACAAAGATCTCATAAGTGTTTTAAATCCATCCAATTGTTTGAGAAGGCATACGTGCTGGGCCAAAGAAGCCAAAACATTAGTGCTAGGAATTTTGATGAAGATAATAATTGCTTACAGACCAGCTTGTTTTAACTTGCTGAACAAAGAACACAATTTTATACCACATTTTCATCACAGGTTTCTTTTTTCTGCATAATCACTACTATGTATAATGAACACTTTGAAAAGGAGATTATTTACAGGTTAAAGAGTAAGGAAGTTATCAATTAGATTCCATCATCTTCACAATTTCACTTACTCAAACTTTATATTAATTTAAAAAAAAAACTTTTTTTGCTCTCCTAAGCAGTGTTTTAAATCTTTACAACCCATTTGTTTAGTGTGCACAGCATAAATCTAGGAATGAAGACACTTATTTTCCAGCACTTCCCTGAGTGCTTCTATAGCCTTGAATAGGTCAGTAGTTTCTTTGTGATTTAGGCTGTTTCTAGGACATTCCTATATAGAATACATTTCCATCTTTCTCACATCTGAAAGCTGCATTCAGGCTCTGTGCCTATGTCAGGAGTTATACCCTCACCCTTCTCCCATTCAGTTACTACCATCACTTGCAGACCCCATAATTCAATATTCAACTACTATTTATTAAATACTTAGTCCATGACAGGCAATGCAGTAAGGATGGGGATGAGTTCAGTCCACAAGAGGATAGCAGTGCTAGTTTCTTGACTAATAGAAAGGATGTTTCAGTCATTTTGCCTCTTTAATCCTGATTTTGGGTTTCCTCTTCATTTCCTATGGAGTATATAGCTGGAAGTCCTAAAAATTAAGGAGGTATAAGTTCTCAGAACTGGGTTGTCAGTCATTTGGTGATCAGATAGGGCCACACAGTCCAGGAATCAACATCGTTTCAAGACAGAGATAAGTCATGGAAGGGACCAAGGTCACTAATTCACAAGACCAAGATAACTGTTTGTGGTACCAGTGGTGACTCTAGGTTTGCTCAATCTTCGTGCCCTTACAGCTTCAGCCTCTAAGGCAGAACTCTGTGGACCTCAGCGAGCAGCGTTGACTTCTGATTTCCTTAAAGCAGGAAGCCATTCATCTCAGCCCCTAAGCCTTTAGAATCAGTGTGCGAAAGCAGGGTCATGACTTCCAGCTAACTCTGAACCTTGTAAACGACAGAGAGAAAGGGCTAGTGGGAAGTGAGAAACCTATGTTGTGCGGAGTATCAAGGGGTCAGATTCTAATGGCAGACCTCAAGTTTGAGGCTCCAGATCCTGGACATGTGCTCATGCCCCCATGCCACTGTGTTTGTATGTCAATCTTTTATACTCTGATCTGTTGCTTGCCCTGCAGCTCACCATTCAAGGCCATCTGATTCTGACCCATGGCCTTGTTCTGATCTTGGATCATGGATATGCTCCAGTCGCAAACGCGTATCTTGCTATGGACCCCTGGCCCAGGCCTAATCACAAACTATTTTCTTGTCACCTGTGCTCGTGCCATTTATTTCAGTCTCACTACACCTTTTGTGCTACTTCCTTATTCATTGTTGCCTATAGTTTGGGGCTAGAATTTTAGAATCCTTTCTAACTCATTCTGCCAGGACAAAGGAAGTAAGTAATGGTTAGTTTGTTTAACAACAGTATACAGAGTAGACCTAAATTTGCTCACATTTAACTGTAGTATGTACATCGAGTTATTATACCTTCCTGTAGCTCAAGTTTCTCATCTTTAAATTAATACATTTACCACCACATTCCCTCAAAGATATATTTATACTTAATTAAAATAACATGCATTCTGGGGTTACAATAAAGCTATATATAATACGCTCCTGCATTCCTAACTGTATAATGAGCATTTAAAACATTCTGAAACAAATTGGCTCCCTAAAAGGAAAAAAAAATGTTGGGTGATTTATTTTAAATATAGTACACCCAGCTTTACAAAATATTTCTGAACTGTTATGTAAAAAACAATATTATAAATGAATTAAGTAGAGCATACTCTTCAGAAGAAACTCAATGGTGGGTTTTTCTTAGTGAAGAAAGATTTTGAAAATGTTAACAATTGTTCCATAATTTAATAAGCTTTACGAATTCAGACATAATTTCATTGAGTTTTCTGACAGATTTATCTTAAGAATCTTATAGGAAAGGAACATTCTAAGTACATTTTATTGAGCTAATTCAGTTTAAGACTTTGACTTTTCTACTAGGGAATTACTAAAACAGATACATTTTTCTTTTAAAGGCACAAGAATTCTCATTGTGCTAGTTTTATAAAGGGTAGATTCTAAAGTGTCATTAAAAAGTATGCTTCTAAAATGTTAAAGAGTTAAAGGAGTTCCTCATCTCAATTCCTGGGAGATGCTGTATCTGGAAAGGGTAAACAGAAGCGAATAGTTTCCTGAAATTGTGCCAAGGCTACATGTCAACTGCCTGGCAGGAAATGCTTTTGGAGGGCCTAGATAAACAGACTATCATCTTTTTTTGGAAAAATCTTCTCCTTTGACTTTTTACAAAGCAAATGAACTGAGTCTAGCATCACGAATACAATAAGCAGAAAAGGGCGTAGAGGATTTTTAAATGATGACATCTTTAGGATCTCCAACAAGTGATTTGTCATTCACTTTTTAAAAAATATTTATTTTTATTTACTTATTTAGCTGTGCCGGGTCTTAGTTGTAGCACTCATTGCAGGGTGCAGGATCTTTAGTTGTGGCATACAGGATCTAGTTTTCAGACCAGGGTTTGAACCCTGGACCCCTGCACTGGGAGCTCAGAGACTTAACTACTGGACAATGAGGGACATCCCTGTCTTTCACTTTTAACACACGTGAACTTCATTGCTCAACAAGCATATGCGCAACACATGGTTGCTGAAATTTTGTGGTAAATTAAATCTTATCTTTCCATTAATTTTTTTTCCATTAATTTTCATCATGATTTTGGTGAAGTTTTGTCTTATACGAAATTTTCATTTAGCAGAGGCTCTTAATATTTTAGCATTATACAATATTATTTTCTTGCATTTATATAGCAATTTTTCATAATATTTTACATCCATTATCTTAATTTTTGTTTTAACATTTCATTTTATATGTGCTAGCATTGATGCTAAGCTACCATTTAGCATCTAACTAAAGTCTCATGAGATGTCAGTACAAAAATAAAATCAAAGATTAAGTTAGTCAGACCTAAAACCTATTTGTCTGAAATATTTTCTAGTACATTTCCTTGTGTCCCCACTATGTATCAGATAATTGATCCAAAAATCCTACTTTCACATCTACTAAAATAATCCTGTGACCTCACCTCACTTTCTTAAACTAAAAAAAGGATGATGAGGATCTAGGTTGACTCAGAACACCTAATATCAGCTGGAGAAAACTCCTACCTTGTGTACAGCCTAGTCAACTTTTTTGTACCTCCTCTCTCCACCAGCCTACCTGTTCTATTTTGCTATAATCTCATCACCCATCTTCTCGTCCCCTTTACTCATACTGAAAGCATCCTCTGCCTCACTCATCTTATGCCCAATCTTACAATGCAAAGCAAAATTTCCCTGGCCCAAGGAACAAAGCAGTATGAAATGTGGCATATTTCTGTACCTGCCTGCCTCATCCTCTATCCATGGCACTTCATATAGCAGTTTGAACCACTGCAACAATGGGTCCTTCTTCATATTCCACAGCCACCAGCCATTACTTCCAATATCTACCCAGTCTGCTCCTTCCTTCCCAAGCAAAACATCTTTGCTTTAATTACTACTGGATCTCACAGGGAAAAAAAGAAAAGCAAAACTTTATGTGTAGACTATTTTTTGTTCTCTCCACAAAAAATAAGGAGATGGTATATGACTGGAAAAAAAGAGTTACAAAACTGAAAGATATAAATATTTGAGTGTAAATAGTATATTTTAAATGATATATCACATTATTTCTTTAAAATTTTAATTTATTTCTACTTCTTAAAATAGGGTATACCTATAATTATAATTAGGTAAATTTAGTACAGACCAGGAAATATAAGTCAAGTTTTCTCCAGGACTGGTATACTTCTAACCCTAGAAATTTGGTTTCCTACTCCACTTCTTAGAAATTCCGGGAATGGAAATAAATCCAAACATCAATACAAAACACAGTCTTCATAAATGACTACTGAATAAAGAGATATTGATTAAAAATATATATATAAATTTCATCTTCAAGAGTATGTAAAAGTAAATCTTGAGAGTAAAGGGTTTAGGATTAACATAAACACACTACTACATATAAAGTAGATAACCAAGGGCCTACTGTATAGCACAGGGAACTATACTGTATTTTTAAAATAACCTATAAGGGAAAAGAAATAGATATATATTTATATATATGACTGAACCACTTTGCTGTATACCTGAAACTAACACATCATTGTAAATCAACTATACTTCAATTTTAAAAAAAGAGAGAGTTAAGAGTTATATTTTCAAAAGTTAGGAGGTTTACAAAATTGGAAGGGAACAGGAAGATCAATAATTATTTTAAAAGCAGCTGGGTCTGTGAAGATATACACTGTGTCAGTTTTTAGGACATGAAAACTCCACACTGGGAACACTCTCAGAATGAGTGAGAAGATTGACAAACCATCTATCCAAAAAGCCAAAAAAAATTATCAGCACAATTATCTCAAGATATGGGGGTAGAAATTAACCAGAGGTACACAACAAATTGAAAAGCATTAATTACAACAACAACTACCAAAACTCTGTAAGGAAAGTAGGAATATGGGGCATCCGAGGCTGGTCCCAATTCCCTACCCTCAGCTCCAACATGGTGGTTCTATCAGGACAGGATAAGCTCTGATGTTGGCTTGATTTGATGTCCAGAGTACTGTCGGAAACACGTGATCTTGGAAAATAAGTGGTAAATGACCACGGAAATTTTACATTATAGCTGACAGACTGCAGTAGTACGGTATGGTCCTTTACAGGAAAAAAATTTGTTGGCCCCTGATCTGAAATGTTCAGTTTTCAACAAAAAATTATGAGACATACAAATACAATGGAAAAGGAAGCCCAAATACAGAAAGAGAACACACTTAATAGAAACTAGCTCTGAGGGGACCTAAATATTAGACTTAGCAAACAAAGACTTCAAGGCAGCTGTTATAAATATGCTCAGAGAACTGAAAAAAAAAAAACAAACAAACAAGTTTTTAAATTTAAGTACAACAATTCAATAGTAAATATCAGTAAAAGATAGTGATTATAAAACAAAACAAACAAACAAATACCAGAGTTGAAAAGGACAGTAACTGTACAGAAAATTCACTAAGGGACTCAACAGAGGATTTGAGATTGCACAAAAAAAGAATTAGTGACCTTACAGATTAGATCAATATAGACTATTCCATTTTAAGAAAAAGAAAGGGAAAAGGATGAAGGAAAATAAACACAGACTACCATATTGTAAGGGGAGCCCCAGAAGGAGGAGAGAGGGAGAAAAGGGTAGAAACAAAGGCCCCAAACTTTCCAAATTTGAGGAAAAACAATCTACATATTCAATGAATCCCAGGTACAATGAACACAAGAATCCACAAAAAGCCTACCAATACCAGCAAATGAGTTCAGCACACTCACAGGACACAATATCAATATGCAAAAATCAACTATATTTCTATATACTAGCACATAATCTACAAATAAAACCAGGAAAATAATTCTATTACCAATGACATAAAAAATTGAATATATAATACATTTGTTAAAACTGTAAGAATACACTAATAATTATACAACACTCCTGAGAAAAACTAAAAAAATACAACTAAATAGAAAGATGTTTCATTTTCATAAATTCAAAAACTCAATGTTATTAAGATTACAATTCTTCTCAAATTGATCTCTAGATTCAGTACAATCTCTATCAAAATGCTAATAATCATTTTCCATAAGGTGATAAACTGAACATAAATTTTATAGAAATACAAATGACCTAGAACACCAAAATTATTTTGAAAATTAAGAACATATTTGATGGATTTATAGTCCCCAATTTTCAAACTTATTAGAAAGCTATAACAATCAAGACACTTAAAAACAATTAAAAATTGACAAAAGACAATTAAAAATCCATAAGCTGATTCTTTTATTTACAGTCAATTGATATTTGACAAAAGTGTCAAAGCAACTTAATAAGAAAAGGATAATCTTTTCAACAAATGGTACTAAGATAATCAGACAAGACTGTAACTTTGTAACACACACAAATGAATGCAAAATGGCATAAACCTAAAAGTAAAAACTAAAATATAAAACTTTTAGAGGAAAACATAGGGAAAAAATTTTCATGACCTTGTGTTAGGCAAAAATATACTTAGATATGACACCAAAAGTACAATCTATAAAAGAAAAAAATTAATAAGCTGGGCTTCATCAAAATTTAAATTGTTTGTGCTTCAAAAGACACTGTTATGAAAATGAAAGCCATGACTTAGACTGGGAGAAAATACTTATAAACCATACAATTGATAAAGAATTCTTGTTAAGAATAAGAACCCTTATAACTTGATTTTTAAAACAAATTTAATGGAGAACTTTGAATAGACATTTCATGAAAGAAGAAATGGAAATGGCTAATAACCACACGAACATGTTCAACATCATTAGCCATTAAGGAAACGCAAAGTAAAAATCACAGTGAGATACTACTTCACATACATTAGAATGACTCTAATCAAAAAGACAATAATGAGACTGAGGAAGATGTAGAAAAACTGGAACCTTAAAACATGACTCGTAGAAATTTAAAATGGTACAGCCACTCTGGAAAACAATTGCTGGTGGTGGTGGTGGTTTAGTCGCTAACTCATGTCCAACTCTTGCGACACTATGGACAGAGGAGCCTGACAGGCTACAGTCCATGAGATTCTCCAGGCAAGAATACTGGAGTGGGTTGCCATTTCCTTCTCCAGTCCCTTAAAATGTTAAAACAGAAATTTACCATCAGTTCAGTTGCTCAGTCGTGTCTAACTCTTTGAGACCCCATGGACTGTAGCATGCCAGGCTTCTCTGTCCATCATCAACTCCAGAGCCTGCTCAAACTCATATCCATCGAGTTGGTGATACCATCCAACCATCTCATCCTCTGTCAACCCCTTCTCCTCCTGCCTTAGAACTTTCCCAGCATCAGGGTCTTTCCAATGAGTCAGTTCTTCGCATCAGGTAGCCAAAGTATTTGTGTTTCAGCATCAGTCCTTCCAATGAATATTCAGGACTGATTTCCTTTAGGATTGACTGGTTTGATCTCCTTGCAGTCCAAGGGACTCTCAAGAGTCTTCTCCAACACCACAGTTTAAAAGCATCAATTCTTTGGCACTCAGCTTTCTTTATAGTCCAACTATCACATCCATATTGAAAAGCAGAGACATTACTTTGCCAACAAAGGTCTGTCTAGTCAAGGCTATGGTTTTTCCAGTGGTCATGTATGGATGTGAGAGTTGGACTGTAAAGAAAGCTGAGCGCCAAAGAACTGATGCTTTTCAACTGTGGTGTTGGAGAAGACTCTTGAGAGTCTCTTGGACTGCAAGGAGATCCAACCAGTCCATCCTGAAGGAGATCAGCCCTGGGATTTCTTTGGAGGGAACGATGCTGAAGCTGAAACTCCAGTACTTTGGCCACCTCATGCGATGAGTTGACTCATTGGAAAAGACTCTGATGCTGGGAGGGATTGGGGGCAGGAGGAGAAGGGGATGACAGAGGATGAGATGGCTGGATGGCATCACTGACTCGATGGACGCG